>NC_048416.1:18807200-18989269 GCF_013103735.1 Etheostoma cragini
TGCAAGAACGTCTAGATCCTCGCTGGGTTGGGGGGAGGCGGGGGTGAGCATGTTGGGTGGGAGGAGGGTTCGAGGGGGTTGCTGGCTGCCTACTTATCAATAGTTGCAATTTTTTGAAAGCGCATCGGTAGTACATTGCGAGAGCACAAGTGCCCTTAAAAAAAGAAAACCCTGGAACATTAACATACTGATTTCATGCGCATGGCAAAGGGCCTGAGCCAATATCAGAGAGGACTCAGCAGTCCTATTGTCTGCTGGGACTCTGGTCCCCTCTGATATGAAAATTCAATTATTTTATAACTAGATCTGGCGCTGCGTTTTGACTGTCGACGGTAGCGCCTTGCCAGCTGCATCGGTGTGGGGGACCAGAGGCTCCTGATAGCGAGAGGGAGGCCTTTCAGACATTGACATGTTTTTGGGGGACAAGATTGCCTAAATGTGTTGCATTTAAGGACTGAAAGTTAATCTAATGCACCACCATTATCTCACTCAGGTAATTCCAATACCATCCTCAATCTATGTTTATGCTCACGCACGCACCCACATACTCGCACAGCCATTCATTCTTCAGCACTTTGAATCTGATTCCCAGGTTTTCTGCATCCAAACAGGTAATGTATTTATTTATTTTTCTGCAGTGCATATTCTCAGGGAGCTGGAAACTATATAAAATAGAAGTTGTTTTCTAAGAGACATCAGCAGTTTCTAGGTTGTGATTCTGTAGGAAGACATACCCAAAATGAAATGGTACTTAAGGAACAGTTTTCCAAGTACTGTTATACTTTTGCATTGCTGAGTACAAATAGTGTATACATACAATAGTTATACGTTGAGTTACATACACCTCCCTGTAAAATGTGGACACAGGTCCCCGACATTATCACAGATTTCTTTGAAAGAAGAAGTAATATCACTTTCTTTAAGTGGACAGCATGTTTTTGTTTAAATCCAGCATTCCCTACATAATAGTGTTAGATTAGTAGAGACACCAAATCTGTTAAACGTGCTATCCACAGAGACACACAAGCTGGCCTATTTTCCGAGTTCATGGGACAAACCCTTTCATTACCTCTGTGGCTCATTGTGAGCGTTCTGAGGGGGGGGGGGGTCTGTTAAGATTAGGGAACAGGAAGCAGCCCCCCGGTATGGCCCTCTCTACTCAGACCCCACTGTGTTGTGCTTATTAATCCAGCCTGGGAGAAGACGTACCTGCCTCTCCTCATTAGGCCGTGGTGGAGTACGCGCTCAGCCCGCAGAAGAATGGAGCATTAATTAGTATTCTCTGCGGGGGGAACTGCCATTAGCACTTAATTAGTAGTAAGAGTACCATTCAGTTGGGCGGCCAGTTAGTGTCTTACACAATATGTTCTGTGTCTTTTCCCTGTGTGTCACGGTAAAACGCAGATGAAAGACCTTGTTTGTGCGTGTGTATGGAGCAGTGCTTTTTTTTTTTTAGTTTCTTTTTTATGTCCTTTTCCTATGTCGCTAATCAGGCCTATAAATGTCACACCTTGTTATTTTTAAGGTTTATTTCTGTAGAATTTGTCATTGAATATATCTAGAAGAGAGCTGTAAATGCTGGTACAGTGGCACAGTGAAGGCCTGTGCTCCTAAGTCAGCATGCCTCTATCCAGATTCAACTCTGTGTGCTGCCCTCTCGCTGCTGTTAACCTCCATGAGGACAAATTTTTTATTCCCATCGTCCTGCATGGCTCAGCTCGGGGTGGTAAAGTGGGTGATTAGGGGATTGAGGTCAACTTTTCCCATTGGTCTGAGGGAGGTTCCTTTTGATCTGCTGAGTAGGCATTCTTCTCTCTCTTCTCTGTGTTCTCTGTCCAGCACCGTCACCACCGCAGAGGACAAGGGAGGTTGTTAACCCTCCTCGGTCCAGTCCTGGGTCTCACCGGTCCTCACTCTCCCTGTGCTCACTCCTCCTCTTTCCCCCACTAACAGGAGGCTCAGGCGGCAGTAACTTTCACTTCCCGAAATCTGAGAGGCCGAGAGCTGTCATTTGCCAATTTGGCCTGAATGGGGCGGACAGCGGATTGAATGTCGTTTTCCCACCAGGCAGCGCCATCCAGAGCAGCAGGGGAGGGGGGGGGATACAGGGAGCGGGTGTAATGCTAGAGTAAAATTAGAGCTTTGATGGCAGCTAATAGTGTGTGATGGGTGGCACTGATGTGGATTTCCAGTAAAGACGCCACAGGTTCTCTCTCTCTCTCTCTCTCTCTCTCTGTCCTGCAGCCAAGCACTGACACACCTATAAGATTATGTGGTCCCTGCCTTATTTCTCAGAGCTGTAATTTTTCCCTGCTCAGTGTAATTATACATCTCCAACTCCAAGCCTGCCTATGTCAAAGGGCCAGACTGGTCCTGTTTCTGTGTGCCTTCTTCTTCACACACACACACACACACACACACACACACGCATGCGCACACGCACAAGAACACACACACCAGACTGTGACTCACAGATTTTGTAACTGAAGCCTTCCACTTTACATTAGTGTATTACACAGTATATAGGTATAAGTGCTGAAATGATTACTCAATTAATACTAATGTTCTGTTTAGGGTGCTGAACGTCCTGTGCAATTTTTCTGAGCTCAAAGGACATTATCAGCTTGGTACTTCAGCCCTTTTCCTAACAGTATCTATTTCATTCATTATTTTAACTCACAACATGTTTTATAAGCCAGCTACAGAAAATGATAAAAAAACTTCTGTTTGGGCTGACACAGATGAACATGGCGAAATGCAACGGCTTTAATGCTGTATCTGTGTTGTCGAAATGTATAGCCCACATAACATGAAACATTATATATAATATATATTTGGTGTAATAATAGTGCTTTGTGGTCATTTTTATATACATTTTTTTAAAGATTATTTTATGTAGTTTTTGGCCTTTTTATTTTTACAGGACAGCCGAAGAAAGGAAAAGGTAGAGAGAGGGGAATAACATGCAGCAACAGGCTGCAGGTCAGAGTCAAACCCAGACCCACTGTTTTGAGGAGTGATAAATGGACGCCTGCTCTTCCAACCGGCTATCCAGGCGCCCAGATAGTTTCTATATTTTATATATTTATCTATATTTACCGTCATCAAATGCGCAAGCTCAATTTGTGTTAAAGGGACGAGTTGGCACTTCAATACTTTCTGCATATTTGGTTAAAATAAAGTCAAAAGAAAAGAAAAACATAGATTGAGGGGAGAAAAAAACTGTTGATTTTATAAGTGTACATATGGAAGTTGATGTTATAATTACGTTAATAGCATTGTGTTATGTGGACACATTGAGTAAGCAAAGCCAATGTCAACGAAAATAAGGATTACCAATTAGTCAACCAACGGGAAACTAAACAAATAAAGGTAATAGTGGATTCATCATTTGAGTAATTACCAAATAAAAATCCCCCAGCAAAGAGGATTTGCAGATTTTTTTCTATTGCAGATAATGATAAAGTGGATACCTTGTGGGTTATTAAATAATAATTTAGTTGCTGTGCTGGTAAACTTATTGCAACAGTAAATTCATCAGCATTCATGTAAAAAAAAAATGATATATGCACTGCAATAAGTGAACTTTTGGTTACTTTGAGTTTACAGTAAGACGTTACTTAATGAGTGAATAGATTTGTGGTGTCCTGGATTGGAAGGGTCTCAGGTATTGCAGCTGTTTCCTTCAGGGGTTTAAAAATCCACATTAGTCACTCAGGCCCGCTCACCCACCCTGCTTCCCACTAAGAGACGAGGATGCACGAAACACAACACTGGGAGCTGCCTCAGGCACACACACACACACACACACACACACACACACACACACACACACACACACACTACATTACATGTTTTGATAGCTTCTGGGTCACAAGCGGCACTGTAATGCTCTGACATGGAAGCTTAAAGGCTTCTTAAATATCCATATCAATCTGCATGCTTGTCAGCTTGACAATGACGGAAACCGAACACCCTTTACAGAGTCAGGCGGTATCGTCCTCATCTGTGCAACATTAGAGAAATAGATGGCCCTCTGGAAAACATTCCTCTGGATGTTAGCTGAGTCAATGCACGGAGAACATATTACAGTTTTGACTTTTGTTAAATTTAGCTGTTTGGTCTAAATGTTGAATTTGACACAAGGTTTGGTCGAAGAATCAGACTTGTAATATCCTGTTTTTAAAAAGGATCTGATTGCGTTGATTTCATTGTTCTGCCCTTTCTTGGTAATGCTTGTGACCATGTGAGGTGATTGTCCTCTTCCTGCTGCACAGAAAGCATTGTACTCTGTTCTCTCGGGATGGGAGATGTTTTGTTTTTGGAGCTCTTTCACACCAGCTCTCCCTCTTTTATTTTTTATTTTTTTAACACAATAGCGCTCTCTCCTCTCACCCAGTGTGGCAACCCTTTCAAATGGGGACGCTCCAGGTCAGTTTCCCTTGCCAAGTTTTGCAGCCTGCCATGTTGTCTATTCTGCTCAGCTATTTAAAAAATGTTGAATATCAACAATGGCTTTCACTGGTGCATTGTCAACTTTTGTATGAAGCAATCTTGGCTGAATGAGATGGGTCCCAGAGCAGGGAGAGCTCAGCTGCTGTGTGCACTACCACACCAGTGACCGACCGGCTCTCACTCTTTATATTTCTTTGCTGCACTTGGAGCTGCCATGGTGGTGGTGCTGCCGTCTGAATGGCCGTGGTTGGAGTCTGGGCTGAGGCTCTGGGCTCTGGATGTCACTGCTATCTTCCAGTCAACGGTCCTGCTCCTGGCCCTGCTGACAGCCAGCTGTTGAAGGTGTGTCTAACAGAGGGATTTGGAAGCGGCCGCAGCCTTGGGACCAGTCAGACATTGGTGAGTGTCCTCAGTTTTCTGGCCAGAGTGGGAGGAGGTTAGTGGTAAAGAGAGGAGAGAAGAGGGAGGGGGTGTTCAGGGAGATGGTGCAGGGAGCTTTGTGTTCTGTGGGTCGTGTTTTCTGTCTGTGTTCACTTTTATATTTGTTAGGACATTGTCTGACTTTACCTTTATTTTGTTTTGAAGACACGTCACGTCACCTGTTGGTCTAGATTTCATTCTGATCAGAAGAAAAAAACAAGAAAGAAACAGACGAAACTACTAACTTGTGTAAAATGTTACATCTGGTCTGCCCTGTTGCAAAAATACCAAAGGCCTCAGATAGTCAGGGGTCATGCTACACGTCTTTTATACGCCAACATTATACAGTCAGCAGCCACTGACACTTTAACAAACCCCCTACAATACCAAAAAGTTTGTCCTGGCTATTATGCACACTGGTGCATCTGTGACTTTATGCTGAGCTCTGTGGGTTTGCTCAAGCATGTACATCTATGTTTGTGTAAGTGAAGAGAAAGATGAAAGCAAGAATGAGAGCTTGCTACCAGATAATAGTAGCTTAGGCTCCTTGTCCTGCTGTCAGCCAGGAGAGGAGCTAGGAAATGTATGTTTCATTGACATATCAGTCTATGGAGCAATGAGCCGTCGCCTCTGCACTCCTCTGGTCTGTGTGTGTGTGTGTGTGTGTGTGTGTGTGTGTGTGTGTGTGTGTGTGTGTGTGTGTGTGTGTGTGTGTGTGTGTGTGTGTGTGTGTGTGTGTGTGTGTGTGTGTGTGTGTGTGTGTGTGTGTGTGTGTGTGTGTGTGCGCGCGCGCGCGTGAGTAAATAGGTGGCACACCAACGTACTTCTTTGTTAGCAGTGTTAGTAAAAAAGCGAAGTTGATGTAAGCAAACTGTAAAAGTAAAGCATTATTATTATAGCACGGGGGATTGAGCAGCTGAGAACAGAGGCAGTAGATTTTTGGTTTTAGCAGTTATATATTACATTTTTATGCTTTCACACCTTTTTTGTGCTTTTACTCTTTTGTACACCATATTCAGAGGTTATAGCGACAAAAGACAACACATTTAGTGATTTAGGTACACTTTCTAGTTCATAGTTCATCTAGTTCATTCATATATATGTATAATTTTATTTATTTTTTAAGATTTTGAGGCCTTTATTTGTGTAAGACAGCTTAAGACACGAAAGGGGAGAGAGAGGGGGAGCGACATGCAGCAAAGGGCCGCAGGTCGGAGTCGAACCTGCGTCTGCTGCCGTTCAAAATAAAGAATGTTGAGTCTACATTTTTACCATGCTTGCATTATGACTTAGTCCAAATTTACCATTAATTAATTATTGATTCAGTAAAAAAATAAATTGCTTAAGTGAGATACAGACTTGCCAAACCGTTCTCACACATTAACCTGAAAGCTCTATACAATCCGGGTAAACAGAGCGGAGACGTGCTACCTTCTCGAGGACCTGCGCTGTCCTCTGTCTCACCTCCTCTAAGCTCAACCCTAGGCAAGGTGACCAAATTCATCTCGGACCAGCCCATCCATTATCTTGTCAACACAGTCAGCTTCCCACCTTAGTTTGCTCTTCTCCCAGAAGACCAACTCTAATGAAATACGCAATAATCACCACGCTCATCTCATCATGCTCAAGGTAATTAATATATTTAGAGGTCGATGGCTAACTCTTAATTAAATTATGCCTCCTTTAATGAGACCTTGACTGGGACTAAATTTATGACCACTATCTGCTTTATCAAGTGCTCTGCACGCAACAAAGATTAGTCATTTTGTCCCAAATCACAGCCAGATTACACACAATGGTACTCATGATTTATATATCAATTTATGCTTGTTTGTTTCTTTATTTAAGGTTTAATAAATTACCTCTTATAATTACCTAACCTAGTTTTCTAGGTTCCAAAAAGCCCCATTTTTTTGCAATTAATGCTCAGTGCTGTATCGCTGTTACATATTCATTTTGGAGGAGAATACAGATAACAACTTGGTGGCATTAATCATATTACAAAACTGACTGTAATTAATTAGAAGTTACACTGAAAATTAATTGTGCATTCTCACAATATTATCTTAAACTAATGAAGGATTGACAAAGAGACTGTTTCATTTTTTTAAATTTCTTTTTTTTAAGAGGCTAGATTAGTGGGATCTCAATTATGGCTAAAACAAAAGAGGGCTGCTGGCTCGGGCATGGCACAAAGCAAAAAGTGAGGATTCAGCACTTTCTTCCAAACAAAAAACTGAGAAAGTTTCCATTGTTTTTGGAAAAAAACTGAACATGGCAATGATTCAAAAGATACATGGAAAATAATGAGGGCTGTAATTAGCCAGTCAGGCAACAACAGTATTTAAAATGATCATCATATAGAGGTGCTTGATAATGCCATTCACAGGAGGCAGGCAGCAGGCATCTGCTTGCTGACAGACTATCATAACTATAGAGCTGGTGAAAGAAAGCATCTGGAGGCCTGTGTTCTCTTTTGTTGCACGTTTACAGCATTTGGTATTATTCTAGAGTGCATCTCATTCTGAAAACGGCTGCATGGGAAACTCTTTAAACCAGCAAATAAGATGTAATATGATGTCTGTATAGAATAAATGAAGATTGCACAGATTAGAGTTCCAAGTGTGAGCAGAGCTTTAGCTGAGGAAGTTTAAACAGCAGACTTTGTTCCTGTGCAAACACAGAAGTGATCATGTTGCGAACTGGATGGCTTAATCCAGCCTCACTCAGTGGCTCAGAAGCAAAACCATATTTATTGAAATTTTCTGCTTAATTTCAACTGAATTGAAATTAGCTTTCAATGGATAAGGGCTTATATTTCACAGTAATTTAGTTTTTTTATTTTCCATTTAACGCATCATATACCAAATGTTTTAATATGAGTGTTCCTCTTAATCTGCTAAGTAAATGTAAAGGGTCTTTGTCTAAGAAATGACTTCAAGGAGCTAATAATCATTGTGTATTCATTTAAAAATGCTTCCACCGATGTCCTCTCCTGTGATAAAATGTCATTTGCTTTTAGCTTCATTAGTCAATAACCACAGAAAAAAAAAAATGCTTGTGTCAATTATGGAAACTCCAAGGGTCAGTGAATAATATATATATTTTTAACTGCACACTGCTGCACACGATTATATTAAGTGGTCTTGTAACAATGATTAACCCCGGCTGTGTGTGTATGTGCTAGACAGTTTTGCATGCACTTGTGTGTCGAGCATACTTGATAAAAAATACGTTTGAAATGTGCATCCCTAAATGATAAGCAGCTACATCCCAGAAGGGGTGAGGTGATGAAGTGAAAAAACGATTCCCTTGGCTAAGTGAGATGGAGCAGAGTGTTGGGTGGTCACGCCTTGTCTGCTCATGACAGTGGCGGGTTAAAGAGATTACACCGGGTCTGTGTCAGCAGCCTTGGCCTTGCTCACACATAATGAGGAAGGACATGCTTGGCCTGCCGGGGAGAAAAAGAGGCTAAAGTTTGAAGCATTCTTCACAGGCAGCTACAGAAGGCAAACCAGCTTTTTGCATGTTGTTGTACAAGCTGAGGTCAATAAGTAAGATGGTTACATTCCACAGAGCTGAACAAGGTGGCGGACATATCACTCATGGGTTTCACTCCCACACTGTCACAATGAAAAGACAAATTACTCTTTTACAGTGGAGGCAAGAATGCAGCATTCTCTATTAGCCCCTGAGTCCTCCTGACAGACTTGCAACACTCCACAAAAGCTCTCATGAAAACCAATGCATCTGTCCTCTGAGTGTGTGTTCTGGTTCTTTTGAAGGTTTGAGTGACAGTCCCTCCAACTAACGACCGAACGTAGACGCTTTCGCTGCCTCAGATGGGTGCCCCAGTAAGAGATGATCGTCGGGGGTTGCATCCCAACATGGTGAGTTTACTAATCTTCATGCTTGATCCCTTCCCATCCTCGCTCATGATGACAAGCTCCATCAACAGCCGCTCTACGGTGGAACATCCGAGGAAAAGTAATGACACGGAGCAGTACCATAAGAAAATCACATTGCTATTAAAGACCTGCTTTTATTTATTCTCTGTCCTGATACTGTACACGCAGTGGAAAAACGGTCAGTCTAAACACCATCTTCAACCAATCTGCTTATTAATTTAACGTTGTGGTCATCCTTCATCTGGACCACATTTGCACATATTTGTAAAACATTACTGATTTTTCAACATATTAAAAAAGAATCTAAATTAGAGGAACTACATCTTCAGATCTTTCTTTATTTCTTTTAATTGGTTGGTTGCTTTGCAAAGAGAGTTAGGACTCTTGGGGGTTATGCAGCAATCCAAAAATATTCTCATATTATTATTTTAAGAGAGAGGTTTTGGTAAAGTTTCAAGGTAAATAAAAAAAACTCTAATTAGGTGAAGCTCCTGTCATGTAGAGCTTCACAGAAGCTATCAGTAGGCTAAGTATAAATGCGTTTTGATGATACCTGTTGCTGGGAAAGCTCATAATATTAACGTCTGAATTTTCCAAAGCAGCATCCAGCAATAAAAATGAATTTTACAGAAGCCTTTAGTTTTTTTTTTTTTTTAATCCTAAGTAAGACATATTTCGAAATTAATTAATGAACCATGACTGCAGAGTGTTTGTTAAATGTGTTTAATATCAGTTCAACTTGTTTTCAGAAGATAACTAAGATCTGACATAGTATAAATGTTCCTTACCAAATGACTCTGCATTACACACAGACATTAAACATTTTAGGCTATTTTTGTTAAGTATTTTAGTGTCTCGCATGGGTCAAATAAGTCCAATTACCATCAGGACTTCTAGCCCTGCTTTGTGAAATAAAGAGGTGATAATACCATCACTTTTATTCCTTTAAATGACCCGTGAATATTATTTTACCTGTGTTGAACTGGGAGGACGCAACCATTCACGCCGACACAATGGGAACAGCAGACCGTGCGTAAATTGCATCTTCATTTGCATTCCTGGTCCAAAAATCATGCAAATCTTAATGAGACAGTCTCCATTGTGACTGTAATTGAAAACCCATTCTTTGTTAATTACTGTTTCTCAAAGGCCTTGTCCGCAGTCACTGAGCTGAAACAAAAAAAGTTATTGATTCTGGAGGTCGGGGGGTTTATAATGTACACGTGCAATAATGTTGTTTATTGTCGGTTTCAGATGCGACTTTCGATTATACAAAAAAAAAAAAAATCCCTTTCCTATTTGGGAATTGTCACAAATAAGATCAACTCGTAAACGCTGGCTGTGGTGATAAAAAAGCAATAAAAAGGTAATAAATTACAAGCTATTATCAGATACTTATTTACAGCTGAATGGCAGACATGCAGCGCCGGTGTCTTGTCGTATAATATTAAAGTTGAGCGCATTTTGTCCGTCATTAATTCAAATTGTCTGGCCACAGAGCTCTATTGACAGCCGAGTAAAGGATGCGGACTGTTTTTCAAAGGTGGGATTAATGTGGTTTTGTGTCGACCTGAATAGATTTTAATTCCCCTAAAGCTCTTTGCAAATATAGCTTACATTTTCGTTTGTGTCATTTTCGAGGCCCAAATCTTTCTTTTTCCAACTTTTATTTTTATGTAATCAAATTTAGTTCCCAGATTCATTGCTCTGTCAACATAAATGTGAAATTTAACAGAATATTGTCTTTTAATAATCCGATACACATTGTAACGAAAACTACTAAAACACTATAGAAGAAAAACATTAAATGCACAATTTATCCATAAAAACAAAATATCTATCTATTTAGCTGGTTGCATTCAGGTTATATCCTCCCATCAGCACATCCACATATTTCCCAACATTCAACAGTGGGACCCTGCAGCCTAGCCTTGAGAGCCCCTTTGGGCTGTTAGGCTCGTTGAGTCTGAATCAGACTGTGCTGGTGGTCCTCCGTTCCTTAATTAGGAAATTAGCTGCACAGAGGCCCTCATTACCAAACTCCGGGTTACTCCTGGTGTTTTTTTTCTTTTCTTTCTCTTTCTCTCTCTGCTACCGGTCAATTTCCATAAGAAGATTACAAGGGGATCAGTATTGAGATCTGCCCAGATAAACAAATAACTGGTCCCTGAGAATAGATAGCTGCTAATTGGACGTTAGTTTTATTGGCCCTGCTCTGTTGGTAACGCCCCATTGAACGCGAAAATTAAATTCATGAAGTGATGTCTCTTTTTAGCTGATTTACTACAACTATATGGCTGAGGGACTGTAGTCTTTCCCTCCCTGTGAGATAACACATCATTTTCTCTCTTTGTACCTCCAGATGAGCCGTCTCATTTGAAAAGTCGTACATTTTCTTTCTGTAGCTCTGTTTTTCAGTCACACTGTAACATGTATAAACACTTGTCTAATGGCTGCAAATTACATCGTATATCCCGATGTTAAAAAGTGTGTGTGATAGGTTTTATTTTGAACACTGAAACTTTCATTATTGGGAAGAGAGAATAAGAGTACCAATGACTGACAGATGTTATTATTAATTGAATAGAAGCAACTCTTTAAAGCCCTAAATAAGATCTGATCTTGAGTCAGTGTTTTTAACTAAATATGCGAATCCAACAGACTGGGTTTAGCATTTTAATATTTGCTTTCCACAACTGTGATAAATAAAATGAAATAAAAGTCTGTAGGCTGAGGCCCCTGAGACGCGCTGCATCTATAATACAATGCATGAGGCGTACTTTAGATGTTAAAGCTGCGGGAGGTGAAACGCTCTAAATTGCGCAGATCCCCGCAGAGCTCTTTTAAATCCAGAGGTGTTAATAGTCGTTTTCGATGGGCGATTCGCTACCCATCATTAGCAGGTGTGAGCCGTGCCCTGTTGTCGGGCGATTGGTTTCAACGGCGAAGCTGCGATTCAGGTCGTTTGTAAGGAGACACATGCAAATGGCGGCCTCTCCGCGGTGATCATTTTAATAACCATTAACACGACAGAGAGAAAACAAGCCAGCCAAACAGCAGAGACTGACACTAACATGACGGAGCACGCTGTCTGGAAGTCACAGTGCCAAACTTTACTTTTTCTCTGGGATTCAAGAGATAGCCCGTCCTCTCCACAAGAGGTCGTTGATGTATTACAGTTTTGCATTGTGGGTACCTTAACGCAGCACAAACATCCGCATTGACGTGCCATTTCTACTCTCTGAGGATCCTGAGTACTGTTTTAGTTCAAACGTGTTACGGTCATTTTACGAGATGGGATTATTATTGATTGCTTTAAAAAAAAAAAATCAAGATATTGTTTTAATTATACTAGTTGAGTCATCAGCCTTATTCTGTTTAATTTAGCCTGCACTTAGTCTTCCACATGAATTCTATTGCATTGGAAGTGAATTGAATGATTTCAGCCTCTTGGCAGGTTAACTTCTAGTTGTATAAAGAAAATGTTTTCAGTGTCGAAGGAGAAAACCTAGCAGGTCTTGAAGGACCATCTGTTAAACAAAACAGATATTGTCTATTTAGGGGTTTGACACCAATGAAATCCCCAAAATAAGACCACTCCCATAAGGGTGTTTTGATGTTGGCAATATATATGTACTAAAATTGTGATTAAAGCAACAAAAGCGTGTTTGACAGCAGGTAAAGATGAAAGGATTTCTCTCTGCCAAGGGCACATTTTATTCCAATATTCCACTTTTTACTTAAAGTATGTGCACTCATCTTAGGTGGGTTTTGGCCTGTTGGGATTCGCCTCTGCAATTCGTTTATTGACATTGATCCCTTTAGACTTTTGTTTCCCTGCAGCATATAAGCGCATTTAAATAGCCACCTTTTCTTTTATAGGCATAGCATTCATTGTTAAACTGTCTGTCAGAACTTTTTTTTATTTTTGCAAGTTTGACTTTTTCAGTTTTATTCAACTGAGTCCCACATTTAGAAACCAGTTTACAAAATAACCTATTTTTGGATGTAATTTGTTCCAAAAACATCGGTTAAATAAGAAACGCGTATCAGCTAAATTTGAAGTTGTCATCTTCATTTGCACATTATAAATGTTCTAAATCTCTAACACTTTGCGCTCTGGTTGTGGAGCTGGGCTGCTGTTTTAAAAACTTTACCTCTCCCTCCCCCTCTAACCAAAACACAGCGCTGTGCGCCCCAGTTGGTTACACGGTGGATATAGGAGCTGCGCGCTGATTGGTCGCTTACCCCTTCATTGTCATGCTGTCAATCCGCATCACATGGTCCGGCCACTAGGCCTATTAACATGAGCTTGGCGAACAAGTTTACAGACTTCTGTTTCAGAGCCGTTGGGGACAGAGCAGCTTTGAGCGGAGAGAAACCCGAAGCACCTGCAGACACATTTGCCTCTTTGGGCACAGTTTTTATCCTATCTTCTTGTAAGACTGGTCAGTACCTCTACCTCTTTGACTTCTGGTGCTGTTTTGTGAACTTTTTTTCTGTGCCTGTGAGTGAACACTTAAAGCCGCCTGAATGTATAACATGATGGAAACCGAGCTCAAGACCCCGCTCCCGCAGTCCAACTCGGGCTCGGCGCCGGGCGCTAAGAACAACAGTGCCAACGACCAGGAGCGGGTGAAGCGGCCGATGAACGCCTTCATGGTCTGGTCCCGGGGACAGCGGAGGAAGATGGCTCAAGAAAATCCCAAAATGCACAACTCTGAAATCAGCAAGCGGCTCGGTGCTGACTGGAAACTTCTGACCGACGCTGAAAAGAGGCCATTCATCGACGAGGCCAAGCGTCTACGCGCCATGCACATGAAGGAGCACCCGGATTATAAATACCGTCCCCGCAGGAAGACCAAGACCTTGCTCAAGAAAGACAAGTATTCTTTGCCCGGGGGACTGTTGGCGCCAGGATCCAACGCAGTGGGCAACTCTGTTTCGGTGGGGCAGCGGATGGACGGTTATGCGCACATGAACGGGTGGACAAACAGTGCGTACTCCCTCATGCAGGACCAGTTGGCCTACCCTCAGCATCACAGCATGAACAGCCCCCAGATTCAGCAGATGCACCGATACGAGATGGCAGGGCTCCAGTACCCGATGATGTCCTCGGCGCAGACCTACATGAACGCGGCTTCCACGTACAGCATGTCTCCAGCTTACACGCAGCAGACCAGCAGCGCCATGGGACTGAGCTCCATGGGGTCGGTGTGCAAGACCGAGCCGAGCTCACCGCCGCCGGCCATCACGTCCCACTCTCAGCGGGCGTGTTTGGGGGACCTGAGGGATATGATAAGCATGTACCTGCCTCCCGGTGGGGAAGGCGCAGAGCATTCCTCCCTGCAGAGCAGCCGGTTACACAGCGTCCATCCGCACTATCAGACCGCAGGGACTGGCGTCAATGGGACGCTACCTCTCACCCACATCTGAGAGCAACAGAAAGAAAAAGACTTCTAACTTTAAAAAATAAATAAAATAAAAGTACTTCGGATACTTGAACTTTTTGGTTGCTAAAGAACAACGTTCAGCAGTTTTGTTAAAAAGAAACAATTTCATCTCAATGTGTCTTGAGTTGTCCATTTGAAATGCATTTGAAATGGACCCAAACTGAACGTTGAGCCCATAAGAGTAAATTGCATTGCAAAGAGGCTTTTTATCACAAGTGTAAGCAATCAACTTATGTAGAAGAATTGGACTTCTATATTTTAATGAATGCCATATTTTCTCTCTACGAAAAGGCATGTGGCCTCATTAAGAGAGGCTGGTGTATTTCAGAAAAGCTGGATGGAAAGTTGCTTCATAAATGTTTACACCTAATTTGTAAAATGTCAGTTGTCTCGACTGTGTCCAAATTTTGTAATCTCTTTATTTTCTTCCCCCTCATGACCTATAGGTTAAAATGAAATGTTAAGACTGTGCGGGTCGCAAACGCAAGTTTTATTTATAGTAAGATTTTGTTTTCTTCTTTTTTTTTTTTTAGCTTGTGAACCTGATGTTTTGTCACGTGAAAAATGTTCAACTTTTGTTTTTGTAAAATGTTATGATGGTTTTGACAGTGTCATGTTTACTCATCCTAAACGAAAATGTTTATTTAAACTGACGTTTCTACATATTTTAAGACCATCCTCTATTCTTAAATGCTGAATAAATTTGTACGAAACATAATTCTTGACTCTGTCTTTTGTGTTTTAATATGAGGTTTTGGAAATATGAGTGGTGGTTGTTTAAAAAATCTCAAGTAGGCCTACAGAAAAAAAGTGATTTATTTTAGAGATGTAAAGACACTCAGAATGACAATCTGTTATTTCCACAATGATAATCCTGTCAAGATCAAACAATTGGAATCTACAATTTCAACGTATTTTTCACAATAATTGTTTCATTAACACAAATACTGCCACCTTTTCACGTTGGTAACACATCTGATTTGTCTTCATGGAGAAGGTACTATAGACATAATTGTTTTCCTGGAGGAAAAAAAAAATGCTTGGGTGTAGTTTTAAATATTAATTTAAAATTAAGAATGTAGTTCTTAGTCTTGTTGGATTTTAATTATATTTTTGGTAAACCGTTATTTTACAGGCAGGTTAGTTTTGGAATTGACACTAGTGGAAAATGAGGGTAGTCTTTTTGAATTAGTTTTTTTAAATAGCTGGTGAAAAGAAACTGTATTTGCCTTTGTCATATTAAGTTGGAATACTTCTCTAAGTTTACAGTTGACTCACACATGTCAGTATTTACTTGGTGAAGAAAGACTATTCAATGCCACAGGTTGTCAGCAGTCACTTTGAATGTGTTTTTCATATTTATCACAATTTATAATATTTCTACTATAAAAAATAATTTGAGAATTTAACTAACAAAAATATGATCACTTCACATTTAAAAGTGGTGTAAACACAATTTTCAACAATGTTATTAGACAGTGTATAATTACCGGTAAACAAGATGCCATCTGAAACCTGTTTTGAAGGGTTTTGTGAACTGACTTTGTGTCAGTGCTGATGTACCATTACCAAAGTATATATCATTTGTGACTTTTTTTGGCATAGAAAACAATGTAATAAATAACTTCAACTTGAGAATCATTTAAGCATTTTGCATATTGACAAGATATTTTCTCATTTAGTCTTTCATATAATTTCCAATGTACAAGTAGAAACTTTAGTTGTGCTCATTTACATTGGGAACGTTTTGGAATTGCTCTTTGGCGATGTGTCCACCTCCGAGTTGGTTCTGTTAAAATATAGTGATGACTCGGGCAATACTCAATGTGGTGGTTTTCATTTTTTAACATTTCTTTTCAAGAATTACATCCCATTCATAAACTTAACAGCCCTCAACAGCATGTACTATTTCTGACACTAATAATGCTAAAGGTGTGTAGAAGAATGGTCGAGCCTGCTGTTGCAGCGTACTTTAGGATAAATAAGCTCTGGCCACTAAGAAGGCCGAACCAGTGTCAGTCCTGCTGGCCTTCCCACACTCCCTGTAGGACTTGATCCACAGCTCTGCACAGCGGCCTGGATTAGCCCCACACACACCTTTGTGGAGGGAAAGATTATCCAGACCTCCCTGCATTCACTGACAGGGTCTTAAGTCACTCTAGCGTGCCAGCAGCCACCCGTCACCTAATCACACTTCCCAACTCATTTTTTTGTGATTAAGCAGCTTTTCTCTTCCTGCTCCTCAGTGTCAGAGATGTTTGCGGTGGGTTAGACAGACCGATAGTTTTCAGTGATTTATCAAACTCTGAAAATTATGTTACCTCAGTACGGCTTAGACCTGCACAGAAAGATAAATATGGGAAGTTGTGGGTTCACTTTGAACCGAAACGTTGAGGTTAACAAGTGATGCAAAAGTTGAAACATGTCAGTGATATCTGGGATTGGCACAGAAATGTCATGCCTAATGATGATTTAGGAGTTAAACTCTGTTTGGGGAAAGGTGTGTGTGTGACTGCATCCGTGCATGGCTATTGATTGTGTTTGAATGTTCTGGCAGTGAGCCTGTATGAGTGCCCCCCCCCCCCCACTCCCATCCCCCCCTCACTCTCCCCATGCTGAGCGCCCAGAGGGCCTCTCTCTCCTGTCATGTGGAGCTCGGTGCCCACTCAGCAAGTGCAGGCATATCCCACTTCCATCTGCTTATGACCTCACAGCCCCTGTTTGTTTAACCCCCTCTCCAAAAACTAACCTAATTATAGCCCTGTAGAACACAGATTCAGCGGATTCCCAGTGGATTCTGCCACTGTGTGCCTACGCGCACCTATGCATGTGTGCGGCGCGTGCAAAGCTCCAGCTTAACAGTGGCAGTGCTGTAGGCCGTGTTTCAGTCTGTACTGTGTTTCACAACTGTCTCTCCTCATATTAGGTTAGAACATACCCTGCTAGTTACACATCTTGTGGTTTATGTGAACTAGGTGGTTAAATCAACATGGCGTGTGTTTTGAGTGTCTTTACATCAGCATGATGAGTGGAAAAGTAATTACACAAATCTGGCTCACAGACTGACGTTGGTGACATCATTAACTCTCCTGCTCAACTGGATGGGCAACTTCAGCAGCAACACACCTTCCGCACATACTCTCAAGTCTTTGCGTAATCTCAAACTCAAATCTTGAACCTCCTCTGAGGGACAGATCAGACATCGCCTACGACATACATAGTTGTCCGTGAGTGCGGTTAGGGACTGCACCTATGATAATCGCACTGTATTGATTTGCTGTGGCTGGGATCTCTAGGAGGCCCTGTGAGCTGAGCCTGGAGGGGCCTAGAGTGGCCTGTGCAGCTTGGACAGGCCTGTCCAGAGCGCTGGGACTTGTGTGAGGTACTAAGATTGACAGCAGAGCGGTGTGTGAGTGTGTAGAGGTGCGGGGGTTGGGGGTTAATCTCCCTGAACTAGGGCAGATGTTGTTAACGAGCTCCTCTCAGGTCGACTCCCTGCGTGGGAAAATGGCATCAAATCCTCCTGGGGTCAGGGCTTTTGGACTGACCCACTGAGAGCCATCCCTCTCCACTGCACCATCCTCTCAATCCCCTCTCCATTCACTCACTCACTCATTCACTGACAGCACTCACCGGAGACACTAGAAAATCACATTTGACCAGTTTTATACCTCTCCTCTTTTAAGTACATCCCCAATTTCCAGCTCCTTGCCTGAACGCATGTGAGCAATGACGGACTTGTTCCATGATGCAAATGGCTCATTAATGATAGCTGTGGTTGGATTGCCATGCCTTACACAACCACAAGGAATGCTGAGTGGGAAGTGCTTCAAAGGCAAGCATGCCGCCACTCAAGAAACTGCATCCACCCAGCAGTGAGTTACTTGTGTTTATGTCAGTTAAGTTGAATTAAGGAATAATAGACTTTCAGGCGCCCAAGCTGCTATAGGCTAGGATACGTAAAGAATTCATTGAGGGTGCCAAATTACACTTATACAATCTGTTCAAGTGAAAAAATGTTTTTTCTGATAGTTTTTTTTTTTTTTGCCTCAGCCAAAGCTTTGGCTTTGATCTGATACAGGAGATCTCTGTTGAAAGATATGTTAGAAACACCTGTGTCACAAAGCATGGAGGAAATCATTCCAAGTAGAATGTTTTAAAATCGGGGAATCAACCAAAAATCTACATTAAAAATATTAAAACTTGGGAGAAGAGAAATTGCCAAGCAACAGGGCTACTAGTTTGTTAGACCTATGTACAGACTATACACTGTACATAGGAGTGAGCTATGATGTGGCGTTTTCTCATCAATCATATCTGGAATGGGCATGTCTCTTTATCATGTCAACATGCCTGCTTTGGGCTTTATCCTGACTTAGGTTTTAATGCAAGGGTCATCCATTAAGGTGCCTGTCTCTGAAGGTGTGTTTACTTTGTTCCAGCAGGTGTGTGTGAATATGAGACTTGTCAAATATGAGACTGGATTACCGCCTCTTTTGTCCCAAACAAAACAAATACAAATCACACGAACAGCTGAAATGGGAGGAAGCTGTTTTTCGCTGCCCGGGTTGTATGCTTATAGCGTTGTTCCGACAGAGGAACCTTTTGACGTTTTTGTTCAACTAATCACTTCTGAGGTTTACTTCAACTTGTTTTCGCTTGTAATTGTGGTCGGCGGAAGACATGTAAAACCACACACACATACACACAGACCCACAGACACACACACACACACACACACATACATGCGCACACAATCTAGAATGAAACTGGATTAAGAGGCCTCTTCCTCAATAACCTGTAAAGGCAATTACATACAAACGGTTGCTTATAATGTGCGTTAAGGAAAGCTCAGGCACCAAGCAAGACCCTCTACTGTGTAAAAGTGTGTCTTCTGCAGATGGTCCCTTCACACATCACTTTGTCTATACACACTGAAGCATGTAGCATTGCTTTTAATTTGCCAAAGTTCTGACCCCACTTCTGACCTGTCTTGGAAGCATTGAAAAAAAAATGGGCCACGTGTATTTGTGCCGATGTATATACTATGCCTAGGGACAGCAAAGTGAATACGGGACTGCTGCAAGACAATGCAAAGTCTGCGGGGAAGGACTTAAGGGGGTGACATGGGGGAGATTAGGCCTCTCATCTAGGCCACATATATTGATTACTGTTTGTCGAGGACAGTGAGAAGGAACACAGATTGACAGATACACAATGGTGGTGTGATCTGATCATATCACTATTGTCAAGAGTCATTCAGTGATCTGTACCCACATGTGTGTGTCTGTGTCCCTTAAACACACACAAACACTCCAAAACAAAAACAATTGCACATGTTAAAAACTGTTTCTGGCAGGGTGGCACCCTTCCTAAAGTAGGATGACCCTTTCATCCTAAAGTAGGATGAAAGATTTATTTTCCTGGGGGGCACTGGTCAGGTTGGGGGCACTTAGTTTTTAGTGTAGCCTTGGCTGCATGTATACTGTACGTGTGTGTGTGTGTGTGTGTGTGTGGGTGTGTGTTTGTGTGTGTGTGTGTGGCGGTTTATGGTAGTGTAACCCTGGGAACATGGGGGAGGTGGAACTCACTGAGCTACGGGTCAGTCCTGACTGACTCTGTCACTTATTGATTAGTTGCCATGGAGAATTAGTCCGGCCATCTCTCTTGGAGGTGTGTCCCTGAGGGCCAGCAGCATTGCACAGCTATTGTCTGCAGGGGGTCAGTGTGAGTGTGTGTGTGTGTGTGTGTGTATCTTGTGTATACTGTGTGTGTGCGTGAGAGCGTGTGCTAACTCTCACTCGTGCTTCCTTCATCCTCATCCCTCTTCTCTGGACCCCCTGTGGTACTACTTCTTGCACTTTAGGCACTTTTGCATCATTCTCCTGAGTGGACCAAACTCGCAGCTAATCTGCTAATATTTAAAATGCATACATATTTATATACGCCTACTCCCAAGGGGGCCGCAATAATGGAGGTTGTAAACAAATTGTCCAAATTTATTGAGCTGTGAAATCCCCTTTATAGCCTCTGGATTTGCCTACTCATATGATCCTCTCATCTCTGTTCATCTGTTTTCATTGTTCCCATCAAACATTAAGAAGGAGGGGAAACAGGAGTGGGTGCACGAGGGAGAGGAATGGTCAGGGCTCGGTGGTGCCAGAGGTCCACCTGCAGTAGCTGACGACTCCACTGACAGCCCAGCAGGGGACGGTGAGGGTGATGGTCTTCACACCTCTCTGAAATAATAAGGAGGCTTGGGTGTTCAGGTAGGGAACGGGGAAGCATACCTGTGTCTACTTTTAAAGAAGCAATAACATATAGTATTGCCTTATATAGTATTTTGGCAGCTGTAAACCTTGATTCTTTTTTATCGAGATCCCCCAGTTGTAAAGGATTGTTTTGGAAGTTATCTTTGTAGCTTCGACAAATACTTCTAGCAGTTTAAATAAATAAATAAATCTGTCTTCACCAAGTTAATTGTCCAATTAGGGGATTATGCAGACATTGTGATAAAGTTGTCAGATGGTGTAAGAAAGCCACACAATCAAAACTGTCAAAAAGTGTAAAATAAGACCTAAATTGTAATAAAATGCATTTATCGTTTATTCCTAGTCCTATTGAAGGATCTATCTTGCTGTACATTTTCCTAAAGTTTCAAACATAGTCTTTAAAGAGATAAATAACATTTTGGACTTGATTTTCCCTTAAAATTGTAAATTATAGTTAGAATTATGCAAACTTCTACTCCTTTTAAGAATATGCGCACAAACCGAAACTTGACAACGGGCCCCCACTATTCCTCCCTAATATCACACCTTGGATGCATAAACATGCCTGTGCTCTACACATCACCCCACAGTGGGGGGGCCTGCATGGCTTTAGTGCCGCACTGTGACACCAATCAGGGGAGATGGCGGGCTCCTTTGTCATGCAAACACCAATCGCTTCTTGTCTTATTCAAATGTCTGCCCCCTCTCTTTCTCCTCTCCCTTACTCTCGATCAACCCTTACCCCGCATCACCCTCCACCCCCGACTTCAGGCCTCTCTCTGCCTCTCCCTCTATCTCAAGTCCAAGTAAATTCTTGCCGAGAGAAGAGGGAGCCTCAAGGCCTGGAGCTGCTGTGGCAGGCCTCTCTCCTGGGGGTCAGCCAGTGTCTCAGCGCATGGGGCTGTTTCCAGGCCCAACCAAGTCCATTTCATATTCAAATGTTACAATCAGGCCTCTGATCCACAGGGGGCTCTTTATGGTTGCGGCCCCAGGTCGCAGGGTCAAGATGGTGATTTAATAGCTCAGGCAGAGGAAAGGAATGGGGGGAGCCAAGTGATTTAGGGCATGAATGAGTAATAAAAAAGCATTTTTCCTAAGTTGTCATGTAAATTTCAATCCGTATTCAATATGAGGCTCCCTCCACACTAGAGGCCTTCCTCTATGGCTTTCTAGTGGACTTTAGTCATTCAGAATTAAGAAAGTCCATTTTCTGCTTTTACTCTTGACTTGTGCTTGGTGTAAACAGTAGCTGACAGGGATGCAGTCGAGGATTAGGAATGGAGATAAGGAGACGTTAAAGAGTCATCATGCTTGTATGGTGCCACTGTCTCTGATGTCCTCATGCTCTGGAGTGGCCTGTTATTCCTGTCTCTGAGGGTGTGTTCCCAACCCAGCAGCTCCAGTGACATAGGCAGATTTGTGTTTTAATATACTGTATGCATGTGTGACGGAGAGCCAGTTGGAGTATTATTATAAGTGTTAAGTAGATAACTCGTATGGCTTTTTGCCTACAGGTGAAAACATGGAGAAACATACAGCACCTCAATTCAGTAGAGTTGGTAGCATACCATTATCTATTTTCTGTGACTCACGTGGCGTCTACTGTTCAGGCCATCCCTAAACCTGACTCATTAAACCATAAACAAACCTTTCCTTTGCATCTATGATGATGAGGCTGGTTTTATTTCTTTGACCTTTTTTCCACACATATTGGTTTTGATCCAGTAGGGATCCAATCCCTGCTGTCCCTTATTAATATTTTCACCTATGCAAGTGTAAATGGATTATTTATAAAGAAATTGCAGAATAAAGATATGTAAAACTGACAGATACTGTTTAAAATAGTTACTGCAGTACAAATACAAACTACTGGAGAGAGATGTATCCCCCGCGCCCCCCCCGCCCCCTCCCCAGATTCGAAGTTCACAGAGGTTGCCAGGCTGAGACCGCTGCAGCCACAACAATGTTGCTAGACGCTTGCCTCAAATATATTACTTCACAGCACAGCGGAGCAGCTGACATTAGATGCTGCTCACGCAAAGCTCTGTACCCAACTGACAGACACACTTGTACGGCTTAGAATTACAGTAGGAAACACTAAAATTTCCACAAACTCGCCGTTCCAAATACACGCTGTATTGGATTGGAATTACGTCAACAGTCGCTAAACACACTGCTAACTTATGGTTCTCATTCCCAATTGACCTCTCCCTCTTTTGGCTTAACATAACTCACCATTGTCAGCTACAGCCGCTGAAAAGGTTACACTTTGTAAACAGCCGTGGCCCGCTGGCCTGGTCCTCCGGGAACGATAGCAGTTAGCAGGGTTACCATGGCGGCGTTAGCCAGGACAAGTTGGGATCACTTTACTGACTGTGTCTCAGTTGTTTTTGCAAATAAGTAAACAACTCAGGTACTATATATAATGATGATGATGCCTTTTTGGATTTATACCAGTATATGTTACATGATGGACCTTTAAAGGTGATAATACACAGCTTGACACTACTAGATTGTATGAAAATATGTATTACTTTTAGCCTCAACTGTGATGTTATGAAAAAGAGGGTGCAATAGAAAAAACTTTCTATTTTAGAAGAAAAAAAATCCTGGACTTTCCTACCCTGTAGCTTTACTTAAATGGTTGCGGAGACCAGAAGCAGAGGGCAACATAGTGAGATGAGGTTGAGGGGCCACGGCAGGGCAAGGTAGGGCAAGCCTCAGTGGGCACAGCTGTAGCTCATAGTCATTACTGCTCCTCTAATGGTTTAGAAGAAAAGGGCCACTACCACCACATGGCCACCCTGCCACGCCTGCCCCCTGCCACAAACACCCAGGAAGGCCTGGTAGCGCCAGGCGGCACCACTCGCAGTTTGCACCACTCGCAGTTTGCACTCCTGTCACGTGTGGGAGGGCAACGGAGCAAAACGGAGAGGTGTTGCAGGGGTAGGGACACAGCCGTGGTGACGGGTAGGATGGATGGGTGTAGAGGTTAAACCAGGGTAGGGGGCCTCTGTTCCTTCCTCTCTTATCCTGACTGACCATTCTCTTTCCCATCCCCCCCCCCCCTCTCTTCCTTTTGTGGCCTATGCACCTGCAGCCCTTGAGTCTGGGCAATAAAGCTGAAGGATTTGTCTACATGAGGTTGGAGGAAAAGTGGGGGAATCATTAAGCATGGGAGAACACAAAAGCAACAGGTTCAAACTGTGGTTGTTTGATATGCTGCTATGCCATATTCCAGAGGGATGGGCTTGACGTAATGCAGTTTGACATAGAAGGATTGAGTTTAAGCAGATTTGCGTCCAGATTTACAAACTGTTTGGGTAAGTGTCATTAGGAATCAGTTTGAGCCGACACATGATCAGCTTTCAACCTTTGGCGTTTATTTCCATTTAGGGCTTACATGTACTGTATGTCAAAATGAACAAATCACAACTGTCCCATAAATTACATGCATCTCCAAAAAGTACATTTTCATGAGCTAACAATAACAGCGACGGTTTCAGCTTTGTGACAAAGCAGTTTTAAAATAGTCCAATGCTTCATAAAGTAGAAGGGTGAGTAGGATACAAAAACCCCAGAATTGGAGATACATGGTTTTCACTTAACAAAATATGAAACAAACAGTTATAGTTAAGCCGAGTAAAACAAATTTAATCATATTAAATTAACACAAAATAATTTAAAGAGTGTCTGTGTTCAGGAAAGGCTTAAATATTATACATCAATAATTACAATATAATCATAAAACAAAGTACATTATTTGGAAATGGGCCGTTCTGCACAATGAGTACTTTTGCTTTTTGCAAATTAAGTATATAAGTAAGTAAGTATAAGTACAAGGGAAAAAAATTTGGGGTCAGGCTAATACTTTGTACTTTTACTTCGTACTTTTTTAAAAATTTGACTTGTAACAGTCACATTTAGTGTAATAATATTTCTACACAATGATATTGCTTCTTTCAATTTTTAAGTAGGAGATCTGCTTCTTCCACTGGATAACAGCAAAAATGTAATGTTATAGTAAATGCCAACTGTAAATGTATACATTTGTTTGTTCAGCTTTAGGAGACAAGTCAGCGTTGATATAGCTCCCAACTCCTTAAAATGATTTGTTAAATGAAGCTTTGGGGAGGGAAAACAAAATACATTTACAAAACATAAGTGATGCAACACTAAAAAGTTGTAGAGTTTTACAAACAGATTATGTAGTTAATGGGTGAATTTGAAACTAAATGGATTTGTTTTGCATGATTAACCCTATAGTTGTTTCACATGCACATTCATATAGTATAGTATAGATAGATAGATAGATAGATAGATAGATAGATAGATAGATAGATATTTATTGATCCCAAAAAAATGGGAAATTACAGTGTTACAGTATACACTTAACAACAACCTCTACATTCATTTTAGAATTCATTAAAAAAGGTTTATATTATTTATTTTATATGTTTTGTCAACTGTTTTAGGTGTCTATAGCTATAGTGATGGAGACAGGAAGATACCAGACAGACCACTGGTTGTGTTTGTGGTATCCCAGGGAAGCAGGTTGTATACTCATAAAGCCACATGGGGGTAAGTGTGCTACAAAAGTAGAACTTTTCTACCAATCGGAAATTGTGGTTCAGTGTAACTCAAATGCATAGGTGAAGTGAAATTGTTCTCTGCCATGTTCTGCGGAGCCTCTTCTCGATTCCCCACCTGTTGTAATGTTATGTTCAGTCATGTAGAACTTTTCTCTCCGCCGATGCATGCCAGACCCCCCACATTGTAAATCGCTGCAAGGGAAAAAAGATTCAGCTCTTTCAGAGTGCGACCATGAAGGCAGAGGAAATCACTCTAAACGGTCTTAATTCTGCCATTAGATGAGAGGGAGCGCTGAGGGGATTGGCTGGCCCTATGTTCCATATTCACAGAAGCAGGATGAGGCTGGGAAGCCTGCTGAGAAAATGGTGTCGTAATCAGGAGCCGGCAGTTCTGCCTGATCAGGTACACTAGTCCCTCTTCTCCTTTCCTCAAACCCCTCCTCCTCCTCTTTGCCCCCCGCCCCTTCTCATTTCTCTTCCATTCCCCTGCCCCGTAAGGAGATCCTAATAAGAGTTTGGACGTACTGAGCTCCTCTTATGTGTGGACCTGGCAGGAGGGAACAGAGATGAGGCCTGAGGTGGGGGTTGAAGCTCGAGGTACAGAGTTGTGGTGGTGGAATGGTGGGGGGGTGGCTCGTTTTTTTTTGTTCCCACATTTGATTATTCAGGTTGGCTGAACTAAATTCTAAACCCATAAAATTCGTATCCCCTCTGGGGGACCATTTGCATATATTTCAGTCGCCCCCTCCCTCAAATCCCAATTCCTTTTTTTTTCTCAGAAAGTGAAAGAGAGGGCGAAGCAACCAGGCCTGTCTAGGCTTTAAGATGTCACCGTGGTGTGAAATATGGGCGAACAAGCAGGGTCTTTGAAACTCAAACTAACCCCCCAACAGCCTCTGAGCTGCTACCACACACACACACACACACACACACACACACTCCTGCCCTCCACTTGTTGCTATCCTTAAATATGAATACAAGTTCAGTCTGCAGTCACATGTTCTGCAACTTTATTCTCAACTTTTTGCACCTGAGATTCTTTCAGGTGACACCATGGCCAGGATTTACCGTAGTGTTTGTTGTTGTATCTGTACAGTTTAAAAAGGGAGCTGCTCTTGTTACAGTTGGGTAAATGGCAGTTTTTCACTTTCAGATATGTGGAATCATCTGTTCGTCAGTTGTCTGTGTGCAGCTATTTACAAAGTAACATAAGCCATGACATGTCAAACTGTGCCATTATATCAGCGGGGCAAAACTGCTGGAGGCCAGTAAGAGTTCCAAGTATTTGATAAACATGTCAAAGCAGTAAAGCCTGGACTTGTAATTATGCCAATTTTAGTCTTACTGTTGTTGATGTAGGGGATTGATTTTTAGACAAAAATGTTCTAAAGCCAGGTCTTAAAATTCCGTTTAGGATGTGTGCCTAGTAGCGTGAAGATGTAGGGAACACAAATGTAGCTGGGAACACAGACCCTGAGAGGCAAGCTGGATGAAGGCAGGGCTCTACATCACCAGTGAGCCATAAGAGACACCTGTTCGTTTGTTTGCTCTTGCAAACCCAAGGTTTTGTTTTTCACTGTGCCAACCAGGCCTGCTGGCACTGGTTTTACTGCCCATCTGTATGAATGGGCAAAGTTAGACGATGGCCTTTGATAAAGGGTAGGGGGAGTTGATACTTGATGGCATTTTGGTCACATGGGGTGAGTTGCTGTCATCCTTTAACCCTCCCCCCTGGACCCCTTTCCCTCCCCCTCCCGTGCCCACTCCCTGGTGCACAGGCAGAATGCAGTGTCAGGAGGGTGAGCACTGAGCGCCCATTGTGTGTGCTAACCAAAGCGGAATGCCCGGGTGACAAAAGGGGGAGGAGTGGGCTCAGGGCACACAAAGCCAGGGGGAGGAGAAGGGGGTGGAGGAGGAGGTTAGGGAAGGAGAGGGGGGCACTCTGCTGGGGGCTAAATAGACCCACTCAGCCCCCCAAAACTCTAGACACCCTAAAAATCCTCTCTCACCTCCCCCACTGCCTTCTCACCCTCACCATGCCTCCCTGCCTCGGTTCTGGGGTGTACAGTACGCAGGCTGCTGGAAGTTGTCCGTTTGTTCTCAGCCGCGTGAAAGAAGAGAGCCCACAACAACTGAACCCTCAAACTATTAGGTGTTGGTTTTGGTGTTGTGAGTCATGGCCCTGGGGCCTAAAACAGGATGTATTTGCCAACTGTAGCCATGGTTTCCAATCTCTGTCAGCAATCAGATATGTCCTACCAGTCCCATGTATCTACTGTTAGATGTTTACAAAACACACTAACAACATGAAGCATTTTTAGGAAATGCTCAGAATAAATGCATTAAATAAAATATCAAATTGACTGTTGATATCCACTTTTCACTATGTACCTATACAAGATTATGTAAATAACTTATATCACTATACAACCTAGAACTTAATACCCGTGTTTGTGTGTGTGTGTGTGTGTGTGTGGGGTGGGGGTGAGGGTGAGGGGGTGTCACATGTGCATGTACTCACCTGCCTACTCTAGAAGCTGAGAGCAATTTCGCTTGTGTAGCATCGCATGTCAAAGTCAGTCTCTCAACTCCCACACAGTACCTGGGGCAACACTGCGGCCACTTTAAAACACACAAGACAAACCCTGAATTAACTCTTTCTTAATGCCAATACATCTCCTGCAGATGCAAGTAGGAGCAGATCCGCTTTTAAAAGGCACCTTACAGCTGCAGGACCTCTGTAGTTTTAATGGCAGTCAAATAAGTAAGATCTGTTTATTGCTCTTTCCGTTTTTTATTCAAAGCTTTGAGCATTAGTTCGATGCCCAATGATCAAACATTGAACAATAAATTACAGAATATTATTGCATTGGCATCATAAGCATTCCCCTGGCTGATGTTTATGGTCTTAGAGTATCAAACTGAGTGCTGAGAGACTCCGCCAATTAATTCCTATAGCAGTTGGCATCCTGGGATCCCAATCTTCAAAAATCTTAAAAGCCAACAGTACTTCAAGGAATTTTTATTTCAAAAATGATTTGTCTGTACTTTGTCAAGTTTAGCAATTGATGGCAGGGCTTGAGGTAATTAATTAACGCTCAATTCGTTAACTTTTGATTTATGTAACTTTGATTTTCTTTAATAAGAGCATTTAGCAAACATTCCATTCAAATCAAATGGACATTATTCCTTAAAGAGCTTGGGTGATGTTGCAAAGTCACTCATTGACAACATTAAACCTATCAGTTGTAGCCAAAAATGCCCTGATGCACCACCCAGGCACGGATGTTGCCATTGAAGCCACAGTGTCACTTTGAAGAGACTTTCGTCCCTTGTGGTACTTCTTTCCCAAAATGATGACCAGGCAGATCAAAGGGGATGCTCTAAAGAAAACTCTTAATTGTGGACCCCCCCTCCTTTCTCCCACTCCCACTCATATGCCCTCTTAACATCTGAACTCCCTCCTTCTTTCATTCATGCAAACCTCAGCCTTTCCCATCACATTTACATACGCCGCTGCGGGGCAAAGGTAGTTTCCCGTTTTATCTGTGCTTCATAGGAAGTAGCTTGCTGAGTTGTTTTGGTTTATGTGTTGTTAGTGAAACACAGAGGGTCAAATGCAAGCCTTGGGGGCATTTTTAGGTCACTGAATAAACCTGGCAAGGTCTTTTTTCAAGTACTTTTGTGACTAACCCAAAGTGAGTTTTGTGTGTGTGTGTGTGTGTGTGTGTGTGTGTGTATGTGTGTGTGTGTGTGTGTGTGTGCGCACGCCTGCATGTGTGCTCATGCATATGTGCATACCAGTGGATAAATGTCAGGTGAGTTGGTGCTGTCTGTGCTGGTGCAGTCAGAGCCTCTTCATCAGTGCTGACCCAGGCAGCCATCATTGTTCTCAGACTTTAAATCACCCTGCTGCAATCAGGGCCCTGATCTAGGCTTCTCTGAGCCCTCTCCACTCCAGATGATTCACCTCCTGATTGGTCTAACTGGACTCCTGTCTGTGGCGGCAGATTAGCTTGGATTGTTTTTTCTCTGTAGCATATAGATTGAACCATGTTAGCATTCACACCTCCACACAGCGACCCAGGGTTCTGTAGAGGCTCCAAAATGCAGAGGAAAATCTGACTTTAGTCAAAACTTTGCAAACTTAGACTGAAGTACTTTGTTATATGCATTTCTGTTGATGCCGTAATAGAGGCGTTGATTTAACAGGTTCATTTTTGTGGTCTTAGTTGTTATCTGATCAAAATGCATTAAGGTGTTTTCCCTGAATTTGTCCACACCTACAGATTCAAACACACAAGCTACATCTACTCACCTAATGGTATTTTTATCTATTGATTTAGCAGAGAATTTATCCCCTCCTAAATGGTCTCTTTGAGACACGGGACATGAACGGGAATTTAATTAACATTATTTCTATATGGTATTTAGAACGGTTCAGTTTACTTTATTTCATCAGGATTACCGGCTCAGTATCAATAAATCTTTTCAGAGAGTCCTGGGTGCATATACTTCATTCATGATCTGATCATGTGAGGTACTACTTGTACCTGCAAGAGTTCCCACCTACAGCAGCCCATGTGGTTTTAACTCCTGGGGTCATTTGCTCTCCCAGTGGGGGACCATTTGCCTGAGCACCTTGTCAACAGCAATTAGGGAGTGACCAAGGGCCTGTAAGGCAAGGCCCCATGCCTCCCATGAAGAGAAACTTGCTTATTGATCAGTATCTATACAGTCCTCATGGGATGACAACAATCTGTGATGTGATACCGTGTGCTGTTTGACAGAGATGTAGGTTGTGGTTATTGTCAGAATCTCACAGTTATACTTCAGAATGAACACGTTAGCTAAGTGGTGGTTTACATCATTATAAAGTGCAGTTTCTCTTGGGAGCTAGTACAATGTGATGTAAGGTCAGGGTTTTAGGGTTTCAACCCCTTCGTTGTTGCAACACGGCACCATAGTTGCTGAATTCAAGAAAAGTTCATCACAAAATTAAACTGAACTGATTTGAGCGGCAGTTTATAACATCAATTTTCTTAACAGAATATTTGTTTTGCTTCCACCTGCCCTTAGCACCGAATGTCATATCATTTAAATATCTGGGATTTTATTTGCCAAAATGCACCTTGGAAGTCGTAGTTAATGTCTTACCCTAAATCTTGCAAGTTTGTACCTTTGATTTTTTATCAAAGAACCAGCCTTTTCTAACACTGTTATTAATATTTTGGACTGCCTATATAACCAGCCTAGTACCCAATTGTGAGTCACCTAACCCTGCCTATGGGAAAATGAATGAGACCTTTGCTTCTGGAAACTAGGGGTTCCAAAAAATACCTCCTCCCTTTGTGCAACTCTATAACTGGTTCAGTTATGTTGTCGTGGAGACGGACATTATGTAGTCCTCATGGAATCCTGATGACATCACAGTGATTCCAGGCTCTGTGTGTTTAGTGATCATGGGGATCACAGGCCTCAGGTCTGGGTCCTTGGAGTGGATGAGAGACAGTGACTAAAGACTGACAGAGAGGCAGAAAAATCAAGTATGGTTTAAGAGTTTGTCAATTCTAGTCAGAGGTACAGTATGTGTATGGCATGCATTATATGTGACAGAAGAGTGTGTCTTTCTGGCACAAGTTCACCTATTTGCAAGGTGCATGAGTCTAGAAATAACAGGGAATAAGGGAAGAGAGAAACAAGGAACGACATGCAACAAAGGTCCCTAGCCAGAGACAAACTGAGAACGTTGCTGTTCCTGGTCGGCACCCTACTCCCTTGGCCACCAAGGGTCCTCCTGAAGAGCTTCTAGACAACACTTGACTCAAATAATTGCTAAGATACCTTATTTAGCTAAACACAGTCTTTGGAAATAAAACTTCACCATAAACAGTCTTTCTTACTTTCTCTCGAACAAAACCAAACAAGTGCCATTTTTTTTTTTTTTTTAATCGGGGCAAGTGAATAAAAACTGTGCTCAAGCTTGGCTAATTAAAAATTGGGTATTTGTGCAGGATGTCCTGTGTCGCGCTTTTGACGATTCTCTCTCCGGGTATGCGGTGTTTTAACTCCATGGCTCAGCTTGCTTGGAACCTCGACTGGGATTGGTCAAGGTTTTGCTAATGGAATACCAAAAAAGAGCGAGGTGAGTCGAGCTGATACAGTGGAAAAGCAGTATTAGGCCCTTACCCTTTTCTCCAATCCTGGTTTAGCGTGTTAGCATGCTAACATTTGCTTGTCACGTACACGTCTGGCAAGTATCAAAGTTTTGGACAAACCTGATGGTGGTGCTAGATTTGTTTAAAGAAAAAAACGCTCACAGACAAAAATGAGTTGATGAAAGGGAGATTTTTGCAGTGCATTTCTCTGAGTTGTACTATATAATGCAAGTGAAAAGTTACCAAAGAACGAATTAAAACCAGTATGCTAATGTAAAATTGCAATATGTTGCACATAGTAGGTCGGAGGAAACTAGAGGAAAGTCAGTGGCTCTCTAACCCAACAATCTCAGAGGATGCTAAAGACTAACATCTCTCTGACTAAGTAATGAATCAGACAAATATCCTCTGGTGGAATTCTACAAGAGAGAGAGAGAGAGAGAGAGAGAGAGAGAGAGGGAGGGAGAGAGGGAGGGAATTGCCTCTGGTGTACATATCCTCATGTCTAATAATCCTGCCTCATGTGTCTGAGCGAGACTCTTGACATGGGCTTAATGGTAATTATGGTGATTTACGACTCGTTCCTCCAGTTGCTACCATATTATAACATGGGCTGTATGTTTTTTTAGTTTTTTTTTACAAGGAAAGGCGCTGAGTGGCTCATCATAATTCTCTTTGATAAAAAAAAAAGCCTCACTTTGATGTGGACCAACTGTACAATATTTGCCCACTTGGAGCAGTTTTGTGTGTGTCTGCCTTGTTTGTACTTCAGCTTGCATGACAAAGACGGGTTTCTCAGGCCTGATTGTGTACTCCAGTGTTTGTCTAATGCCCATGTTTGCTTATTGAGAGTGTGTGTGTGAGTGTGTTTACCGTCACAGGGTGGGGCAAGGGGTCGGAGGAGTAGACAGGTGAGGAGGTGGGTGGTGGTGCATGGACCTCATCTACCAGGAAGCTCTCTTGGCTCCAGAAACCTGAGCTTAGGCTTGTTAAGACAATGAGGGAAACACGTGAGACTCTGGCACATGGTGGCTAGGGTTACCTGCCCGCTCTGCCTCGCTCTGAACTTTTGGCCCTGAGAGCAAAACCTCCCCACCCTTATGACTCCTGCACCGCTCCACCTGTCTCCCTGCTCTCTGTCCTCCCTTCGTTCGGTGCCTCCCTTTTATATTCTTGTGCGTTTTTCTTGAATGATTTGTGTTAGACAGGTTTGTGTCCTATGTGCTGAGACTCCTTATTACAGTTCCTCATGCAGTTGTGCCCTCATACTCCTACTCTTTCACTGTTTCACAGGTCATTGTGACTTATGGTCTTTTGAGTGATTTGCTTGACAGAATTCCTCCGTTTTTGTATGTTTGTGTGTTTTGGTTTGCTATCTGTCTTTCCAGACAAAAGGCTGACTGGTCCCCAACCTCTATCCATCTACTGTCCACAGGTGAACTCTTTCCACCAGCCAGGCATACCTAACTTACAAGTGTCCCACCCACACCTATAGGACTGCTGCCCTCTCACCTGTGCAAATATGAAAAAGAGAGATGGAGAGAGGTAGGTGGAAAAGATTGAAATGGAAAGATATCCCAGCCTTTGGTTACTGGGTGGGGCGCAGAAAAGAATACTGCACAGCTGAGCAAACCCATAGGACTTCACCTGTACACTTTTATCCCTCTGTTTTTTCTCTTAAGCCATTCTCTCTTTCTGTAGGCTAAGGCCTTCTTTTATTATCACTGAAAAGAGATTTCCTTTGAGGTTATGGAGTTGATACACTCTCCAACGTTACTTTTGTGCCGTGGTCACAATGTGGAGTCATTTACTGCCTAAGGGGACACATACTCTCTTTAGAAGTGTTCCTGTGTAGGTATTATCTGGATATTATTAAGGAAATCCTTTTATCTGACGATATCCGCAGCAGACGTTTGACTAAATTGAGAAATGTAACCTGTGAACTTGATTACACTATACTACACTGACTTGATGACCGAGGAGCCCAGTTAGTGATGTGGACAGCAACATGTTTGATATGTTAACATGAAGCTGAATCTATGGAAGCTCAAATCAAAATAAAACGTAAAATTGTGTGGACAGGTGGAGGGGAAACTTACTTTCAGTTTAAAAAAGAGCACCCAAACAATTTTTGTACACATTCCTGATACGTGTGACTGCTGCAACACAATGTATTCATCAACAGCGATGCGCCTGGCTAAAAGGTTGAAGCAAAACAAAGAACAAAGATACATGTCTAGATATGAATCCAAACATATACAAGTTAAAATCATTAAACAGTTTCAAGCTGAAATGAACTGCTGGATTCAAATGAGAAGTGGTTCTGAGGTACGTGAGAACTCACTTTTAGCTGTGCGGAAGTAATTAAAGTGACTTTTTTTTTATGCTTTGCTTTTTCTGTGCAATAAATGACTGTACCTCATTTTCAAAATGGTACACACTGTTACGTTGACTTCACCTGTATGGGGTTCTGACAATGCCAGAGTAGTTTTTAGTGATGGTGAGGTATAAGTGAAGCATATCACATGAAGGCAGGCGGACTCTCACACCTATTTACTTTCTGCCTCTCTTCTTTCCAATGCAGGTTTGGGCCTGAAAGACGTGCCAGACCTGCTGCCAAAGCATCAGCCTCCACCTCACCCTGCAGACATGGCTGAAAACACACACACACACACACACACGCACACACACATATATATTCTTGCCCTGTGTTTATTTCTGTCTGTGATGATGGAGTCGTCTAACACTCCAGTGCCTCCTGACAGACGTAGACACGATTGAGCCACATTCACACGGTCTTCCACGATAACCATATACAAACATAAACACACACATGCGTTTGGTTTGTCAGTTGTCTCTCAGGCATGCCCTATTTTTAAAACTGTAAGCACACCTACACACATTCTCCCATGCTTGGGCACACCCACTGCAGTTCATGTCATGCTGCGAGGCTGTCAGTTGTAAGGCAGGGAAAATTAGTCAGGTAAAGTAAACCTCGACACCTGACACTAGTGGTCTGTTTTTAAAGTTGTTTGCACCACCGCCCCCATATGGTACAGCACCTACTGATTACTGCATGCTCTGAGTTAGTCTGATAATTGTGCAGCCTGTCCATCGGCTGAAACATGGGGCCCCTCTGTTATGGACGTGACACACCAACCAGACCGCCTCCCCGAGTCGGCCAAAAAAAGTGCCTCGGAACACATCAAAGACACAGACTGTTATGGCGGCTTATTCAGAATAATATCTCATATTTTACTAAAACTGTCCACCGAAACGTGTTTCTGAAAACATTTTAAGCGAGAAATAGGCCATGCAGTTGCTGAATCTGTCTTCATTTCAGATCCACAATGGTCAGTTTAAAAGATTTTTTGTCAACTTTTGAGAGACTCTAGTCACTCTCATCCTGCTCCTCATTTCTGGGTTAGCACTCCACCAATCAGATTGGTAATTTGAGTCTGAATGCCGGAAGTGCACGTCTTCCGACTGAGCATGTCAGGTCGGTAGAACGAAGACCCTCTGACGGACGACAGTACGGGACACACCAAACAGACTTAAGTCACCGACCTCGCCAGACTGTCCGATGGCCGATTATCGGGTTGGTGTGTCAGGGCCTTTAGATGGCTCATGGTATTGTTGTAACTGAGAGAGAGCCTCCTATCTGTCATTGTCTGTGATGCATGTGACCCACCGGTTAAGTCATAGAAATATATGTTTATCATTTTAATCAGTTGAGAAGTTCCATCTCAAATAGCTGGCAGTTTCCATGAAATCAGAAGCACATGACAACACTTGGAACGAGAATCATGCCTTTAAATGTTATGTCATGATGGTTTTCAACAGTCCTTTGCCGTGTTCTTAAACATGAGCTTATTTTCATGACAACTGAATGAGTCAGATTCCATGTACAGTATGTGTTTGCGTGATGGTAATGTCTGTGGTAGTACAGGTAACAGGTCCCCTGTAACCACTGAAGCGTTGCAAAATGTCACAGATTCTTTTGTTAGTATTCTTTTTGGTATTTTAGGTGGTTCCATAATCAGATTCCCTCTTACCTACAAATCAGAGACATTCCTCATCTTTTTTATGTTCCATAACATTATATCAGTTTGCTCCTTTTGCTTATCATAGAGCATAACGGCTCTGAAAAACACCCACTTCATATTTCCGTGAGTAGGCACTGAATGTATTATCTGTGGATCACAGCATTAGATTTTTGATTTTAATTTCACAATTCTTTCAAACGCTCTGATGGCCTAGTAAGATGCTGAATGTACCTTTATGAGGAGGTGTAGGAAAAGGATAATAATGTACTGGTATTATTTGGAGTAATTGGGATATAGGATAGAAGTAAATGAAGCCTCAAAGAGAGCTCAAACATTTCAGAGTATTTACCAGCTTGTTTCTGGGAGCAGCAAACTGGAAAGAGGCGTGGCCACAGAAGTTTGTCACACTTGTTCTGTCTGAGAACAGGGTGGATGTACCGTGGTAGTTCACAGTACTTACAGTACATTTAAAGGTAACCAAAAACAACATACGGATGTAATATGTATTCTCCGGTCTCTCCGGTCTCTTTTTATCGGCCCAAAAACAAACAAACAAACAAACATAAAGCATAGAATGAAATTCGGCACTATTTCATTGTTTGCTCACTCTTTGAAAATAAGAAATATGTAGACTTTTGAATTTTATTTTTAACATTAAATTTAACATTACGGATTTTTTGTATACTAAGAAGGCAATAATCAATACCCCAAATTAATGACTGTTGATTTCCTAACTAACTCAGAAAGAAAAAAAGTGATTTTTTTGGGCTGTGTTTTCTGAAGGTACAATTTATCACAATGTACAGCGTCATATGAGCTTTTAATAGAACGTTGAGAGGTTTGTGTGTATGACAGATCCATTTTAAGCTGCTTTTTTCTACACGAGTGGTGAGTCCACTACCCCCCCCCCCCCTTTTACAAATCCCCCTGTAGTTGTGAGGTGGTGTTGTGTTGGTTAGAAGATGGTTGTTGTTGTTATTGATATAGCCACAGGCCTGTGGCTCTTCCTGGGTGACAGTAACAGGACTTAAAACCTGTAAATCTTCAGGAGACCTCTTTCCTCCCCTCTAATTCCTCATTACCTCACGGCAGGTTGTCTCAGGGGAGACTTAGAAGGCCTGCAGGGCTGCTTCAGTGGAGGAGAGTGTTTTACTGAGTATGTGTTAACCTCTGTGGTGGGTGTGAAGGACCGCAGGTGAGGACTGTGGGCCGTGGCTTTGGGCTAGATGTGTGACCACCGACCACAGGCAGGTAACACCGTATGGAGTTTCCATCCTTGGCCGTGTGTATAAGTGTGTTTGGTTTCACACTCGAGGTGTAAAGATGCAGCACTCTGACTAACATTTCCAACAACCACAACCTAAAATAAGCCGAAAGAAATCCTGAAAGGTTGAAACTTGAAATGTGACTGCTTTACTCTTCTCAGTCAGTTTGGTCACAGCTTAGCATATCAGCGCAGGTGTCCCACCTAATGCACTCTGTTAATTCTGCCTAAATGTTTACAGACTAATGAAAGTACTCTGGGTTTGCTCATCCTTTAAGCTTACATCAGTGAAACCTAACACCCAGGCCCTGGAAACTCATCTATCTATTTATCTAACAAACCTCTTAAACAAACCTATGAAATCAATGTCAGGTCCCAAGATTGTTCAAACAAGAAGTTTTTCTGAGTTGAAGCCTGCAGGGGAACCTCATGTCATTTGTTTACCAGCTCCCACTAGTGGTTATAAGCAGTATGGTCAAAGGCGACCTGGGATGTGATTAGATAGTGTTCGGCTTGTCTGTGTTAATGCATTTAATATCTAATGAGAGTGAGTTGTCTTGTTTTATTTAAAATAAATTCAAGTTATGTTTTTTTTAGGATTTACATAAACCTGATGCACTGATTTTATTGCTACAAAGGAATAAATAAGTCAATTTGTTTTAGTGCACATGTCACATCTTATCTTGTATCACTAAACAAGAATGCACTGACAAGTTGGTGTAATGATTTTTTTTCCCCTTTCTTCACATCCTCTTTGTGAATACATGTTGTTGTGGTGTTGAGATGTATTATTCAGCGGTTTGTGTGATCCTCTCTATGGCATTGTGTCTCCAGCGACAGTGTTTACTGATAATTGAGTAATTACCTGTAAAAGAAAACACTCCTGTGGCTCTGTTCAGCTGTAATCTTCCCAGTATGTCTACTGCAGATCAGATTTTAGCTTGGGAATAGGCTTAATGCAACAGTTTAGCACTACTCTCTGTGTAAATGCGTGTGTGTGAGCTACATGTGTATACATAACTACTCTTATGCAAAACTGGCCCCAGCGAAATCCCAGGAAACAAAAAAGTGTTTAAAACTAATTTGCCAACTCTGACAAGATGTTGGCCATTTGAAATTGCACAAAATCATATGACGGTAATTTGACATTCCTTTGTGAGTTTCACAATCCCACAGTGAATAGAAAGTTGTAACAGGCACTTTGTGCGTACACTAGTGGCCTCACCCACAATGGCATTTGAAAGACAAACAGCAGTGCGTGCTGCTGGCCGGAGCGCCACAGCAGTGAAAGTGGCCGTTTATTTAGAGTTACGGCAGTCGGAGTTCAGCATAATGTCTGTGTCATTACAGTGTAAGGAAACCTTTGTGACTCAGCCCTGTCCCTTTCCTGATCTCTTAAGGCTATTCTCGTTCCCCTAAAGATTTTGAACTTGCTCTTCCTCTTGTTTTTCACTCTTTCGTTCATCCTTTTTCTGCTCCCCCTCTCTCTGTCAAACCTTGTGTCTGCCTTTCTGCATTAAAGGACAAGTTCACAGCTTTTCAAGTGTGTCTGAAAACATGCATGCTGTAATCATTTCTCCTGTGTACAGTGGCCATTAGGAGATCCCTCCCTGATTTGTTTTCTCTGTAAGGGATGAGGGACAACATCTCTAAATCCAAATCAAGTGAGTATCTTCAAAGGTTTCAGAGTTTTTCAAATAAAAGTCCCTCTTCCTTTTTTTCTCAGATGCAGTAACACAGTTTTACTAAATTAGTCTACAACTTTGGAAGATATCTCTTTTTCTATTTTGTTGTACTCAAATCACTGAAGGCTTGATATCAGTTTCAGATAAATGCATTTTGGCAAGTAACCCAGATTTTGTCCAAACTTACATTGGAAGCCCTTTAAGGGATCTTTTCACAACCAATGGCAATATCCCTTAATGGAGGACAAGGAGGAATGATTACAGCAAGAAAAACCTGTTTCAGTGTTCATATTGGCACCTGACTAACCTGAAAGGGCATTCTTAAAAAATTGTGAGCCTATCCTTTAACAGAACAGCTGCTCATCATACTTCCTCCTCAGCTCTGGCAATCGAAACCAGCACAGTGGGAAACCTCGTACACTCACGTAGCCTAATTTTATTCCTCTTCCTTTTTTTCTTCTTCTCTCTCTCAACAAACTTCCAGCTCCAAACTGGGCCTCAAAACAGAAACGAGTGGTACTGAAATATTTGGTTACGGATGCATTTCCATTTGATTGTCCTTAAAGGGGAAGAGAAGAAGTAAGCGATATGACTTATGACTTAAGGGGATCATATTGATGTAACACACACACACACACACACACACAGACACACACACACACACACACACACACACACACACAAACAATAATCCCACAGGACTTCCTTCCCCTCAGAAACCACACCCAGGACGACAGGTAACAGGAGAACACCTTTCACAGGGTCAGGGTGGAGGTGGGAAAAACAGGCATGACTCGACTTCTCTCTGATTAGTTTCACCTCTTCATATCTTTTCTTTCCATGCTTCACTTCCTTTTATTTATTCCGCTTTTAAACTATCTCTGTCGCCTACCAGCCAAGTATCTGATCAATTTTATACTAGTATTGAATGATAATTTGAAGTGCCTCATGCATGCAGTATACCCAAACTGATTGGCCAGTAAGTTATTATTATTTTTTTAACCCCTCCAACTGGGAGTTGGCGCTCTCAAAGGGACAGTAATATGCACTGATGTAATGTGTGAGATAGAGATCTTTTGTGGGGTGTGTTATAAATTGTCACCGTAATGCGAGTGCACAGGGAGCTGGTGTGGGGGGGGGGGGGGGGGGGGGGGGGGGGGGGGGGGGGGGGGGGGGGGGGGGGGGGGGGGGGGGAGAGGACTGAGAGAAGGGGTGGGTGGATCAAGCAGTGTCACTGGAATCTACAGTGTTGTGAGAGCCCCATACCTTTCAGCTTCATTAAACCAATTTCACGCCGAGGTGAGCTAAGAGAGGAAGCGCTGAATCTCAGCAGCGGCAACAATGGTGCATTGAAGGGATGAGGCGAAAGTAAATTAGGTACCACTTCACAGACGGCAAATTAAAATCTGAAAGTTGGATAGGAAAAGTTGAGGGTAGATGATTATGTCTTTATTGTGCCCTCCCTCCTCAATCTAGAAAACCCTCCTGTCCTTTTAGCAACCACCTTAGCCCCCCCCCCCCCCCCCCCCCCCCCCCCCCCCCCCCCCCCCCATCCCCACAACCAAATCCTCTAAGAAAAAATAATTATCTATTTCTTGTCTGATAATTGGTTTCTAAGATGCTCCCACTCAAAGACCTGATCTCAAATACCAAACTGCTTACGGCCCTCCTTTCAGCCACTTCATTTTCTTGAGTTTATCTGTAAGATTTCATATCCAGGAAAATCATATAAATTAAACATTAATGTAGGGCTTATATTTGTGCCATTATTAACCTCACACGGCCATTGAGCTGTGCTATCGGGTTTGGACTAAGTGTTTGTCACTCAAACTGACATAAAGGTTTCACCAAACTATCTTAGACACACTCTGTAGCCTTGCACTTGAGCAGTACTTAGTAAAATATAACTTTGGATATATGTTGTCCTACAAGCCTTTAAAAGCAAAGGTATTCTTTGTGTTTACTCTTAGATTTGATCAATTTAAACAGAGTTTTTATTGTGTAGAAGTAATGAAATAACACAACAATTATGATAACTGACAGCTGTGCTGTTATCACAAACTGGTCGTTTTACACACAAATTTGAAAAAAATAGTATGAAAAAGAGAGGAAAGCAACAGTTAAATAAATAAAAAGATTTTAGGTGGTGGCAGAAGTACTCAGATTCTATCCACGTTATTACTTACTTTGTAAAAACATTGTTACATGTAAATGTCCTGAATTTAGAATTTTAGTCCAGTAATATTAAACAAATATTATCACCATAATATACTTATCAAATGTAAAAGTACTCAAAGTTGGAAATGATGTGTATACTGTGTAATATTGTTGTAAAGTTATTTGTACTGTCTTAAGCAGCATTTTATGTTATAGCTGAGGAAAGTAGTGAAGCTAATTTTATATGCTGTTGGGTATTTTAATTATGGCATTGCATCACATATTTTATAAAATGATTGCATGTTTTGTACGTGAAGTCTTCATCTGTGAAGTAACTTGTCAATGTATCTATCAAGTAGTGGAGTAAAAAACAGCAGTTCTTCTGAAATGTAGTGGGTTAAACAAATAAGCACATAAGTTCAACACTTGATTAAATGGTATAAGTTACTTTCCACCACCTATTATCGTCATAATAATTACGTTTTGTTTACTTCAAAAATTGGATCTATGTGCCTAGTAAGTAACTATCTTCTACTAAAGCAATCGTTTAAACAGGGTTTGTATAGGATAACAACACAAAACACTTCCCTCAGGGTTTTCGGACAGTTTAAGCAACAACACAGCATGAGCCAAAAAAGCCTAAGCTACCCAAATCCCCACCCAGCTGAAGATAAAAAAAGAAAAAGAAAAAGAAAAATAAATTCATAACTAAGAATAAGTAAAAACGCCAGCAGAGAGGAAATAGGAAATAGTGACAGTCAACACAGTGCACAGGGCAAATTGAGAGAAAAAGGGAAGAGAGAAGCTGCATATTCAAGTTGACCTGCCTTAGTAATGTTTTCCATAGTATAGTGGTGAGGTACAAAAAAAGAAGAATGAAAAATGTCAAGATGGGCCGCAGTAAATAGTTATTGTTTTGAAATCACACACTGGGAGAGTGATCATTATAAAGCGCTGGGGACCCACTCTGTTTATCTCCTTTTACATACACATATGTGCATGCATGTGTTTTATGTTATTTGTTTTGGTATTAATGTAAGTGCCCACATTAATGTACACTATAAGTATGTGCATCAGTTGTTGTGGGTGCTAAAGTGGGCTCCCTCCCTGGCTGGTGGGGTCACTCTGGGAGCCATGGGGGCCCCACACAATGCCCTGGCAGCAGCGTTGCTTTTACTAGGCCCCGCGCCGCTGGCTTTACGAGAGCCAGACAGACGGATCCCCTTCACGCCATAAAGCCATCAACAAGGGAACAAAGAGGGCAGGTGCTGAGGGCTGCATTGAGAGCTCACCTGCACCCAGCGGGGGAACAGACTGTGTCCAGCCAAGCCAAGAGGCCCTCCACATTCACATCCCCACTCACCAGGCACTAACAGGCTAGTGTGGCTCCACCGCCAACCATTTCTCTTTACAGACAGAAGCAGATCCTTAGCTGACAGTGTAGATGATAACACACGTTTACTGTATATGCTGTGGTAAATGATTTTGTTGAATGAATGTTGGCTGCTGTAAGACCCGAAACAGGCTAAAACAGGTTGCTGTTAAACTCCGTAATTATTAGCATTTGACAGGTAGCGAGAGTGAGGGCTTTGGGAGCCAGCCAATCCGACTGCTTGCCGGAATTTTTTAAAGGGGCAATTTTAAAGGAGGATGTGAGACATCAGGTGTGTGTGTGTGTGTGTGTGTTTGTGTGTTTGTGTGCAGGAAGCCACAGTAACTACAGTGGTATAGTATAGTCAGGAGAAAGAAGGTCCTACAGAGAAGAACCCCCCCAAGTCCTGTTTGATCAGAGAGGTGTGTGTGAGTGCATGTGTTTGTGCGCAAATTGGAAAAGGTATGGTGGATATAGGATTGAGGAAGTGTATGTTTCTTAAGTGTGTGTGTGTGTGTGTGTGTGTGTGTGGTAATGGTGTCAGTGTGTGGTTACATAATAAGAAAATGGAAATAGAATGGCAAAGATAAGGAAAGGAATTAAATGGACATGCAGGGAATCAAGCAAACTAAGACCCAAAGGAGAGGCAGATGGTAAAGCTCAGCAACCAACCACAGCCACAGGTAGGTAGGCATGGCGTCAGGCAGGCAGGCAGGCAGTCAGGCTGTCAGCGGGGGCTGACTATAAGCTGCCATCCCGGCTGAAGTGACAGATGTGTGGTGAATCTTTAACTCTGCTAGTTCCCCACAGTAACTGCATCTGTCCCTGCACTCCACATGGTTGGCTCAGCCCCCTCCTGTGTGAAAGAGGCGGCTAAAAAAAGAGAGCTATCACCAGACTTATTGATTAGTCCAGGCTGTCTTCTTTTAATGACCTTTGGGAGTCATTATTGAAAAGTCATTGTCTTTGTGATTAGTTTACACTTTCCCTTACCATGTGGGACTCCTCCTTTTCCAACCTTACGGGTGAAACCTAATGGGCTTCAGTGTAACAAAAGTGCACTTGTTGGCTGACTGAACATGAATCTGAAGAAATTTGAATTTTGTTTACATATCTAATCCACTTTTAGAAAATGAGGTCATACTGGTGGAAAAAAAAACATTAACATTGATTAAAGGCCAGAGTATGCTCTCAACTGCAACACCAACCCCTTTAATTGTCTCCATTTAAAATCCTGCCGAAAAACATATCACTGACCGTATGAACGATACATCCCAAATTATTGTCATTCATACATTTGGTCTAATCTCCTCAGACGGCACAAATGGCAGGGACACTGTCCGTCTCTCTTTCCCCACTCAGCCACGGCACTGGCAAGAGATGGTTTATTTTAATTGAAAATTAGCAAAACAAAACAAGGGCAAGAGGATCCCTGAATGGGGCCCCTTTCTCCGGGAGCTCCTGTGCCGTTGAATAATGCATATGGGAGAAAGTAAACAGCAGCCGCGGGCCTTGCTGGGGGAACAATGGGCCGCACACAGCCCAACCAGGGCGCCTGATTTTATTACCGGCCTGTCAATCCCCCCAGCCTGGGAACTGTGGGACCTAGGCCAGGCAGCAGCTGCTGACCGCTCCACACTGACCCAACACACCCAACAACCTGCAGGATAAAACTCTCACACCGCTGCATACCTCCACTGACTGCACTGTCCACTCCTAATCTGTCCATTCACATACTTAACATGGGTGCAGATGGAAATGGAAGAGGGCTGAACTGAACCCCTTTTGATTGGATAATTTATTGAGTCTTGTTTATCTGAATTAATTTGAAGTTTATGTTGATGGATAAAATGTGACATGAACATTTATGTAAACATTAAGTCAAACCATGTGGTGGAATTTATTTTTGCAATTTGGTCAACAACTAAATTCACACTAAAGTAGATTTTCCTTAAATTTTTTCCTTTTCTTAAATTTGATGGGTTTCAGATCAACTCTTTCTCTTCTCGGAGGCAGTGGTCTGGGGTCACCGTGGCCACTTGTAAACTTTTTCCTTCCACTAGAACATTCTTTGTGTGTTCGTTCTCTCCGGGCATTGAGATTCTGGTCTTGCTTCTGGCTTCAGCCAAGTCCCGGTTGCCATGCCGACTGGCAACTGGTCTCCCAGGATGAGTAATGATGTGATGTGGCTGTGCTCTAAAGTCCCAACAAAGACCTTATTACCGCTGCAGCACCTCATAACACACCATTGTTGTCAAGTGCTCCTGATATTAACCTGCCTGCACCGGGGCTTCCTCCCTTCACAGAGGAGATGGTGTGTGTTTGTGTGTGTGTGTGTGTGTGTGTGAGAGAGAGTGAAAGAGTGAGTGAGTGAGTGCAATCCTGTAAGCATTTTGAGGGCTACTGCTGATGAAAGTTGGTCAAAAAGAGCCATCCTCAGAAGTTTGCTCTGAATTTAGTTAATAATTTCCACGCTAAAATGAGAACCACCATTTCAATTTTGACAGTTGATTAATTGGGTTATTTGAACTAGATCTGTTCTGAGGCTTCAACAATCAAAATTGCTTACACTTTTGCTTACTCGTTTCCTGATGAAGACTATCCTTTGGCTTTACCATAATCAGAATATGGGTTTAACTTGAAGTCAGTACAAAGCTCCCATATTTTAAGCCTTCCATAAGAAATCCAGGATCTCCTCAACTCAGCAAACAACATCTCCAGCCTGTGAACCGTCCACAGTGGTCAGGCCCCAGCCAAGTGTGAACTGCCATAAAGAGGAGGCGCGTGTGTGTGTGTGTGTGTGTGTGTGTGTGTGTGTGTGTGTGTGTGTGTGTGTGTGTGTGTGTGTGTGTGTGTGTGTGTGTGTGTGTGTGTGTGTGTGTGTGTGTGTGTGTGTGTGGCTGTGGACTATGTAGGCAGGGTGATGCCACAGGATGTTTGAATGTTTGACTTGGTTTAACAACATCCTCCGACAGAGACACCACAGGCTGCAGATGAGGTGAGAGATAAGAAACAACTGTGATCCAGGCCTTCACCCCAACCATTGTCCTTCTTATCTCTAAAATAGCGCTATCTGCTAATAATGGGGAGGAGATAGAGGAAGGGGTTGTCATTGATGAGGAACAAAAACATAATTTTTTGTTAATTAAAGTGTGTTTAGGGACACTTCACTTGATTAGAGCAGAACGTAACCTCCCTATAATGTGTAAGCTTACTTTACTAATGCTAAATATGTCTATAAATAGATGTCATTGCTTTGTGAAGTGAGTTGGCAAATTTCCCTAGAAATAGGAAAATGTCTGCAACACATATCAGCTTAATGTCCAAATAAAGTATCTATTTATTACACAGTCATATTACATTCACATTCAAGCACTAAGTACGTTGTTTTGATGTGTGCGTGTGTCTTTATAGGCTGATTTTACAATGGAGCTCTCTTTGTTTTAACCTGATGAGGCATACACTCAGGACTGTCACACAGGATGTCTTGTCCTCTCCAGTTTCCCTCGACCCGGCTGAGAAGGGGTGCACCAAGGAGGTTATCAGCACAAAATCACCACTCCAGGTCCAGACTCCACCAGGGGGAGGGGGAGGACGGGCTTTTGGCCCTGTGTACATCACTGTCGCCGTGGGAAACCGCATCCATCAAATAAAGTCAAGCATTTACCTGTGTGGCTCAGGTGACAGTGGAGGAGGGGCAAGGGGATAAGGAGAGGGGGAGATGTAGGTGCCCCAGGGGTGAGAGAGTAACCCTGACCCTGTGGAGGTAGTGGTGAGGAGGTGGGGTGTTGTGGGAGTGGAAGGGGTGGCCACCATGGGCCAGCGCCGTGTGGCCTCTGTCTTGGAGCCAGACAGAGGATTGTGGGAATTTTGCCTCCTTCTAACAGGGTCAGCTGTCCCTTGGGAGACAGTCCCCTTTCTGGGAGTATCAGCAGTGCCTCGCCCGCCCTCCTCCTCATCTTCCCAGCAATACCACAGCAGGACTGTTAGAACAAGTTCCAACATACACCACTAAGACTTCCTCTTTCTGGCGTAGTATATTCTGCACATTTCATTAGCCGCATTTCTATTCTTTGTGTGTGCACAAGAAAGAAAAAGTTATTTAGGAAATCTGCCGCTATATAAGATTTCAGTAACCATGACTAGCTGTAAAATGCATGTATGCATATTTACTTGTGTGAATTCACGTGGCTGCCGGAGTCCATGAGCATGTATGTCATATGTAAAATGAGTAGGGTGTGGCATTTGCTCTGCCATGATCACTGGCTATGTCATATTTCATAGAAAAACTCTTATTTCAAAATTCGTAAGGAAGTAATTAAAAATAAATCACCACCCCCACATTTATTAGAAACTCCGTTATAGATACTGTAGAAGAATTAATTACACTCCAAAGTCATTAAAAGTAGACTACGTCTCCATTTTAATTACAATCATTCTTTAATGTGATCACTTTGGAAATTCATCATGTTTCCCGTACTCTAATGAAGCAAACTTCCATCGCAAATACCGTGCCGTTCTTGTGACATGTGACATATTATTTATATTCAGTTTCCACATGAATAAATCACTGCTGTGACAATGCAAAACAGAGCTGAGGACACCTTGGTTGATAAGAGGCATATTTGGTTACACCTGGTGATATGTAGATAAGATTAAATTTGAGACAGAGCAATGATGGGATGGATGACAAGGAGGAGGAGGAGAAGGAGGGGATTAAGGTTTTCTCACTGGTGCATGAAGAACAACATCTAAGGTAGTTGGGGCAGGGGTTGTCAGAAGACCTGAACACAGACTCAGGGCTGTTTGTAGAGGTAAGCTCGGTGTTAAGGCTTGTGGTAGAGCTAATCTTTGGATTTAGACAGAGACAGGCTCCAGGACAGGGACAGGGTCTGCTGAGAGTGGGGCAGGGTAGATGGCCGAGGGGTCGAAGGGTCGTGTTTACCTGCGGCAGGTATTTCCTCTGGAGTACTGATAAGACTCAGGGAGGGGAAGTGCTCTGTTCCAGGTGAGTGCAGAGAGGCCTGCAAAGTGACACCATAGACAATCCTCACCTAAGCCCCCTCCCCTTCAGGCTCCACCCCTACATGCATACATGCAACAGGCCACCTTTATGCCTCGTGCTCTGACCTGTTTTATATTTATGTATCATAATATTTTACATGGTTGATACAGAAGACATGCCCTTCATTTGAAGTATTGTTCCAGATTTATGAGGGTTTCTCTCACATCTGCATTTACTTCTGACTATTTTGTTTTTGTTCCTTTGCCTGGTCAGAAGCTGTGTCTGGAAACTGACAGAGTGTTATCTTTCTGCTTTCATCTGCTTCTCGCGGCTGTTTTGTCTTGCTTTATCGGCTTTTGTTGCTATTTTTGTTGCAAACTTTCAAGTTTTAGGTGTTTTTTTTCTTCAAATAAGCAAAATATTAGCCCCACTGTTTATTGTATGGCCAGTATCTTCCTGGCAATATTTTAAGATTTATTAATTTTTCCGAGATTCTTCGTCAACTGAATAAAATGAACTGAGGAAACTGGGCAGGACCTCTTTCAGGTCTGTCACTGGAGCGAGCAGCTGTGATATGGCTGAGGTGTCACCTTGTTTGTTTTCTTTCTCTCTTCCTCTTCCTCACCTGGCTCAGCTATGAGGCCCTACCCCCGGGTGCTGAGAGAATTCAGTGAGCTAGAACATGTTAACAAGCACAGCTTCCACCACTGTATTGAAAGACACACACGCTTGCTGCACAGGTTGTAAGAGGGCATTGCGGGGAGAGCTCAAGGCTGGTATTGATCAAATGTACAGTATTTAAACAAATTCCACGCAAAGAGTCTTGGGCGTGAACATGCAAAGTCATAATCAACAAGTAAAATCTGTTCATGATAGGATTTAAAAGTACACCTGCCTAAAGTAATCCGGATTTTGTGTTTCCTTTACGTAGAGCAAAGTAGGCACATTATGTTGTAAATAAAGGTTTATGTAATGTTTTGTGGGAAAATATCAAGTAACCAAAAAACGGTTGTATCTCGACAGCTGTGCTTGTGTGTCGTGAATGTGTACTCATTGTGTTATACAAGATCTTTGGTGTGTTCAAGAGTTAGCGTAGCTGTTATCAGCGAAAGAGGTGAGAGTGGTGTGTGAGGTAGGTGTGTAGTGGTACACTCCTCTGTTCTCCTCTTCTCCACCTTCTCATGCCCTCTCCTCTGCTCCTCCATCTCTGCAGAAAGCCTCATTAGTGCCGAGGAGCTGCTGAGGTAGCACACGGCTGCCATTGTGGCCAATCCAAACATCAGGTCCTCTCCATCCGAGCCCCCCACTTCAGAACCCCCAACCAAATCCCATTTTCAGGCTCTGCAGCTGCCCTGCTCTGCCAGAGCACTTAGCCGTGTCATTCTATCCGGCTCTCCAGGCTTCAGAGAAAACAGTCCTGTTTTGTGCTTGGCAGTCTCTGATATGACTCCAGAAATGGAAATGAAGCAATGGATCTTCATTAGGAGAAGCAGGTGTCCACAGAGACCCAGCCCAGGTGAAGGAGCTGGGAGGGGCTGGCTCGGCGACGCTGGGTAAGGGGGGATTGGATTGGTGGGGTTTTTTCGATCCTTAAAACCCAATGATGGTTACCCCTCTATACAATTAGACACACACACACACACACACACGCAGACACACACACACACACTCACGTACACACTTCTTCGCCATCGCCCTCCCCAACCACCCCGCTCCTCCACCCAACACTTAATTGCCCATGTAATGAGCTGCAGTGAATGGGATTACTTGTGTGGAGGCACTTGAAGACCCTGTGCATTGGGGGCACCTCCTGCAGACCCTCATCTCCAGGGAATACATTTAGGATGATGTTTTCTATGAAGCGCAGGGGCAAAAACCTCAGCTCTTCTTGCTGCATCTGGCCTAGTTGCATTAGGCCCTCCACAGCTTCCCGCCTGCTCCCCCACACTCTCACCCCCTCGGGGCCTTTTGTTTCCTTAATTATTCATTACAGAGAGGTGGCCGTCGCTTTGAAACCTGTAGAGGTGGATGAGGCTTGGCGCTGACCCACAAAGCACCAGAGCATCCTAGAGCCTGAGACGTGTCTTTGTGACAGGACACCTGTTATTTCTCCATCCTCAATCAACTTGGCCCCCTTGCCTCTAACTACACATTAACAACCCAGAGGGGAAAATAATACCCATCTTTGTGTAGGTTAATGTATTACATATGACAATAATACAATGTCCATCTGTCTTTCTATTTATTTTGTATTTGTCAAGATATTTTGCAACATTAGTTTTACTGTTTACTTTTTGAATGGTGCGCAAAATGCTAACTGGATGGATGTGTCCACTAGGCACTTTGGAGGCTATGCAAATGTTATTTTGTGTAAGTAAAACAGACTGTACTGTCCTGCTAATGTGTGTGTTAAGTGTGAAGGAGCACTCTCCATGGTGCCCAGGGCCGCTTCTCTTCTCACGCTGTTTTTGGTAAAATATTAGCCCCCGCAGCCCTGTGCAGGGCGGCTGACAAATAGAGGGCTGTTGTCCCTGTTCTCTCACAGGCTGGGGGTTAATGATCCCAGTTTTGGGGGGTTAAAGACTGCCAGTAGGCCTTTCTCCTTCACCCCAACAGATGTTGCTAGGACTTTAATGTGGTTATCAAATCGGAGTGCCCTCTGAGCCCCAGGAGCTCATTGTGTGTCTGTGCATTCCAAGGCCTTGCCGTGGTGACAAGGCATCCCGGGGGCCAAGCTGGGCTCCTGCTGAGTCTTCCAGTAGCCCCTCAGAGCTGACAGCTAGGGCTGCCCCTCTCCCCACACCACCTCCACCTCCACCCAGGCCCTCTCTGTTTCTGCCCCTGATCCTGTCCCCTCAGTGTCATAAAGTCATCCTCCGTCCCCCCTCGATCCCACAGTGGACCTCTCAGTCACGCTGCTCTCACAAATAGGCCCACTCACTCAATCACTCACTCACTCTCGCTAGCCCACTCACATTTTTTGTCACACACATTAAACCCACTCACTCTCACATATGTGCCAACACTGATTACCAACACACATATGTATTCTTATAGCACTAAGTAAATGTACCTTGACATGTTTACAGTTTTAAAAAACTACCCTGAAGCCTGTCCTGTATGTGGAGGAATTGTTGATGGATGGAGTAAATATTTTAGATCTTAATCTCTTAAACCTTGCTGACCTGCAGGTGGTTCAGTCTTTACAAACTCATTCTGTGTAGGCAAACATTGTTCAAACCCATATCATTTTATTTACCTTCAAAGTTGAGTTCTTGGAGTTTCCAAATATACCAAATAAAGTAGGCTGTTCTTGGAAAATGTGTAAACAAAGATGCACACTACATCTAGAAAATTTCCATTTGATGTAAACATACAGCTTCACAAAACATGGAGTCTAGGGTTTGAATATGTGTAGTAACGTATAAACCAGCATAAAGCTTCATTGAAGAGCTGGAACAAGCTGAATAAATGTAATACTGCCAATTATGTGGAATACAATTTTGTTTCCAACGGTAAAGCTATTTAAGAAGACAGAAAGGGGGGAAGTGCTGTAAGGAGTTAGAGGAGAAGAAAGAGCAAGACTTTAAAGCTTGTAGCTACAGTAAACGTAGATTCTATCCTGGTCAAACATTTCTATAAGAGTTGCTGACTTAGACTTGGGAATGTACACTTAAGGCAGCTATGGATCTCTGGTTCTATCATTTTGGATAATGAGACAAACATTTATACCACGCTCTTAATCAACAAAGAGCACACACTGTTGTAAACATAATGTGATCGCACATTTGAAATTGTAAACAGGTCGAGTGTTCATAGGTGTCACAAATACCTCCCAGATGAATAGGTCGTGGTCTTGGAGGGGATAGTGGAGCCCCTGGGTCAACCTGGGCTTTCACTGCTCCTCTCTGCATATACAGTGTCAATGCCAGCAGCTGTGGGATTGTTTGTACACAGATGCAGGGGTGCTTGATGATAATTGCCTTGCAGCTGCACTCCGGGGCTAGATCTGGGTGGTTTTTTTCCCCCTTGGTGGCTCATATTGTGTGTGAAGCGTTAAGAGCAGGAATATGGGAAACAGTCCTAATTAAAGTATTCTGTAACTCAATTAAGGACTCTTCCCCCCTACACCTATCCCCTGCTAGAGTCTGTCTGTATGAGAGCCTGCGGCCTCTGCAGCCTCAGTTGCCTGGCCCAGGGCCTTTAGTGTTTAACTAACGTTAGGACTGGTTGCACTGAGAAAAGAGGGATTTGTTATGTGAAAATTTTAAGGTAAAAGGGTATATGAGGTGGAGAAAGACAGTGAAGTGGAATAAATGGGGAATTACTGTTCCGCTGAGGGCTGCTAACGTGGTTACCACTCAGAATTGAGACACTCATTACAGTCATGAGTCATTTTTCATAGGCTGTTATCAAGTCACTGTGCACAGAAGATGGATGGATGACAATTACGCTGATGAAAACCTCACATACTCTTATTGGCAGGAATAGGAGCACTCAAGAAAATCCTTATACCATTATTTTTTAGTTTCTCATTCAAAACAGCAGAACTTTTATAAGATGAGTAAAGAAAAACACCTTTTTGTGTTTAGAATTTGCTAAATATGTGGAAAAGTGGTGTTACAATTGTAAGGCAACACAATTCATGTTGTGCCAATTCCCCCAAAACTGCTGCAGGCTGGTTGCTGGGCAATGTATCTGAGTGCTTTGAACAGTGACAGGCAACAATCAAGGTGCTCAATTAACTGTATAATGATTAAGACATCAATTACCAAATTGATTGATGAGGCCAAATGATCCGATTCATTTTCTCCATCCAGTGTAAAAATTGGGAGCAGCAATATGAGAAAATGTGTTGATTAATGGTTTGGGTGTGGAAGCCCTTTGCCATGATAACATGTTCAATTTAATATAATAGAAAATTGTTAAAAAACACTTAAAATATACATTTTGAGCAGACTTTGCAACAGGATTAAAAACTATAAATGATATTTTAAAAAGACAACGCAAACCGACTTGTAGTCACAAAGTAAAATAATAGACCAAATGTAGTTTAAAATAGCTATTAATATAGTTTAGTACATTTTCTCTACCTTTTTTTGACTCAATTAATACTTTGATTGTATAAAAGCAGTTCATGTATCAGATAAATGTATTTCTTTTCTCCATTGGCATTCATGCTGATGATGTTCCTCTGCCCCTCTAACAATAGCCAAAACAATGTTTGAAGAGCGCCTTGAGACCAGCTTGGACTAGGGCTTTAGTTTTTATTCTGTTCATGTTGTCAATGTGTAGAGGGATAATTGAAACGATCCTTGACTATGGGATCTGTTTATACAGAGCATAATTCCCATCTGTATTCAGGCATTATCATGGTGTCAGAACAAGCACAATGGCACAATAAGGTCAATATAATGAAACTCCAAAACAATATGGTGTCATTCGTATATAATAAAAAGTGAGCCTCTCCTAGTTTATTTGGTCTTCTAACAGTGGTTGGGTTATATTAAACTTGTTACAAAAATGATCATAACCTTGATGTGATAAATTTATAGTCAAAGAAATTACAATACATTTTGTGGTAACATCTTACTAATAATTATCATACCATGAATGATTATAATTTCTTAAAACGCTTGTTAAATCATCTCATTAAAGTCTTTTGACTTTAAGTTTGAATGTAGGGAAATTTTACTTATGTGATTGGCTGTATTTCTTGTGGATTTATTTATGTTTGTTATTTTTTAATTTTTGTTAAAGTTAAAAAAAAGAAGAAGTTTATTGCTCTGTTGAAGCTAATATTTCGCAACACTTGTTTTGTTCCCACAAATGTAAAGCTCTTAATCCTTATTTTGATTCATGTTAGTAGTGGTGGCAGTTGTAATAATAGGATTTTTTTAATTTTTTTGTTGGAATACAATTAAAATGACCATTTTATTTTTAGTACTAAACAGCCACTAGAACCTAATTTTGTTTGTGCCGTTGTGACTTAATTTCTTTATTTTCAGTTTTCTGTTATACTCAACAGCATCTGGAGCAAATTACATCAGTTATCTGCTTTTTCCCATTAGCAATTTGACAAATACCCCCTGTATAACAGCCCCATATCATTCTGCTTGACTTTCCCCCCCGAGTCTGAATTCAGTTATTGATTGCCTGTTCAGTTTCACTTGGAAAAGGTTGATAAAAGGAGGTTTTCACTTTCTCAATTCGATGTGACAGCTCCCTAACAAGAATAATGGAAAGTGCCCATTCACAGGCAAATCAAGCTAATCCAGCGTGCCCCTCCACTCTCAATGGAGAAGTCACAGTCTTTCCCGGCCCATTCCATCACAAGCCTCTCTCTTCAGAAACCTTCAAAGTTAGCCCAACTCCTCCAAAAGACAACATTGCTCTTTGTATGGCCCTCTCACTCACCATTAAATGGATAAATAGGTTGATACATGTATACAAAGTCAGAGGGGAAACAAAAACCGAAGCATATAATTGGTTTGTTTTATGTGTAATCTGATTTTACTGATTCCCACTCCTTGCTTTTGCCATCTGTGTGATTAGCTGATGGATAGATATCATCAGGCCTGTTGGTCAAACCAACTATGAGTCAAAATTAACAAAGTGGATTTTATAACCACAAAATAAATAAGAACGACACATTATTTTACGGTATTTCTATGTATTTCTATGTTAATTGTCATTTATCTTCAAATTTAGAGAACATCAGTTCATTAGTAGCAGGTTGGTCTCCCTCTTCTCCTGTTCTCCACTGGAATGAGCTGCAGTTTTTCTTCTAATCTCTTGTTCTGGGCAGGAGATGACAAAGCAAAGGTGTGTGTATGTGTGTTTGCGTGTGCATGCGTGTGCGTGTGTGTGAGAGTCTGTGTGTGTGAGAGTCTGTGTGCGTGAGTGAGTCACAGTAAGTGAGTAAGCATGCAGACTTCACTGACTGAATGTCTTGTGCTTTCATACTTATGCATATGTTTGTGTAGTAAGTGAAAAAGATATTTTCCATAGCTAATACAGAGGTATCATGCAACCTAAACTATGTTGTTGGTTTAAAAGTATTTTGTAGTCTCTCTGACAGGCACTGTGAATCTTTACATTACACCATTACGTGGAGCTGGAACGATGAAAAATGCTGAAAGGCTGAAGGGCAATAGGATATACTCTAAAGTCTCCTCTGCATGTTGTCCCACGCAGGCTCATTAGAAAAAAAGTGAAAATAACATAAATAAACTCAGTGTAACTGGTAATTGTGGTGCTAATGTTTACATGGTTAGAGAATGCTCCAACTTGTCTTCTGTTTTGATTTAAGAGGTCTCATTCACATTTGACTCAACAAGACTAAACAGTGACTTTGTAAGACTTTGGTTAGGCCATTAAAGTGCCACAGGTTCACTCCCATTCTGCTGTTAGAAGAGATTAACATGATTTTGTTTTATCCACCACATATAAGCCTCAAAACCATAAAACACAACCCAAAGGCATTCCTGTCCTGCTCTGAATGTGCACTTGTTACTGCTCTCAATTCGGCTTTCAGCCCCTTCTAAAGAGACAAGGCCCAATCACAATATTGTCAAGGCTCTGTTGGTTTTCTGGTTCAAATCCTTGTTCACGCTGTTTGCTGAGTACTCATCTGCTGTGACAGCCTTCAGACAAACAGTGAGTCCTGAAAGAGGTCTCCCACAACCAGATCTTTCCTGCTGGGCAGCGGCTGAAACGTTCCTTTCTCTCTCCATCAAGTGGAACTCAGGCTATTGAGTTGGCCCCTGGGATCCCTCCATTGAGGTGGGCTATGGGCCAGTGCTGCGCCCCTCCTTGCCCTGGGCCACCCTCATTCTCCCAGCACACCTGTACCCCTAAACCCCATCGTGGGAACAGCCTCGCCGCCTCTGCCACCTGAGCTGCTCACTGTGCCAGCTGGGCACATCTGACAACAACATTGGGAATCAAAGCACACAGAGACCAAAGTTAGGCACAGCGTGCCAGCTCGATTGAGCTCTTAGAACTTTTTTTTTAAACTGGAAAATGTGTTTCGTGTGTCCGAGAGATTAAGGAATCACTGCAGAAGTTATGGATCACACTTGTGTGTCAGTTTGTGATCTATAGCAACCATTTAAGATTTGCATATCTAAAAAATACACTCACAATAACACGTTTCCAGCCTCGCATCACAGTTCTCCCTGCTTACTCACAACCTCCCTCATGCACCCCTACCCTCTAAATCTCCATGGCACACTGCAAAAAAATGGCATCAATTAATCAACATTCATGAACCGTTTACTTGAGCTCCCTTTTGTGTTCTGCAGGGCCTAATCCAGACAGAGACCAGGCTGTTCTGCAGCAGTGCAGACTGCGTCACTCTACCCTTTGTGGGAGAAACCCATCAACTGGTGTTTCAGGGAAATGTCTCCCCCCACTGAGAGCTTAACCTTCCCCCTCTCTCACCCTCTTCCTCTTGTGCCCCTTCAGTACTCAGGGCAGGAAGCTCTATCTTTTAGAGGAGGCCATCCATCCATCTTGCCTCTTCCAATCCAATTCACAGCCGCTCCACATGTATGAAGACATCTGTCCATATTTGATCAGATATTCCATTTTGCTGCAAATGATCCCACCCTCCAACCCCACCCACGAGGGAGGCAGCTATTTAAATGTGCTGATACTTTCCTGCATAATAACCTGCCAATTCTTTGCCTTGCAGAAGAAGCAAGTTTAATTGGGCTGTGCATTTAGAGCTCTTTTACAATTACACAATTACAGCGGAGATGCATTTCTGCACGTTGCGATGTTTGCCCCAATTTGCTGCACTTTTCATACAGTTTAACACTGGTTCCCTTTTCAGAGGATGCAAATTTGGCTCATTTGGCTTCAAATGAAGCATAATTGCTCATATTGAAATCTACACCTTTCTACAAGAGGTTCCTGCCAGTTAGTTCTCATTAAACCTTGGGAGAACAAAAATTCCCAGTTCCATTTCAGCACACATGCCATCTGTATCATCTTGTGTTAAAAGCAAGGAAATTGGAGATAAAATGGATGCTGGTGTTATACTCTCCAAATGGATGGAAAACTTGAAAATCAGTTTGTTCAAGTTAGTCAGTGCAGAATGACCATTTTCCCCCTTCAGTCTGTTTTCTAAATTTCTCACAAATAGCATGAATTGGAAATTTAGTGGGAATGTTTAGCAGAAAAAACGAAGGGACATGGCTGATTTAAGTTAAGATATGCTCAATACAGAATGTGTTTGCTGTGTGCAGCCTAAAAAAGCATTCAATTAAGTGCAGCCTAATTAGTTCGAAGGGCATGTATGGCTGGCCTCTCTACATTCAAAACACAGAATGGTGTGTCAACCCCGACATGTGATCACCATCAAAGTGTTTTCGACTCCTTCCTCTTCTTTTATGTCACTGTCTTGAAAGTTATAGAAAACTCTTTTTTCTAAAAGGCCCTCTGAGTCTGAAGTGGTGGCCTGAGCCCACTCCAAACAATGCCTTACAAGATACTGTTTAAATTAATATCCGCTCTTCTTTTCTTAGAGGGGGACAACACAACAAACCACTGACCCACTGATACACAATTAGAAGTGATGCGGCAGTTAAGGCTACAAGCAGCTCTGTTTAACCGTCTGCCTTTGACCCTCCACCATTGAATAAATATAATGCCCCCAATGAGAGTAAGACACTGAGGTGGAGTGAAAAGGGAGCTGGGGAAGATTTTAAGCCACACATAAGTAGTTAAAGACCTTTATAGAGTATAACACCATTATCCCTGCTGAATAAAAATAGGATTTAGTGTTTTTTCCACTTAATTTAAATCAAAAGAGTCCCCACCTTACATATTGCACTGGTAATGTAATGGAGAGAGACCCACAAAAAAGGCTTTGTGGCTCTGACACCTCCTATAGTGGGACTGTGTTGTCCTGTGAGCAAAAGGGAGAGAAAGGTTTTTCTTCTCTGCGTTGCTATCTGCTAACACATTCTAATTGATGCTGCTGCATTCCTCCACTGGATGCATTCAGTGAATAACGAGCCTTGGACTGAATACCATGAATTGGTCCCCACCAAGCAAAGCAGTAAAGACTGTGCCCCCCAATCCCTCAGCTTCACCGCACCGCCACCATCGCAACCAATACCAAGCACCACCTCCCCTCCAAACCTTCCCCAAAGCTCTACTCTGGTTTTACCGCCCATTAAAGCACGACCATTGTGCAGAGATGCAGTCCACAAAACCTGTCAATCTCTCCGGGTCCTCCAAAGCTTGGACTCACACAGACTGGAGTGACAGACCTCCCCCATCTCCCCCAACCCACCCATGTTCCCCCAAAAATCCTGTCCCTGAAAACTTCTCAGCTAACTATCCCCCGCCACCCTCTCTTTCTCTCTCTCTCTCTCTCTCTCTCTCTCTCTTGCTCTCTCTCTCCCTCTCTCGCTCTCTCCAGCCCCAGTGCACAAAGCATCAATCTGTCTTCAGCCCCAGCACCCTTGGCCCTTTGTCCCATCTGCAGGTGCCTCTGAAAGCACCCACGGTCGCCCCAGCCTCTGCGCACGCCACGCCTAGTCCAGGGACAGGAACTGCTGACAAAGGCCCAGTGTGGGAATGAGGGATGCGTGGAGGGAGGGAAGGGGGTGTCGGAGGGGGGCTGCTCTAAGACAGATGGCTGGGGAAGTCTCCCAACTCCTCCACAGGGGCTGTCAGTTTAAATTCAGAACTACGAATGAGACTCACAGGGGAAGAACCAGTAAAGGAATGCCCACTAAATTCAGCAGCTACTGTACTACACCAAGGACCAAAACACAGAACCAGCAGCACTCTCTGGAGAGCAGATACATATAATAATAGTCCGATATAACTCAATTATTCAGAAAAATAATTATTTAAAATAACAATGTAGAAAAATTCTGAGGATAATGATTTGTTATCTTCCAATAAATGTCAAGTTCTAAAATGTGTTTGGCGGTTTTATTTAAATTTATAAGTGCAGAAAAGATTCACAAACAAACAAATTGCATTATTGAGCCTTACTTTTACTTTGAAATACAATTATAAATTTCATGCAATTGCTTTGTGGTACTCTGTTTTTATTTTTAGCACTCAGCTGACCGTACTGATATACATTAAGACATACAGTACAATCTATTTATTTAGATCCATTTTAGTTTATACATTTTTTTTTATATTCATGATACTTTTTGTTGTATATTTATCTGGTGTCCTGTGTTGATCTTGTACTCTGCTTTCCCTTAAAGATTTATACACTACATTTTTACCAAACACAACAACTACAAAAGCTGCATAAGAACTTTGTGTAGATGTGCTACCTACTTAAATTTCAGTCTTGAACAGCACTTATACAGTAATAGTTTTATCTTCAAAAAACTACAAAATAATCCAAGATTTTTGACTGCAACGAACTTCAGTTCGTGTAATCAGCTCTGCCATCCTGCTCAGGTTTTTGTTCCCCCAGTGCAACAAGTTCTTTACATCTCATTGATGTTACTGGGCTGCCACCATGTGGACATGCATAGAATTACAGCAACCAGTTGCTAGATGAATGCACTCAACACGTGGATACAGAACTGAATGAAGTAGCAGAAACAGTAGCAGAAAAATCGGACTGCTTTCTGGTAATATGTGTTATCCATCAATCTTTTCCTGGGTCTTTTTTTCTACCGTACAATTATGTAGATTTGGTGTAATTTATCCACATTAGTTAGAGTAAATTGGAGTGCTTTTCTGAGCACATGGACACCGGGCTGCCCTTAAGTTTTTTAACGATATCCTTATTAAATTTTCCTTCAGGATTCAAGTTTACAAAATGATCTCACCACAAACTCCATTCAGTAGCGTTTCATGTTTTGTCTCACACGATCTTCCTCTGCAATGTGGTAGAGATGCTGAGGGAGATCATGTGATATGATGAAAAGCTCCAGCTCAGCTACCAAATGGAGCTTGTGGTGAGATTAGTTTCCCAACCTTAATTATATTACATCAAATGAAGTTCATATGATTAAAGTATTGGGACAGCACACTCTTTTTTTTATCATTCTTTATTTAAAATTATGCATATAAAAAACAAAGCAAAACAATACTTCTAGGACAAAATGCCAAAAACAATAAAAAAAAGAACAGTTAATGTCTCGGCAAACATACAAACCTAGTCAAGATCTACTTCGCAATTTGGCATCCCACAAAACGAAACCCTGAATAGGGGTAGAAAATACATTCGACAAGCGACCCGTGTGGCAATGAGTTTATAGGTAAAGATAAGATTAGATAATACTTTTCCCTTTTCCCTTGTTACAGCAGCATTTTTTACAATGAAAGCAAAAAACAAACAAACAAACAGGTAAACACACAAGAAAAACAGGCAAACAATGGACAATGAGCAGAAGGTATGCTGAAGTAAAGTGGCGTCATGATAAAGGTATTGCAAAGTAATGTGCGGTTGCCATAGTACAAAAAAACCAAACAATATTGCAGTGTAAGTAAGTGGCGTTAAATTAAACATGTAATTAAAGTAAAAATGCAAGATAAATAATATATATTTGAATGCTGTAGATTTCTACAAATGGCCTTTCCCTATGTGGAATCCTATTAGATCTATAGATCGCTGTGTGTTTTTTTTATTTTATTTATTTATTATTAAAAGGGACAATACATATTAATGTACATTTTCACAAATGTAAATATGCCAGATTGTAGCCTTAGGCTAATTTCCATCTGCAGACCCCCTGGCAGATTGATGGTACACAAAATTTAATAAATGCATACAAATACACTATACACAGGCTATATACAGAGAAACAAGGACAAGAACAGTGATCACAGTGTTAACCTTTCTGTAAAGGATCAAGGGGAAAAGATTTTCTAAATTCAGTAAAATAAAATGAAACAGTTCTTTATTTAGCCACATGGTGGAGTCAGAGTCCAAATTACAGCCATGTATCTAGTCACTGTCATTAGCTGGCGTGACAGATACTTGATGCACATCATGCATAACCTGCAGATTCTATAATCCTACATTTTGAGTATTTTGCACACACTTTATAGTGATTCCTTATAATTATGAGTAAAGTAAGTACAGTACAACATGCAGGCTACAGTATGTGATGACAACTTCTACAACATATCTTGGTAGTTTGAGACAGGTGAGAGGTTTGGGTAAGGTACTTAGTCAGTGTTGTTGTCAAAGATGACAGTTGGCCCAGGTTTTAATGATGTATACCAGTTGTATTCTCATCAAAACAGCGTTAATCAAGCTATTTACTTCCTGTTGCAATGTCACTGTGAGGTACATGACATGACGCTCATACTAAAACCTTTGAGACAGTGTATAGCTTTTAGCTCAAAAATTTCAAATATTTGCCTAAAGAACAAGTCAGCCATTGCTCCGAGGTACTGAACCATAATTGAGCTGTTGACCATACTGTTTATGTAAAAACGTACATAACAAAAATGATCTTTAAGGGAATATTTAGTTAGCATATATTTCCGAATGGTGGGCGTATTGGTTAAGAACAGCCTGCTTATCATACATTTAAGGTCACTTGGTTTCATTTTGTGACTCAAAAAAAGATGTTGTCTTGTCAGTGTTGACCATAAATAGTTTCATGTGATTATAAACCACAAGCCACATAGATATGCAGTAGATGTGATCGCCCAGTGCTCTGTGGTTCACTTCACACACACTCACCCAGATAGACACACATCAGCTCACTCAGCTGGTGTCCTTGTAGCATGAATGATGTCTGAAAATTAAATGTATGTTATATTTTTATGGTAGTTATTGCAACTTTACTACACTTCCTCTCTCACTCTATTTGTCCCATATTTTAAAATGACCACATTTTTTTTTGCAGGAAGGATGTTACTAAGGCAAAAATGCAAAGCTGTTGACACATGTAAATATCTGCCTGAATGGCTCATGCTGTGACACTCAAAACAAATTAGCCTCTGAGAAACCACAAGGGTGTCCGATTTCTGTCTGTGACACATACAGCATGTAGGTTAAACAACTTCTTGATTTCATATGGCATGTATTGTAAAAGTTAAGACATAATCCTTTCATGCAAGGTTTCAGTGTTTATCTCATTCATGACTCAAAATGACATCAACCAGAATTCTCATAAAGTATTTTCCCAAAAGTGACCAGTTCCAACCAACATTCCTATGATTTTTGCATCTACATCTTTAATCATGCATCAATTTTTTTCCATTGTAACTCTCAGTGTGGCCGTTTATGAGGCATTCCAAGAACTAAGTCACTGTTAACCTCAAATATTAGGGTGATAGTTCTTTTCTGTTCCTTGTTCCACGGAATTTCAGCTTATTCTGCATGTCTTTGTTTCAACTTTTGCCACAACAGTAGTTTTTCCACCACATCAGCACATTATATCTGATGACACCAGTAGCCAAACATACAGATGTTTTTTTTTCTTATACAATCTGAATTGAAACTTTTCAATCTCCCAAACTTCATGTGATATTCTCTCTGCCAATAAGAAGTGAGACCTTTCAGGGAAAGATGTTTGAAAACTTTTAAAAGACTGTTTACTTGAATGAGCCTGTAATGATAATTCCACCTGTACTCCAAAATAAAGAGAGGATTATTTCCGAAACAAAAAGTTTGTATCGCCCCACAGGCTAGGATTTCAAGGAGCAGAAGTTCTCATTCAATGCGTTTTCTTTGTTTTCATGACTATTTACATTGTAGATCATCACTGAAGGCATCAAAACTATGAATGAACACATGTGGAATTATGTACTTAACAAAAAACTGAGAAATAACTGAAAACATGTCTTGGATTCTAGTTTCTTCAAAAGTAGCCACCCTTTGTTTTTATGATAGAGCTGCAAACCCTTGGTGTTCTCTCAATGAGCTTCATGAGGTAGTCACCTGAAATGGTTTTCACTTCACAGGTGTGCCTTGTCAGAGTCATTAATTGAAATTCTCGCCTTATTAATGGAGTTGGGACCATCAGTTGTGTTGTGTAGAAGTTGGGTTGATACACAGCCGACGGCCCTATTGGACTGTTAGAATTCATATTATTGCAAGAACCAATCAGCTTAGTAAAGAGAAAGGAGTGGCCATCATTACTTTAAAAAATGATGATCAGTTAGTCCAGAAAATTGCAAAAACTTTGAACGTGTCCCCAAGTGCAGTCGCAAAAACCATCAAGCACTACAACGAAACTTGCTCACATGAGGACCGCCCCAGGAAAGGAAGACCAAGAGTCACCTCTGCTGCTGAGGATAAGTTCATTCTAGTCACCAGCCTCAGAAATAGCAAGTTAACAGCAGCTCAGATTAGAGACCAGATGAATACCACACAGAGTTCTAGCAGCAGACACATCTCTAGATCAACTGTTAAGAGGAGACTACACGGATCAGGAAACCACTGCTAAGGAGAGGCAACAAGAAGAAGAGATTTGTTTGCGCCAAGAAACACAATGAATGGACATTAGACCAGTGGAAATCTAGGCTTTGGTCTGATGAGTCCAAGTTTGAGATCTTTGGTTCCAACCGCCGGGTCTTTACACGACGGAGAAAAACTGACCGGATGGTTTCTACATGCCTGGTTCCCACCGTGAAGCATGGAGAAGGAGGTGTGATGATGTGGGGGGGCTTTGCTGGTGACACTGTTAGCGATTCATTCCAAATTGAAGACATACTGAACCAGCATGGCTACCACAGCATCCTGCAGCGGCATGCCATCCCATCCAGTTTGCATTTAGTTGGACCATCATTTATTTTTTAACAGGACAATGACCCCAAACACACCTCCAGGCTGTGGAAGGGCTATTTGACCAAGAAGAAGAGTGATGGAGTGAAACGTCTCTACAATCACCGGATCTTAACCCAATCAAGATGGTTTGGGGAGAGCTGGACCGCAGAGTGAAGGCAAAAGGGCCAACAAGTGCTAAGCATCTGTGGGAACTCCTCCAAGACGGTTGGGAAACCATTTCAGGTGACTACCTCTTGAAGCACATCAAGAGAATGCCAAGAGTGTGCAAAGTGTGGCTACTTTGAAGAAACTAGAATATAAGACATGTTTTCAGTTATTTCACACTTTGTTGTTAAGTACATAATTCCATATGTGTTCCATATGCCTTCAGTGATTATCTACAATGTAAATAGTCATGAAAATAAAGAAAACTTATTGAATGAGAAGGTGATTCCAAACTTTTGCCCTTTACTATGATCCATGAAGTGCAATCACAAACTTCTACCTCTTTTCTATGGAACATGCAGGAAAATATGAAAGCTTGTAGTTCAGACAATTCAGACCACATTACCCATAATACATTGTGAGCGAATATCGCCGCACCTTCACCGGGTGGAGCTTGTGAACGTGGGAACGTTTGTGGATTGCTGGCTGCTGGGTTGCTGCGGGTCTGGAGTAATACTTGTTTGACAGGAAGGTGAGGCGACCTCAGCACAGGGATTGGAAACAGAAGTTAGTTACAGGGTGTCTGTGGCAGTTAGCGAGGCAACGGGGAGGCCGACTTGAGAGCTATAAATGATTTGTACGAGTCTAAGCAACAGGGCACAGAGCGAAATGTCAGGGACTGTTTCAGCCTTGAGCAAAGGGAAGCGCGACTAGTACACCGCAACGCGGAAAATATTCAGGGGGAAAGAATGCGAATGGTGCGAAGATGCCGAAATCAAACAAAATGGAAACGATGTAGCGTCGCTGCGGTATTTCATATAGGTAGAACTAACGTTAGAGTAGAGAATAGATAGCTAAGGAGCTAGCAGGTTAACTAACATACATGTAAAGTTATTCCCCGGAGAAGCTGAAGCGGAGTTCATCAGTGTTGCGAAATCAAAGAAGATAAAAACAAGAAGATGCTACGGAGAAGACTGAACCGTTTGGTATGTGTGCCTGGCACCACACACACATACACACACACTGTTAGCTTATGACATTTTGCTGTTCTTGCTAGCTTTTTAATTGCAGTGATTCTACTCTGAAAGAATGTAGCTAAGCTGGCCTTTCCAGTCATTTCCTTTTCCCATTTTCGCTAGAATTTGTGAGAAACTGATAACAAACTGTTACTTCACACTGCCTGGCAACGCGAAACAGCCGTTGTCTCACTTCATTGCTCTTTTAAGTGAGACAGTTAGCTAACTGCTTGGTAAGTTCGTTGCCAGCCAGGAAGTCACGACAAATGCAAGTTGATGTTAGCTAAACTCCGAGTCATAAAACTAGCTAGGCTTTCAGGTCACAGACTTGAATTGCTGTCTTACATCTCACCATGTAAACTCACCTTCTTAACAACCGTATCATCAAATGTACAGTGAGTTCCCCCTGTATATGTAAAACAGCCCTGGAGCTAAAGCTCTATTTGAGAGAACATCGACCTGTCTCAAGAGACCTGGACTGCTTTTCTCTGGGGTCCCAAAAGCTAAAAATAAGCACTCTATTTAAAGGCACAAAGACCTGCATCAAAAGATACGCCTTTCCCTTTTCTCATAATGTATGGTTAGCTCTAGAGTTGAAACCATTAGCCAAAGAATGGATATAGGCTACAGAAAATCAGCAACACATTTAAAACCAGCTAAAAACTAAATACACTAGTTCTGTCTTCTTAAATTTGAGGATTTGCTGCTCTCCAGTGTTTTCATATCTTTTATTTTGGATCATTGGTTAACATAAAACAAGAATCCACAGATTAATAAATGCTGATAATAATCAATATATAGCCCTTGGAGTGCATAATAGTGGTTTCTATTTGCACTACAGTCCATCTTTGCTCCAATGTTAATTTGCATCCAGCCATGGATTTGTTCAGTAGAAGAATTTGGTATTTTGCCAGCGTGAAATGCTTTGACATCATATTTCACAATTGGGCAATTTAATGCATACCCTTTTAAAGTTCATCCGTTGGTTTTCATTGCCCTTCTCATACGTTAATCAGCCATGAGTGGGCTAGTTGAACTATCTGCAAGGCCAGGTTTATGCTAAACCGCCTTTACTGCCTATTTATCATCCTCTTATACACCATACCTGTTGTCACCAGCGGGTTGAATCCCCCACTGGCTATGTGAGCAGTATAGATACCGACGGTGAAAAAGGGGAAGCAATGTAATAATTATAGTGCCTGACCCTCCTCCTGGCCTCTCTTTAAATGTTGCCAGGTCAGCTGATTTCCCTCCTTCTGGAAATGATTGCTGCTGTTATTTCTCTCCAGTGTAAGCTGTAAATAATATTTTGTGTGCGGCAGCCAGCCACATTGTCATTGATGCACACAATGCCGTTATCTGAGGCTCTCGCTCTCTGCCTTCTGATTCACACTACCCTCTCCTTACCCACGGGGGGTACATGTGCATCACTTGACTTTCCCACTATGATGCACTGTGCCACTAAACCCTGAGTCTGTCTTTCGAAAATCATTAAAGATGGCTGTGGATACGAGTATGGCTGGGCTTTTCATCAGGGGGGGAGCTCCAGAGGTAGTGATGCTCTGACAGGAATGCAAAATCACACAGTTGCCTTTGATGTTCGCTCAAGCCCTTGAAGGCAGCAGTATGATCTGAGAGAGGTGGAGCCTGGCGGAAATGTGATAGTGGTCATTGTGGGAGCTCCCCTGCCTTGACTGCTAGGAGAACAGCACGGACACATGAAAACACCATCATTCAGGCATCACCTGAGTATCTATTCACACCAGGGTAACCAGACTGCCTCCTCCTACTTTGTAGCTCGGTTGAACTCCCATGTGTGAAGTTTCTGTTTTAGATTTTGACTGTGTTGTAATACTTTAGCAAATATTCTTCTGCTCAGCAATGCAGTACACTGAAGCTCGACAGGTGTTCTGACCCTGTGCACAAAGGCAGGAAATGGTCATGTAAACGGAATTGCTTTGAGTTTTGGATTAAACAATAAGAGGATTTAGTGCTGAAACATTAAGTCTTTTAATTGATTATTTAAACGGCAAGCATTTTGAAGGCCTTTTTTAGGCAAAATTGGCAAACATTCTCTAATTCTACCTGCTCGATTGTGAGGATTGCTGTTCTTAGATGAAAGTAAACTGTATATCTTAGAATTTTATTTTTGGATGCTTAATTTACAAAATGATTAATCTAAAAATAATTATGCCCTAAATCCAAAAATGACAAGTTAAAAATGACAACTTAAAACGCATGAAAAGTCAGCTGGACTTTTTAATGGTTGTTGATTCACATTCAGTGTGTGAAGAATTGTTTTTTATTCAGCACCATAAGCTAAGACGGCATTTAAACGGCAGCCTGAAGATTGGGTCATTTAGGCACAAGATGTAGAACGTATTGTAATGTCTATTGTCTCAGTAGTAGTAGTAATACCATGTGAAAGTGTACCTTAATCAAATGACGTTGGTGAGATTCTAGCCTACAGTTTTTCCCATGTGGTTTAGATTTTGATTCATAGACACTCTAGTGACCTCCTGACAGTTTCACAGTTTATTTCCACCATTGATGCTATGCTCTTTTTAAAAGTACTGTACACCATTTAGGGGTGTGGCTTCATTATGTAGCTTTCTGTCATGCTAATGTAGTTGTTTTAGGTCCTGTGCACCACTCAGGGCTTCCCCTCTCTAGGTGGGGCCTCCCCCCTCACCTTTCTGCCCTCCTCTGCAGCTCTCTTCAGTCTAACCATCCTAGAGCAGGCTGATGCAGTGACGCCTGCCAATCTCAGATCTGTCTCAACTTGACTGTGACCCAAACACTAGAAACCAGGCCCTCACCTGGCAGGAGACGTTGTTATGTTTGAAAGATTGCATGCCAGCTGCGTTTGGAAGGCCCCAGGGCTCTGTAAACCTGTTTCTCAGGTCAATAAAGAGCAATCGCAGGTCTGTAATGTTCACACAAACCTGGGTACGCACACAAACTATGCTGTTGCAATGCACCCACACTACGCATACCTGCCCATTTAGGGGATTTTGATTCGAAGTAAACAACATAACCGGTTGAGAACCCGGTGTCACTTTTCCCTAAAAGAAGATATTTACAACTGTACATTACAGTTCTTCATCACACCTGCAAGTGTTAGGGTAATGAGTAGGATTTCAAGCACTTAATGTAAAATGTAGCTATTGTTTTTTTGGATAATGATAATAATAATAATAATACATTTAATTTATATAGGGATTTTCACAAACTCAAAGTTGCTTTACTGGGCAGGAAGATAATAAAAACAATGTACAACTAAACCAAACCAAACAAAGCAAGATTCAGGGACAGATGAGAAGCAAGGGGGTGTGGGGCTATGGGTAGGCAGAGGTGAAGATTTTTATATTGCATTCAAGTCAATCTTATTTTTTTTATGTCCGCTAGCAGCACCTGTTGGAAATGTATTAGGGGCTTTTATTAACCAATGAGATACAAGAGTCCTCCAACAGAGATGTCACTCTTGGGTGAGCAGTTGGGTTAAGAGGGCCATCTGTAGGCCACAGACCATACAAGGCATGTAGGGCCATTTGATTTATCAGGTCTGTTTGACTAGGAGAGATGCGTATGGATTAGAGCTGTGCTCAGTTTTGCCGCCATTAGTCTTGCACTGTGAGTTGGCTTGTGAACAGAATTGCTTACTCTGATTTCTTTCTCTTCCATCCTCTCTCCATCTGGTCTCCTGCACTCTGCCCAGTAATGGAAACCCAGCCAAAGGAGATCATCTGCAACACACAGCAGGAATATAAATATATGTAGTGTGCGGAGGGAGGCAGTGTGAAGAAATAAACGGCTGGTGGTGGGATAGCGTGCTGATGAAATACTGTATAATGGTAGAGTACGGATAGCCCTGCGTGACTCAAACCCGAGAAACTAGAGTGAAACCAGGGGGTGGACCTTTAGCCTCTTTGCACCTCCATCTCTTTCTTCACCTAATGGACAGATTTCTAGGCTTCTTGTAGTAGCTTACATGGGAGTGGGTGGGTAAGGTTGGATACAAGGGGACCAGGGATGGCTTTTTGTGGGCAATTTTCCACTTTCTTTTAAAAGCTAGGTTGAATTCTCAGTTTGTAGCTCTAAATAATTCAGGTTGCTTCATTTATTTTGCATTCTCCTCACATCGCTCCTCCTTTCCCTGACCCACGTATCCTTGCCAGGCAAGCTGCACTCAAAATGCATCCCCGTCATCCATACATGTATAAAGGATCATCCCAGAGATTTTATGTGCCATGCTCCAGCTCTAGCATCACCCAGAGAGCATTCGCAGTGAGATGTGAAGAGAATGCTGAGATGTGTGGGGGGATGTTTTTCTTTTTCCCGTCTATATCTCACTCTCTGTGTCTTAGTAGAGAGGGAAGAGGTGAGATGCCAGCATCTGTGAGGTTTTTGTTATACCAGTTTTTTTTTTTTTTTTTTTTTTTAAATCATCACCGGAAATGACAGGGTTCTCACTGACACAAAAAAGAGGAATAGAAAAGTCCATCTGAGTGTTTAATGAGTTCTGGAAGACATACAAACGTGCCTCCTCCCACACACGCTTGCATGAGCACCTAGGTTAAACAACCGCCTACAATGATTATCTCCACCGCAAACCCCCAGCTAGGCAGGTGGTTTGGCTCAGGCACAGGGAGAAAAATCTCTCTTTTTGTCAGTTGGACGCTTGGTGAGAAAACCCAACCCCAAATCAAACATGCCATCTGAGAAGAAGCAGAAAAGAGCCACATTTGTACTTTGTCCGTTGCCCTCATATGCAGTCTCTAAGGATAATTAATTAAACAGCAATTACATCCAGTGAAGCTCACTACATTATTGAAGATAATGTCATCAGTGGGGCTGTAGCGGAGATGGGGATTTTTAAAGCTCGTCAGCATTAGGATATACTGTAAATGGCTTTTGTTGGTATTGCATGGCTCTCTGCCAGCTGTGGGGGTGAGAGCTATTGTGTTTTGCAGTTAAGTTACAACCCATACCCTACAGAGAAAAAGCAGCTAGATCAAGCACCTTCATCTAAAAAGCTGAATCTGGTGATTTGTCGCACACAGAAACAGGACACACAGCGTATGTGCACTTGGCTGGGAAAACCATCCTCCATTTATGGCTACACTACTTTAAATTCTCTTTAATTATAGATTAAAGTGGGACTAGGCTGATGCACAAAATGTGCTCACTATTCATGGTGGTAAAGCACAAAGTGTGGAGGTTTTCTCCATAAGAGCCATATTCACTTTTGTCATTCTCTCCAGGACTTATTGAGCTGACCTTGTCTAAGAGGATGGTAGCTGTAGGGGCAAAGTTCAAGATGCAGAAGGTGGAGTAACATATAATCTCTGAAGCAAAACCAAATCCCTCAGTAGAGGAATGCTGAAGACTATAAACCAGTTAAAAAATAACTTGCCAAATGAGAACCTGTTCCCAACTTTGTTTTTGTGAAGTTCAAGCTACATTTCATTATTCCATTCCATTATTTAGTCTGTAAGGTTTGATTTTGAGGAACAGTGTCCCTCACATGCATGAATGACCGCAGACCTCTGTCAGCATTGTGTAACTTTCTTACATATTTCCTGTAGTCACATGTGCAGCCATTTCCAGTGAGTTTGCATAGTTTGCATTCCCATTGTACACAAACCATCTCGTGGACAAAATGTCAGTGGTTTTTCTGCGATAGACATCTCAAAAAGTTGTCAGTAGACCGTAAGCGTTTCAAAAGTAGTTGAAACCGATCAGTCGGTTGCATTTTGAGGTGACCAAAAGACTGAGGAAACAGTTCCCAGTACGGTGTCTAGATGAGTTTCCCCTCCTCCCCATTGTTGAGGGAAACAGTGTAATGTAGGCCAGTACCAGCCCATGGTACAGTACACTCTGTGTCTCCTACAGCTGCAGGGTTGCTAGTAGAACAATGAGCCTTTGCCTATCCACAACAGCTCCTTAGGATCAGCCCTTAGTTCAAGTTGGACTATTATTACTCTGTGGGGCTATTCATCACTATGTGCATTCTGTGCAAACAGCGGACGGAGGAATGAGTAGCCTCTGATATGTGCTCTGCAGACTATGCCGTAGGTCAAGTGTTGGTGGATCCATGATGGAGGTAACACCTGTTTTAGATTCACTATGGGCCAATTGCTCTGTTTTACCTTGACTTGTGGCGTTTTTCCATTACTCGATACCTGCTTGGCTCAGCTCGACTTGGCCGCGGTGCCCCGTCTTCCTTTTTATGTTGCAGATTAACACCATCTCAGGCGAGCGTGGCTGGTCGTCATGGCAGGAAACTGCCGTGACCTAAGGCAACACACGCACAGAATGTCGAAGGCGTGTTGTTTTTGATTCTTGTCATGTGGCTGTTGCCACAGCCAGAAGACAAATTTAGTTTCCAAAGAAGCTGGAGGCAGCAAAAAAGACAACAACATTGGATTAACTACGTCAACACGGCAGGACATCCCCTTCTGTTGCTAGCAATGACGACGCATTGAACAGTGAGGATTCTCTCCGACCAATCAGTAGTCTGCAGGTTTTCACGTAACCTTTTGGTGACATGAAAACTCAGCTCACTTGGAATCCCGACTGAGGAGGTACTAAAAATAGTACCTGTTAGCAGGTACCAGGGACTTTTTTTTTTTGCAATGGAAAACCAAACAAGGCGAGTAGAGTTGAGGCGTGTCGAGCAGGTACCATGCAGTGGAAAAACGCCATTGGTATCCTCAAAGTTTGGACAAGCTCTGTAGCCACCTGACCCTAAAACACATTTTAATATACATATGGAGGATGGTTTACACACCCCTGCTCATGATGTTTCTTTGATATATAAAGGGAAATCTAAAGATGTAAATGAGAATTTCACAAGGTCTTATTCTGACCTAAATAAGCAGTTTAATTAATGGTATCAAATGTTTAACATTATTTTCCCGTGAGACATTATGGTCCTATTGAATCGCTTAAACTGGGAAAACAACAGGTTTTCTGTGATTGAATGTTTATTGACTATCCATTACCCTTAAAACAAAGAATCGTTATGCTGAAATTAGACCAATTAGCCCGTGTGAAATAGCTGTTTTAAAAAATTGTTTGTTGCACCGGCAAAACTACAAAGAGGTGAATACTTGCTAAAGTCATTGTAGTGACAAAGCTTTAATTTTGGTTTGACTTTAATGTTTCTCTTTTTTTTTTGCAAAAGATAATGTAGCCTTTGTAAATCTTCTGCCGCCTATCCAATGCGCACTTGTATGTGTAATCAAAACTGAGAGTTACAATTAGTGAGACCGGGTGAGAATGGTTGAAGAAGTCAGGCAAGTGGGCTGACAAGATAGAGAGCATGAAAGAGAGGCGCCTGCCAGATAGAGTACTGCAGTGACTAACAGCATGGACTCAACACATGCCTCTTTTCCCTTGCATTCAAACATTCATCACTCAACTCTATTCAGTCTCTCATAATACCAACTTTATGTTGCAGTTAGGCTCTTTTTACGGTTGTCATCAACATTTCTTTCAACGGTTTACTGGAGGTTAGGCATCTTCTCTGGCATTTATTTATCACATTATTCTCAGAATATCATTTGATGTTTAGGCCTCAACTACTCTAAGGTTATAAATTATGAGATCATTACTGTAGCAAAAATGATTTGCAAATGTGTGTGGAGAGTTGTGTAACTGTATCTTAATGCGTGTGTGTGTGTGTGTGTGTGTGTGTGTGTGTGTGTGTGTGTAATCAGATTTGTAAATGTGTACATAGATCTGTTAATGCTGGATACGTTTCTAAATGTGTAAAAAAAAAAAAAACAACAACACACATTTTAGTTTTGCTAACAAAACCCATCTTCTCTTGGGGTTTTTCCTGGTATGTGTTTTTCTGTACGTGGTGAAAGGGAAAACTGCTAATATGTACTGCATTACGAGGCAGATAAGGTTGACCTGTGATGAAGCTACTTAAGCTGAGAGCAACATCATAAAACCTGATAGGACAGATAAGACGCGGATGTTGTTAAGTGTAGTAATGTGATAAAGGTTTGAGCCACCCACACTCTTCTGCCCACTCTTCTCAGGTACTGGTACAACTGACTGAGACATTAGACTGTATGCAGCTTGATTCATTTCTGTGCAAAAAATGACGTGAAATGGGGTCAAATTGGAACAAGGACTTAACAACACAGCTGTCGTTCTCAGTGTAGTGTAGAGTGCTATTAGTACATGTGCAGGACATAAAAAATTACAAGCATAGGTCCCCGGTGCGCTCTCTTCCTCACACAGCTCCCTCACACCTCTTTAAATGGGTTTTAAGTAGTTTTCTGAGTGGATTTTTTTTTTTGAGCCTCCATCCTGTATTCTATTAGTTAGTTTTTTTCTTTAGGTTTACATAATATACACAGTGAAGAGATGAAGAGAGATAGAAACACATGCAAAGACAGCACAAACACAGGAGTTGGTCCAGCATACAATATGCCTGCATTCAGTTTCAAATATGTTTATTGTGAAACAAGTTTTTTTTTTTTTTTTTTTTTTTTTTTTTTTTTTTTTTTAAGCTTAATGACACAGCTCCTGCATTCCACACTGAATTAGCTGTGTGTTTTTCTCCCCTTTACCCAAGTTACAAAATCAAAGGATCAGACAGCCTTTAACCTACTGTATTCTTTTGGGCTTACTTTTTTCAATTGGCTTCAGCCCTTTTGTAAGAATAAGTTACAGCATTGATTTAGTTTGACCTCAAAATCCATTTGTGTCAGGTTAAATAACACTCCCTGTGCCGATGTCACACCTGCTGTCATTGGCCTTTTTCCTTCTTGCATCGTGGTAGCATCTTTATTTGCCTTTATCTTTATTTGGACGCTTGTCAGTTTTAACTTGCTTGACACCAAACACTCATTGCCTGGAAACCCACGTGTATGCTGCCAGAACCACGCTTCCGTTAAACCTTGACACCGAGTTTAACAACTGCTTGCATCTTTGTTGTCCAGAGCACTCCTGAGAGCCAGACCCGTTGCTTTCAGACAGACCTACAGGCCATAAATGGCAACATGTTTATGTCATCAAAGAAGGGCTACTTCAAGGGAAATTGAATGGGTTGTTTTATTCTTGTGTGACTCACATGTTTGTGTCACCTGAGGGTCCTTCAATGGACTCTCCACCAATCACGAGAACTGAACAATTCCTCTTAGAAAAGTGGTGATCTTCATTAATAAAAGCAATAAAACCTGTTTCTTTTGATGTAGTCCTTATTATATAACAGAAGCTGTATTGGGTCTTTTTATAGCATGACATTTGTGAGTAATCCTAAGAAATCTTACTACTGCAATCTGACTTGCTTTTGATTTGGTTATTGTTTAGAGCAGAACCAGTTATTAGATTAATTGATTACCTCAACAACAGATTGGCAGTTTTGATAATTGATACATTGTTGGAGTCATTTTTCAACATTTGCTTAAATGTGTGGAATTGCTGCTTTTCGCAGTTTTGGGCTTCCATCGTCGTCTGACAATTGTTAGGCTAAACAATTCATTTATTGATCATGAAAATACACCGCAGGTTCATTTGTTTATGAAAATAATTGTTAGTTACAGCCCTAGTTGATGTTGCATTGACCTTTCTTAGACCAGGTCTTTATTGCCAATTAGTTGAGTTAACTAAGATTAGATTTGACAGAGTGGATTGCACTGTGGTTACGTACACTACAGCCTTCCTAATTAGAGGTGCTGACAGGTTTACATGGTGCATCTTTCAGGCTCTTTACACTATGTGACTTGAGAACTTCACACACCTGTTCAATGTAATGCAACTATTACCCATTACTCCTTATACAACAAATATGACCTTACCTAAAATTTACATTTTATCTTAGATTTGTTGGCTGTTTGTCAACCTTGTTTACATATATAAAGGAATTATAATGCAGTCCTGAAAGGCTACAGCACAAATTATGATTAAAAGCGTTCCACAGAGGTTGTACTGTTGCGATTGATGGTATTACACTATACGTGGCCTTGTACTGTGTCTGTTCAGCTATCAGCATGCAGATTGTGACAAAGCAGGATAGTCACTGAATAGTGAGACGGTGTGACAGGACGCAGTGTCATCAGACCAGAGTCATTATTGAGAGTTTGGCTGTAGCTGAATGCAGTATTATATCCCCCCTTTTCCCACCATCATTTAATTAATAGCATTATTTAAAGTAAAGTTTCAGACTTACTTAATTCTCTTAGGCACCATTTCATTCTGACTGAGCAATTGCATCTCAGCTCAGCTGAGCATGGGATGTTTGCTTTATTGATCTCCGTTCACGTTTTGTAGCTGATGCTTTTTCATCAAGGATTAATCTGCTGCTAGCTATTGACATACTGGCACTTGACTCTTGGCCACTTTTGCTTTGCTTGCTAACATCATTGTCATTGAACGGCTTTGTGTGACCTTTGACAATGAGGTATAGATAATGCAATGGGTACTATTTTTACCTACATTAGCATTTCTTGTTTGGCCAGCTCACTATTTTTGGGATAAGCATTGCGATCACGTAACTGCTCAAAAAAGAAGTGGGTCTTATGGTGTGACGCTTATTATATTTTACAAGGAATTCACCACTAAATCAATGGTTCTCTCCTTATCTTTAGTGCCCCCAATTTCTCAATTTATATTTATATTTATTTTTAGTCATATTCACAGCATGAATTATGCAAGTGTGAAGGTGCCAACATTGAGAATGTTGAGAATCATCTCAGTGACACAATGCTTGCTTATGTAGGTTGTTGCAACATTGTTACTGTGTGTAGTGGTTATGTTTTCTAAAAGGCCTGCAACCTTGAAACTGCGCACTAGCATTGCTCTTGTGCATAATCAATCAATCCTAAAGAGTTGGACACAGGTGAAAGATTGGCACTTCCGTAACACCCGCCAACTAACACTGTTGACAGTCTGACCTGTTCCCCTGAAGGTACAAGCCAGAGCCCTTTGACTCTCGGCTCATTTGGTTTGTAAATTGTTCCTTACTTGCATTTTATATTTTGCATGCACAGCCCTTTGTACGTGATTGCTTTTCTTGGAACAACATTGTTTCCTAATGTTATATTTGGTCTTCTCTGTATTGCGGATCAGTTATGTTGGGATGTGGATGACATTCTGAGTACACAGAGGAAGGATAACTGCTAGAAACACTGCGTCTGATTCAAATAAATGAACCAAGTAGTCCATGGGGGTGTTCTTGGCTAAATGCACCTCCTGGGGGTTGGCTGTTGTTTGATAAAGAGAACCTGGATGGGCTTGTGTCCTTGGATGCTGTCGTACTTCCTTTCTCTCACATTCTTTCCTCCTCCCACTCTCTCCCTTCATCCTCTGGCAGCCAGGTCCGTCCGGTCCTGCTGAAGGAGTGTCAGTGTGTGTCGAGCGGGTAGGGGATAGTAGATTTGACAGCCATACTGAGGTGTGAACATGGCTGCTCATGCATAAGGGAGCATTATATAAGCCTGTTGGCTGGTCTGGACTGGAGAGACAATTGGAATTATTTCTGATTTAAGACAAGGAACTCTGCCTTTACTTTGTGTTATGTAGGCTGTGTTTTTGTCCCCACACTTATAAATTAGGCTTCTAAGCATTTGAGGCTATTCTTTGATCTAAACTCTAGTCCACAACAGACTTTGGGGCAGCTTGCTGTCCAGGTGGCCGTGATTCACACGTTCCCTGGCGCTCATCCATGATCAGATATTCATGGTAATCAGCCCCTTCAACCCACATGTTGGAGGCCTTTGTATTCAATGAAGCAGATCCCCTGCCTGCATAACCTTATTCATGTGCATGCATAGTAATGGCTGCACAACTTGTACTTGAGCTGAGAGCAAAACTACATTCAGGAACTGGTTGCAAGGGTCCTCACTTAAAAAGGTTTTTGACTGATAGAAGAGAAAAGCATGGATGCACAAGCTTGTTTTGAAGACACAGATTCTGACTTCAGTTTTTTTACTTTATTTGAGTGTGATCGACCATTCACTTTTACAATCAACAATTGAACATTTTGAATTTTAGCAAATGTATGTTGATACAAATGTAGTGCGCTAAGTGTCCATTAAAATAGTTTGGACTCATTCGCAAAACATGCATGAATGTGCTGATGGAAGAAAGTTACGTTGACTTAAATGCCTAACTGTGACTGAGATGCTTCACTGCCATGTCCCAGTCTCTCAGTGTAGTTTAAATCTTGGTGCAGGAACAAGAGAAAAACTGAAATACACGTTAACATCAAAGGAGTGTAGCTTGTTAAAAAAGGAATTTGTTCGTGTGTGCGCTTTCTCTCCACCACTCAACATACAAATACATATTTTCCCATTTAATCTCTAGTTAAAAGTTTCATGCTTCTTGTGGTCGGAGGGTGGTGGTGCAGACGGCCACATGGTCATTCATGCTGATTACCGTCAAAGCGGTCAGAACAATGGTCAGAGCAGCTCAAAGAACGGACTTCTTCTTTCTGTAGCCAATCATTGCAACACGGTGGGCTCAAGATGTGGTTGTAGAGCTTGTTCAACTCTCATGGTGATGATCATCTGGCCAGTCATGGACCAAAACACATCTACCAATACCTAGAGATGGTCCGATATCATTTTTTGCTTTCTGATACCGATTCAGATACCTGAACTTGCGTATCGACCAATACCGAGTACTGATCAGATACTATGAAACATGAACACACACAAACAATGAAAGCCGTAGAACTTTATTTTAATCTAGTTTGACAGTCCGTTATAACAGAAAAAAACATGACTACATTAAGGTAGATTTGCTTTAGGGTTTTATTACACAGTATCAGATTGGGCATAAACTCCAGTACATCCGAATACTGATACCAAAATTTTAGGCAGTATTGGAGGCGATACAAATACTGGTATCGGGACATCTCTACCACTCGGCAACGAAGGCACTCCATGAAGCTACCTTCTCCAGAACAAAATATTTGAAGATTTCAGGGAAATGTTAATGTATTAATGTCTCCATTTATACTCAAAAAGCGAGACATTGTTAAAGCCTCAGGTTATTTCTCACACAGAAGAATGAACCCAATCAGCTCCACGCACTGCGGCAAACTGATTTGAAATTCAAAAAGGAAATGGTCCTACCTGACAATTTCCCTAGCTCCTTTCTGGGTCATCATTTATACTGTTGTTTGTGTGACATTTACATAAGGAGAGCTCCTGGGAAGTAAAGGTAATGCGATGACTGGGCTTGCCTGCCTTTCCTCTGTGATTCACCCTCACTTCCTTTTATGGAAGAGGAATGCCTCTGCCACCTCATGTTGAGGGGAGTTCAGCGTGTCTCTGGCTCCAGACCCGGTTCCAGAAGTCTGTCCTCTTTCCTCTGTGGTGTGTGTGTGTGGGTTTGTGGGTGGGTGGGGGTGTGTGGGTGTGTGTGTGTGTGTGTGTGTGTGTGTGTGTGTGTACGTACATATCACTCTGCCTTCTGCCTCAAGACAACGCAGCTCAACCTATAAATCTGAGCGCAGCATTTTACTCCTGGCTGTCCGTATTCTCGACTCCTTTATCATCGATGAGTGGCCTCCAAAGAGAGAGAAATTAAGTCATAGTTCTCGCACAATTGCCATTTTGACCCATGGTTGACCCTTGCCATACTGTTCTTTGTCCTTTCTCTGAGTGATTCTCTTGTGCTCAACCGTACCAAACTCAATAGTTCATGTCCTATTTGATTTATTTTCTGTACCACAGTAGAAACTATAATCTTTTAATTCTTGACCAGTGGGTGTAATTTAGGCCTCATTAGACTGTAAGACTCTTTATGGTCACATAAAGAGTGTCCTGTCTTTTACAATTTTGATCTCTTTACATCCTTTCTCTAGCTTGGCGGCGATGAAAGAAGAGTAGACAGTAGGACTATCTATGTTGGTCATCGGTCATCTTCCCCCAGTGAGGCTTTCATCCCACCCAAGTTCTGTGATAACAGGATTGTGTCCTCCAAGGTAAGAAACACACCTGCATGCCAGGGCTCAAGATAGGCTATAAGATAAAAATTCATATTCCTCTGTTTGTTTCCCAGCTCTTCCGCATATTAGGTTTCACCTGCCTTTTGGCATTTTGCTTCTCTTATCTAACACTTGTGATGAACTCCTGAACAGTCTTGAGCATTCCCGTGTCTTCTTTTTTTTATTCCTCCTCCCACTGCCTCTCCTCATGCTTGTCTTTGCTCCCTAAGGAAGGCGATTATTTGTCTGTCAGGGGAGCACTCGCTGTGACAGTGAAATACATGGCTGCTATTAATCTAGTGGCAGGGTTGGCAATTCGGTCATTTCCCCCTGGGCTTTGATTGACCTCACTCCCCTTCCCCCTCACCTAAATCTCACCCCTCAGTCTTGTGTCAGTGGCAGGCTGAGGCAGGATCCTGGCTGGCTGGCCAATGGATATGAAGGGGGAAAGGGAAGAGGAAAAGGAAGCGATGTGAGAGTAAGACGGCAGTGGGATTTATAGTGGTGCAGTGGGTCCCAGTGAGGATGGGCCAATCAATTGGCTGCTGCCAGTATGTCAGGGTAAACAGCCTTTAATTACCCCGGCTCTAGTGTTTATGCTCCTCCATGCCTCTGCTCTCCATCATCCTGTTGCACTCTGCAATGACCAATCTCCGCCTCTCCTCTCCTGCTCTAGTTGCTACTGCACCACCCTCGCTGCCGCCACCCCCCTTTTCTCATTACTTTCACTCTCTTTTCTCTCTGGCAAAATGAGATGGGCCAATCTGCTGCCGCTGCATTTCAACACTATCCCCATGCAGACATTCCCCTTCATAAACGATGCCTTAATGCTGATTCCCTGCGAGTGTGTGTAAGCCTGCGTGCATGCAGGTGCATGCATTTGTGTTTTTCACCCCGGTGCTTTATTGTGTGCAACTAAGTTACAAACAGCGTATTGTTGGGCCCTCTCTCTGGAATTTAAGTCACTTTTTATGTTACTTCAACCCGATGGTATCAACAGAGACTCGCATGCTATTGAGGTTGCCTTTTCCTTTCCCCCATCCCCATCTCAGACAGAATGCACATGTGCAAGAGTCTGTGAATATTGAATGCCTCTAATCTCTCCCCTCACCAAGCCTTTCTTAACCTCCCTAGGTTCTGTTGAAAAACATCATGCCTCAATGGGAAACAGATACAGAAAGGAGGAGTGAAAAGGAGTGCACAAACTGTAATACCTACTTTATTTCTCTGTGACGTGCATGCATATGTTTTTCTCTTTCCTTCCACAGTATACAGTTTGGAACTTTCTACCAAAGAACCTGTTTGAGCAGTTTAGAAGAATTGCCAATTTCTACTTTCTTATCATCTTCCTGGTGCAGGTAAGGACAAGCTTGTCAGTGTGTATGCCTTTATGGAGGCCAGAGGCCCATTTCAGAAAGCAGGTTCAGTGGGGTTTGTTAACCCTGAAATGAGGGAAACTCTGTGTTTTCTGTTTCAGAAAGGGTGCTAAATGAAACCTAATAAATAGGAGTTCCAGCCTGTTTTAGAAAGAGAGGTAACTTAACCTCCAGGTTAGGTTCACAGACTCAGTTACCATAGTAACTGACTCTGTGAAACTAACCTGGTTGGGAGCAGGTTTTCTTCAATAGACCTTTTTCATGGCAGACATGTTGACATGCCATATGAGGACAAGCACAGGTGTGTTTTAAAACCAATGATGATGGCTTCATTCGACTCAGGAGAGGCCCTGGTCTTGTGCTTGCTGACTCACTATAATAGCATTCTGGGACACTTGATGGATCTGAGTCATCGTTAAGGTTATCAATTTCAGCTGTCCTTCTCCTACTATGACAAGTCAAAACGGTCTACTGTGAAAAAGGTCCATAAACCGTGAGTTTCTCTCGGTCTATGTCTGTGCGGATGTGAGTTGCGCATTCTCAGATTTAAAATGTTTACGGCGTAACGTGGCATACAGAAATGGGTGAAATCCATAAAATAATCAACTTTTCTAATTACAAACAATAACAAAAGATGGAAATCATTTAAAAAACGTTTTAGCCATCAATGATTGTTTGATTGCTAACGTTAGCTCAAAACGCCATTCAACGGACAACCGTTGTTGTGTTTGATGGTAACTTGTAGCCAGCAGTGAATGAACTTGTTTAAGTAGGTCCATTTTTACTGTATAGATATTACAGAAGTCTCTCTTTAGCATCTTGTAGGCTCCTCGTCGCAAAGTGACGCAAGCACAACTCAGATCTGCACTAAACTTACATTGGGCAGTGACACTCACTGCCCAGTCTCCTCCCTCTGACACAGCGCTGTTTAATTTCCTTATTCATTCAGTCTGCATCAGGCGCAATTTGGTGCAGTTTTGTCATCTGCATGAATTGAAAAAACAGGGTAGGTTTAATAACTTTATAAAAAGTTGTTTTCTCGAACGTGGCACGTCAATTTGTCGACAAACCTATTGATGAAGAAGCTGTATTACTTCACAGGGGGTTAAATATGCGTTGGGAGATGTACTTATATGTATTTTCATTTCCAGATATCCTATTTGAGCGGTATCATTTTTATTCACACTCCTTGAGATATGTACATAACCTTATCCATCCTCGTGTCACTAACGTCAGCCATCGTCCGTTCCAGAGGGCTAATGTACGGCGACAGATTTTTTTGTGGTTGTTGCCATTGTGAATCGTAGTATCATGGCTCCATTCAGGTTGCCTTTTTAAAGTGGTGGTACATACGCTTAACTCTGAGGGAACTCAGTCTGAGTTGATTAAAGAAACTCAAATCAGCTGTTTTGAACCTGAAAACTCTGAGTTTCAGTTTACATGGTAAATCAACTCAAGGTTCAGGGTTAGACTCAAGTTTGTGAAACCTCCTTCCTGAAATGGGCCCCGGCTGTGTCTGACTGTGGTGTTGTGCAACAAGTTAATATGTGATGAGGGCCCTTCTGATACCTTTACAGACAACATTGTGTAGCAGGTTTAAGCCTGTTGATGATCAATCTCAATGGGTTAATGTGTCTCATCCAACTTGGCTTCAACACTTTTGTTCTGTAGACATTGAGATCACAGTGTACATCCACAGTGTGCGAAAGTGGCGATTTGCATGGGGCATGGCATGTGTGAAACCGATACTGGATGTGTGAACTGTACAGCATATTTGAGACATGTGCGCAGTCATAGCAGGTAGAACAATTTCTTTAGTGTCCCCTGTGGGTGTGGGTGTGGGTGTGCGCACGCGCGCACGCATGCGAGCGTACACCTGTGTTTTCTTGAGAGAACAGATGTAGTACTTGACTCAAATCCCACAGATTGCTTAAAATTCTGCTCTCTTACATGAGTTTTTAAGAAAGATATTTCTTAAAGAAAGAAATTACGTCAATGTATGAACAAAAGTTATACATGAATCAAGGGGAAGGAATAATTAAACGTATCTGCACGCATTCATGCATGGGCACAAATGTACACGAATCCCAACCAACGAGCATGTTCAGAAAAAAGGTCAGAACATCTCAGATTTAAAGTTTAGGAGGACAAATTACTGACATTTTTACATATTTCTTTGGCGTGAAGTATTTTGTCCACCTTGAAATTAATTCTGAGATGTGCTACATTTTTTGGAACATCTCATTGCATTTTGTTTCTAGCACTCTACTAGGAATTCCATTGTTAAGCGCAAACTCCTTCTCCTACTCAGCTCTTCAGAGTTGTGAGATCATGTGTTAACCAATTAATGGATTTTTAATTAGCTATTAGTTCCTGGACTCAGGAGCATGTAGATGGCATTTTTTACATGTGAATACGCCGTTTACATAGAATTAGCTTACAAGGTTCAAAGGATAAATATGTATTTGAGATTATTTAATTTTGAGGTGAATTTTCTCTTGAATATCTCAGATCTTCCCAAAGATATTCTATTTTGGGCAAACCCAAAATAAAAGTATTTTTTGTATTGCATTGCATTTTTATTTTTTATTTTTTATTTTATTGTCTGAATAGAAAAGACAATTTTTTACCAGATATGTTTTGGTCTTATGTTGATCTCAAAATTCTGTGATGTGTGATATGTGTGTGGTGTGTGATGTGTGATAAGTGTGTGTGTGTGTGTGTGTGTGTGTGTGTGTGTGTGTGTTTTGTGCGCGCGCTGCCCTTTCCTCATATGTGTAAACTGTGAGCTGGACAAGAACGCTGACTAGAATTCTTTGACTGGCATCCGTATTCCCCTGCTCTGGGCTCTTAAGTGACCTCTCCTCTCCGGGATCTTTGATTTGTGTAGGAAACAAAAAAAGAAAGATTTGTTGCTTGCATCTGCAATTGCTCTTCTATTTCCTTCTCTGTCTTGTTTTCTGATCCATGGAGATGGAAACTAACCTCTCTCTTTTTAGCAGTAACCCAAACTATGGCTGCAAACAGCCCTCTAGTGTAAACAGGAGCTGCTGTTGGGTCTGTGCTATCTACTGACTGAATGAGCTCATAGAGTGACTGCTCCCTGAAGCCCAGCCCTGTACTAAACTGAGAAATATCTCCTGTTGCAAAGTAACTCCATCATTCTTTAGCCAATACTAGATCAATTACAGTGTGTATTGTGTCCTTCAGTTTTGTTACACCTGTATTTACAGGGGACAGCCTTTATTTTTCAGTTTGTCTGGTTTAATTCCACATGAACCTTTTAGCTAATGAATAAAGGTGCTTGATTTGAACAGTTAGCAGGGAGCTAATGTGTGAAATTACCATGAGCTAATGCAGTACATTTATGTGGGAGTAACCCACCATGCATGTGCATAACTCTCACAAACGCACAAGGATTATCAGTGTGTTATGTGTGCAGTGTAGTGTTTGTTTGTGTGTGTGAATGCATACTAAGTATGTGCACGTGCTTATGCGTGTGCATGTTGATATATGACTCAGTGGGTGTCCTGGGTATGTGGCGGTGTTTACCCAAGCTGCAGCGTGGTTGGCGTTTTTCCACTAATCCAGCCTCTCTTGAGGGGCTCCTTATCCCAACCACTCTGTTTTTCCCATGCAGCCTGCTATTATATCAGAGAGAGAGGATGAGAGAGAAACAGGTGCACAGACTCCGTGTGCACTCTTTCAGCACTTGCATTGCGCGGCGCAGACGTAAATACGCTGTCTCACTTCCCCTGAGAGGCTTCATGAAAATGCTCTACCAACAACCAAATGTCATGCACCCTTCAACTCTGTCCTACCCGCCTTTTGTCTCTTCCTCTGTGATCGGATTTCTTTCCTTCTGTCGTTCTTTTTCCCTTTCTCTCTCTCTTATTCCACCCATCTCTCTGCAGCGCTGCATTGCTGACGTCAGTAGCCAGTAAGCCATCTGTACTTCTGAGTGCCACAAATAGACACAGGCTGATAAAAAAGCACCACTCTGCTATAAATAGCCCTGCATGTCTTTGCTTGAATTTGATCGAATGGAAATAGAGCGCAGTAAGTGGGTAAGAGAAACCGTGAGGAGAGAGCAAGAGAGAGAGAGAGAGGGAACGAAACAACAAAAGGGTAGAAGGACGCGAGGGCCGACGGCGCTGCCCTGGGACCCCCGGGGACCTGCTGTCGGTCGCTCCCTCTGACACATTCACAGCCCAGATGAAGGGCTCGGTGCTGCTGCGTTCCGCAGCTCTGATATCAAACAGTTCACTCAATTGCTGGAATGTTTTGGCTTGGCATTTGGTGCAGAGGAGGAAAGGTATTTGGCCATCTGGAAGTTTGGTCGGGATTGTTGCAAATTAGCGCAGATAAACTGCGAGGGCGAGCTCTGGAAGAAATGTTTGTTGTTTGGCAAAAGTACAGTAGCTGAAGTTTTTTTTGTAGGTTTTTGTTTTCTCAGGAGTTTTTTTATTTTTTTATCAACATTTATGAACTGATATTAAAAATGACACCACCATCATTTATTTCCTTTTATAGTCCTCTATTAAACCGTAGCCATCAAAATTGTCATAGAAGTACCAAAGATAAATCAAACTACATCACGCTGAAAGTTTGCATTCTCTCTGTGCTGTGGTCACCCTTTGTCAGGTCTGGCTGCTGCATTGAAGGAACATGCTGTCCTCAGTCCTTCCTGCAGGTGTTTTTGATTTCTGTGATCGTCCAACCTTCAATCCAGTCATATGAATAGGCAAAAACACTGCGCTCTATCCTCTTCTTTCAGTGTTTATCACATCCGTGGGAAGTGTTTTCCTCTAAGGATCTGGCCGTGTCAAACAGTGACGTGACCAGGGTAAAGCAACATTTTCTCGAGGCATCCAATAATCCACTAGAAACACAGCCTATAGAAATGCGCAAGGTGTAAAGTGTTTTTAACGCAAAGCAAAGTATAACATCCTTATGCACACACACTGCTCTTTTGAAGCACTGAGCACTCTCACCTCTAGCTGTGTACACCTGAGGCTACTGCGGCAGAATCCTGACTTTCGCTCAGTTCACTGGAATCGCCAACCACTACAAATATAATGCTAACTCTCCTCTGAATCTGCACTTTTCCAAATGGTCGATGTGCTCTAGTCCATTTCTTCCATGTAATTGATTTATCCTCCAGTTAATTGTAATCACAGTAAAGCTTGGGTAGGAGAGTAGCTCTGTGTGTGTGTGTGTGTGTGTGTGTGTGTGTGTGTGTGTGTGTGTGTGTGTGTGTGTGTGTGTGTGTGTGTGTGTGTGTGTGTGTGTGTGTGTGTGTGTGTGTGTGTGTGTGTGTGTGTGTGTGTGTGTGTGTGTGTGTGTGTGTGTGTGTGTGTGTGTGTGTGTGTGTGTGTGTGTGTGTGTGTGTGTGTGTGTGTGTGTGTGTGTGTGTGGTTGTTTCATTCTCAATCTACACACAGTTGAGTAAAACACCAGGGACTGCTTCTAGAGCGGATGTCTATTTGACAGCTTGTAATGCTCCTTGGTCAGAATACCAACAAGCTGGATGTGTCGTGTTTGTGCGTGGTGAAATAAGCACACCGGCTCAGGGGGAGACCAGCCTGCGCTCTGCAGGATCAGAAATGCCTGGGCAAATCCATCTTATGATGGTTTTAAGGAATACGGAAACACACAAGTCCATTTGTGTACTGGGGTTTAAGCTGGGAGCCTTGGTCAGGTGCTGCTCCTAAACTGGTTGTTTGGGATTACCTGAACACTGGTCCCACACATAAAAATGAAACACATACGCACATACCGTATCCCTAGATTCTCTCACTCACAGATCAGGCAGGTAAGAAGAGTTCAACAAAGCTTTGTGTTGGCCTTCTTTCATGCCTTGGCAGAGACACAGAAGAGTTGGCATGCCTGCAGATTAAGCACTCTGCTCCTGGCCCACTTGATTAAAAGTTCTGTGGTCCAGAACCTCCATCGCTCCCTTCCAAAATGTAAATGTCTCCCCTGTGTTTCACACTGATGAACAAATTTGAGGAACAGTAGAATCGCCTCAAGGAAACAGACTACACCCTGCATTTAGAGGGCTTGCGCCATCTTCTATATCATTACCACACATTCCTCACTCTGTAACCATAAACACATGTGCTCAAGTGAGGTTTTGTAGTATAGTATTCAATGCGTAGCAGTTTGAAGGTCACATTGACTGTTGAGGATTAACGTCACATTTTTCTGAAGTGAAATTTTTCTTTTTTTTTCCCAATAGGTGATAGTGGACACCCCCACCAGCCCAGTCACCAGTGGCCTACCCTTATTTTTTGTGATTACAGTAACCGCTATCAAGCAGGTAAGACACTCTCTAATAAGGGTTATGAGTGTTGATAAAATGTTTTGATTACTATTGACATGTCCTTATTTCCTCATATTGGACCTCATTGTATTATACCTTTCATCCTTCTCCATATAACATAATAAGTCCCCTTGCCTTCATAACTCCCTTGCTGTGATTTTTGTATAAAGTATGTGACTAATGCTCTCTTGGGTTTTGTATTAATGTGTTCCGCTGCTGAATTCTGTTTGGGGAGAAGACAAAATAGGCTCTAGGGGAATGTGAGCACGATAAGAGAGAAAGAGAGATCCCATTACAAAGCTACAAATTATCAGGGGGTGGGTCCATTTTGTTAACTCTGTTGCTTCTATTTCCCAGCTTTAGATGTATTGTTCTAGGATTGGCTTTTTAAGTTAGTGTACTGCTGGGCCTTTGAAATTCACAATAGTGGGTGGGCTTCCTTCCGAATAGATATATGGGACACGCTGATAGCGCTGGGACCCCTTCAGCCCGGCTTTGAAGTGGGTCACCAAGACGGTCTGCCCGACTCTATTAGTCAGGCTTAGGTGAACTGTATAGGTCGACTGACCAACCGTGGAATGCCTCCCCTCCCTGTCTCCCCCTTTTCATCCACCTGGCATATTTTCTCTGCATCACTTAACCAGACACACTCTCCTCCTGTCACCTTTCCCGATAATCCCGCTTTTTGGCCTGAGCTCTTCCTTGGCACACACTTTGGTTTCACTCTCTACCCTCTGCATCTCTGCACCATCTCCTCTATCTCAATCACTATCTTAAAGTACTTATGAAGTCTACTCTTTGCTTTAGGCTTTATGCTGCCGCAGCCCCAGGAATGATTTTGTTTTTACTCGACTCAGTGTTATTTCATGGCATGCTGTTCCAATGCACTGCTGGATGATCACTATTCCATTCAGCTGCTGCACACACTCTTTTTCACATAATCACGAAATATTAAATGTAAATATTATATTGTATGCACAGACATTCTTTTATGTCTTACATGCTTCCCTTTTGATTATTGAAAGGGCCTTCTATATGTACTGATGTCAATCCCCTGTCCGTCCGAGACAGGCTATACCTTTTTGTTTTTGTTGTTGTTGTACTGTTGTACGCAAATAACCCAATTCGGATATTCTTGTTATGTTGCCATAGGGTTATGAGGACTGGCTACGGCACAAGGCTGACTATGAGGTGAATAAGTACCCAGTGACAGTGCTAGAGGAAGGCCGGAAGATACGGAAGGAGAGCGAGAAGATCAAGGTACCTTTCCCTAGCCATCTACTGGATGAATATTTCTTTAGAAACATGGCCAGGAAGAAGCTGCTGGCAGCTTGGAATGACTGTGTTTTGTATATATGCACAGGGGAGAACATGCTTTGTATGCGGAACTGATTAGATGTTCAAACATAGGTGTGATGGTAATTCATTTATCCAGGGTGTTTGCAGGTTATTTCTCCAAATGCATCTGTTTGAACACGCATAAATGCTTAAAAATACTGTGTGAGCAAACGTTTAAACATGCGTTTAAACAGTATCTTCCAATATGGAAGATGAACCAAATGACTACTGGTTATGTTAAAGGGACGCTAGTACTGCTGACACCACTGAGAAAGAACATCCAGCTGTCAAAACCAAAACATTGATGCTTTGTTTAAAACTTTGGACAGCTGCGTCCTGCACAGGAGCTCACACATGTTCACTGCAGGCTACCTCTTAGCGCTAAATGGACAATAGCTAAAAACAAACATTTAGCAAGCCAAAATAACTAGATTTGTTTGTTAGTAGTTGGCAGAACATACCAAAAACAAAAGGACGGGGGAGTATTAACCAATGGTCAGAACCTGCAGGAATGCACATGTTGCTCAAACTTGCTATACAGTATCTTAAAGTAGGTATTTACTTGCTAACAAATTAGCTACAAAAACTTGAAAGAAAATTGTCAGCCATTTAAGTTTATTTTGGAGTCCTCCTGCTCCCGAGTGATGAAAATGTTTCAAGCTGTGATTGTTTAACTTCTGCCACTCAACCTGTGGGAAATCCTACTGATCTGGTGCAGAAAAGGAAAAGGAAAGCAAACTGTGGTGTTTGGTTGTGTTTCTGTGATCAGGTTGGAGATGTTGTTGAGGTGGAGGAAGATGAGACCTTTCCCTGTGATTTAATACTGCTGCAGTCTACCCGAGATGACGACACATGTTTTGTTACCACAGCAAGTCTGGATGGAGAGTCCAACCATAAGGTAAGATTAGCTGCTCGGCTTCCCCTTTTTTTCATAATAGAACGGTTTGGTTGTAATTTTTGTGAAGTACAAATTATTTGTTCATCAAAATGTTAGCTTTGAAGAATAAACTTAAAAGTTGTTGGTTTTCATAAATGTGATTAGGAGGATTAGGAGAAGGGGAGTGGGATAAGATATCTATATCTTCTGTTAATTTATTTTTTAAAATAGTTAATAGGAATTTGACACTCTCTTTTTCTTTCTCTCTCTCTCTATCAGTTCTTCTCAAAGATGATGTTGTATGTTGTATTTATGACCCTTGCTTTGAAGGAGTTTCTCTCATGTGTGAGGCATAGGGGAAAGCTAAAAAATAACATTGACCTGAGCAAGTCAGTGCTCACACTCTTGTCTCTCTCTTACCTCTTCCACTTGTCCAGACACACTACACAGTGCCAGACACAGAGAAGGATCTGGACTCTCTCAACGCCACCATCGAGTGTGAACAGCCACAGCCTGACCTTTACAAGTAGGCACTCATCATGTGTCCCCAACAGATTTACACCCAAGCATGTGTTGCTTGTGGTTTGTTGTGAAATGGATTGACTGAATGCCACTTGAAAATGTCCTGAATGACTCCAATAATAACATACAGATTGTTAAGTGGAGAGGTTTTGGCAAACCATAGTGTACTTTTGTTTGTTTCATATTAGGATTGTTGATTGTGGGTCTGTTAACTTCAGTAATCTTTGCTCTTCCCATCACAGAGTCTATGCCTATTCACTTGTAGGGATATCAGCTCATTCACCAGACAGCCTTTGGCTCCCCCTTGGGCTAAGGAGTAGGACTATTGTCATTTAGCAAGACATCAGAATGGTGTTTGTGAAGTGCCAGGGCTAAGTACGCCATGGCGCCAAATGCTTACTATTCAGAGTCAATAATACTGACAGCATGCTGCAGGCTAACCACCATTAATTTGCTGGCTACCAAACCCTACTCCACCTGAGTACTTCCAGTTTTGTAAAGTAAATGAACTGAGCATAGATTTGGATTCCTCAAGTTCAAATCCACTCTAGTTTTAACAGATTGGGTATAGTATTTAAAACAATTATCATGTACTTTTTCACAAGCAACTTCAGCTTCTGAATGAGTTTGAGTTTGTTGTTTTGCTCCAGGTTTGTCGGCCGTATGCACATCTACAAAAATGAACAGGAGCCTGCAGTAAGGTGAGAGCGCTCGTGCACAACCATCTCAGCCCACTTTAAGTAAGAGCTAAATCAAAACATAGTTTCTTAAGCACTCATTTGTTTTCCTTTGCATCATCGACAACTCATTATTCCATTGATCCTCTATTGCAGAACAACATTCAAATTAAAACAGGCTGGCATGGCTTCAGCCACTGTTTTTGAAGCACTCCCACAGGCATTTATCATTGACTGCTTTGTAATGGCCATATAAACAAATACCAATGTGCTTCTCAAGAACACTGGAATTGGTGTAAGCCCAGACTGCAGTCATACTGTATTTTGTCACTGCACATTTTAAAGTGGATGCCAGCTAGCCTGCCAGGTTTCCATTTGGAGAATAGAGTGTGTGGATTGCACAGCTTCTGTATGACTCAACTGTTTGATCTACTGTTGTGATTGTGCAGGTCTTTGGGCCCAGAAAACCTCCTGCTGAAAGGGGCAACTTTAAAGAACACTCAGAAAATCTATGGTGAGTCAAATGATATTGATTTTATTTCAATAACTTACATAAGTGCAGATAGCTCACTATCTAAAATCAACTAATTCTTCTTCTTCTTCTCCTTTTCTTGCTCAAGGTGTTGCAGTTTATACTGGCATGGAGACAAAGATGGCTCTCAACTACCAGGGCAAGTCTCAGAAACGCTCTGCTGTGGAGAAGTAAGTAAAAGGGAAATTATGTAAATAAGTTAAACATGTGACATACCTTTGGGACTGATTCATTTGAGTTCTTATGTTTTTTAGGTCTATCAATGCCTTCCTTCTGGTTTACCTTTGCATATTGGTGAGCAAGGCCCTAGTGTGCACTACTCTTAAGTATGTGTGGCAAAGCAAGCCCGGGCAGGATGAGCCTTGGTACAACGAGAAAACCCAGAGAGAGAAGGACACCAATCTGGTGAGTGCATATTTTAGCAACCCGCCTATCTTTGTTGGCAAGCAATGAACTGTGAGTTAAGGGTCTGATAGGCACCCCAAACCAAGCCATACAGGAATTACCACTGCTGGGTGTAGAACAGCCATTAAGTCTTGATAGCATTGTATTAGTACACTGTGTTATGTGTATTGCAAATGTTACTGTATCTAGAAGAACTGTCTTCATGCGGTAAATACTTACCATGTAGAGGCTTGTAGTATTTAAGTGTTTTACAAGCCCTAACCTCTTCTCGTCCCCACTAATAAAACTCCTCTTAGCAAAATGGCCACTGCAGACCTACATTGTGACATGGTCCATTTAATAGGCTGATTATCTTCTGCCCTAGCCCTTAAAAGTCTTAGGCAGGTGTGAGAAAATGTTGGAAACTAAAAATGCTTTCAAAAATGAAAAGTGTTTTTTATTTGTTATCAATTTACAAAATGCAAAGTGAGCGAACAAAAGAAAAATCGAAATCCCAGTCAGTTACTACAGTTTGCGTTAAAACCAGCATCAATCATATAGGTACACTGGAAAATGTTGGGCGACGTTGAGGATCGTAGACACAGTGGTCGGCCAGGGAAACTTAGTGCAGCAGATGAAAAACACATCAAGCTTATTTCCCTTTGAAATCAGAATATGTCCAGGAGTGACATCAGCTCTAAACTGGCAGAAACCAGTGGGACCCAGGTACACCCATCTACTGTACGGAGAAGTCGAGCCAGAAGTGGTCTTCATGGAGGAGTTGCAGCCAAAAACCCATACCTCCGACATGGAAGCAAGGGCCAACCGACTCTATGCACAAAAACTTAGTCGGATAGTGTAGTAACACCAAATATTGATGTGATTTAGATTTTTCTTTTGTTCGATTACTTAGCGTTTTGTAAATTGATAAAAATAAACAACCATTATTTATATTTTTTAAAGCATTCTTAGTTTACAGCATTTTTTCACACCTGCCTAAGACTTTTGCACAGTACTGTATATTCCTTGGTGAGCGACAAGACAATGTTCCTGCGTAGGCTGGTCAATAAATATTCTCTACTAAATATCCTAATATGCCTGTTTTCTCATTTTTTTTCCAACAGTACCTAAAGATGTTCACTGACTTCCTCTCCTTCATGGTGCTCTTCAACTTCATCATTCCGGTGTCCATGTATGTGACGGTTGAGATGCAGAAGTTTTTGGGATCCTTTTTCATCACGTGGGACAAGGACTTCTTTGACCCTGAAATCAAGGAGGGGGCACTGGTCAACACTTCAGACCTCAATGAGGAGCTGGGACAGGTGAGGTCTATCCTTTCAGTCATTGAAACGTCTTTCAAAATGACAGAATAGAACAAAATGTCCGGGAACACTGATTGAACCAAGTTTCAAGGTCTTTATCGTCATGTGCTCAACAATTACAAAGAAGCAGTCGTTTGCAATGAACATCTTAGAGCTCAGGTTCCCTCCAATGAAAGAAAATATTTTTTACACATAACTCACTCCAATCAAAAACATTAAAAGTCAGCATTTAGTGCTACAACATAATGAACGACTTTCCCTGATTCAGGTGAAATGTTTATTGTTATACGTCACACTGCTTGTACTGTAGCTCTCAATCACTCTCAAAAAGATATCTTTCTTTCCATTTAAATACTTGAAACTAAAAAAAAAAGGCAAGATGAGACCAAGGTAAGATCAAGTCCCTTAAAATGTGGTCTCCAGACTGATCTGTATATTGCTTCTGTAAAATATGAGCTGCTTATAATAACACCAGATTGGCCATGCTGTCCCGACTTCTGTTTTTTATGGCACTTCTAACTTAAACAGTGCTGCCATAGATCAGTCACACTTGGTTTGCCAGTAGATTACTTCAATTAATGGTGATGCTTCGTTAAACTAATTAATGCAGTGCAATTCTTTCTGGGAGTAATTGCTTAATCTTATTGTTGGAATCTGTTGAATGGAAAACTGAATCTTAATGGGTTTGGAGGAGTCTGTCATGTATTTTTTTTTATCACATTGCCTGCAGGTGGAGTATGTCTTTACAGACAAGACGGGCACCCTCACACAGAACAACATGGAGTTCATAGAGTGCTGCATTGACGGCTTTCAGTACAAATACCGGGATGCAAACTCCGAGTTGGATGGATTATGTGTCACAGATGGACCTGTGAACAAAGTGCAGCAGAAAGCTGGCAGGGTAGGTGTTGTGGTGTCCCTCCATCTGTTGTAACACACATTTTGCAACATATGGCCAGAACATAGCTTGCTGCTCAGAAAGACCCTTTATAGGTCACCCACGTATCGCTCCTTCGCATGTCACAAAGTGTGCCTGATAACACTTGGCAGATGGTTGCACTTCAACAAGCATGTTGATAAGAAGTCAATTTAGACCAATGAATGTTAATTCAGGGCTTTATCTAAACCCCAGCTACTGTATATGACTCAATGTGTGGCTGTAAATTAATAACTTTTTAGTTTATAGTTCATTGAAAATTGTTTCACTGCTCATGTTCATGTTGTGTTATTAGGAGAGGGAAGAGCTGTTTCTGCGTGCCCTGTGTCTGTGCCACACAGTCCAGGTGAAGGAGCCTACGGAGCAAAACCAAAGGGACGGACTAGACCAGGTTGATAGCTTTGGGGTGGATAGTGAGGTGCCCCATTCACCGCAGGAGCAGACAGGCTTTATTGCCTCCTCCCCAGATGAAGTTGCTCTTGTCAAGGGTGCCATGAGGTAATGGTCTGTTATGATTCAATTAGCGGAGCTGACGTAACAAAGAGCAATGACATCATTTGAATATGAATATCACAGAATCTATTTTGAGAATCCTACATGGTATACGTCTCATTACAACATTCGTTCATATAGCACATGAGTACAATGGCTCACTTGTGGTGTTTTGTTTTTATCTGCAGGTATGGCTTCACATTTCTGGGTCTCGAAAGTAAAACCATGAAAATTCTCACCAGGAGCAATGATGTTGAAATGTAAGCCAGTCATCTTACAGACAGATTTTTTAGTTTTCATTCATATGTTTTTCTATTTGCATTCACACTACAGCTTTTTATTTTATTTCCAATTTTTACTTCCCAAAGGTATGAACTGCTTCACGTCTTGAACTTTGACCCAGTGAGAAGGCGAATGAGTGTAATAGTCAGATCCAAATCAGGTGAACTTGAGCCACTGTCAAGTGTATTGCATTGACCATGATTTACAATAGTGTTGGCTCTCAGCCCTTACCATGCTGTGTGTTTGTTTGTGTCCAGGTGATACATTGCTCTTCTGTAAGGGAGCGGACTCTTCCATCTTTCCTCGAGTCAGACAGGAGGAGGTTGAACGGATCCGCATGAATGTGGAGCGAAACGCAACAGTGGGTGAAAAACAAATTGCCTCTCCAAATCCACTAGTTTCTGTTATGTTTGAAAATGATTTTGTGCTTTTAGGGTTGGACATGTTTTAATATGATATTACAATGATGTCAAGACAGATTATTTTGTGTTTTCTTCTTCCTACAATGGGTGCTGTGTTCTACTGTTTAGGAGGGCTACCGGACGCTATGTGTGGCCTACAAATATCTCAGTGCAGAAGAGTATGCCCAGGCAGATGCAGGATTGAGGGAAGCTAGACTGTCTCTGCAGGACAGAGAGGAGAAGCTCATTACCGTTTACAACCAAGTGGAGACTGGCATGAGTCTAATAGGAGCTACTGCTGTAGAAGATCGGTGGGTGCTGATCAACCTTCTGACGTTTAAAGTTAACAAATGTCTTGCATTTCCTCCCTCCCTCTCACCTCCCTCTCATGAAAGCTCGGTACCAAGGATTTTAAGTGGCCCTTAATCTCAGAATACACCTAACATTTATAGGAGAGCCCAAAAGTTAGCAGATGCCACCAAAAAGCATGTCGTAAACATCCTGTTCTTTTTATGCAACCTCAACACCTCATGCCTCATGCTGTTTGCCATATATCGGTAGTGTTTTGTCCGGTTTGAGTGGCTTGTCTTATATACTTTTACAGCCCAAAGTCTTACCTTTTTTCCGTAGATCTTTCAAATGAAAGATCTCACTGCCATCTAGTGGTTGACATTGAATACCGTTCCACCGTCCAAGATTATTGTTTTATAACTGCTATTGAATTTTGAACTGAAACAAAAAGCAATGGAACACTTTATTGCATTAGCATGCATCCATGCATTTAATCTGAAATTCATTTATAATACATTTTCTATTGGAGTGTAATTATTTTGTTCTCAAATTATTGGAGTTAAAGGATCTGGATATCAAAAAATACTTCTGTTACGTTACATATACTTCTTTTAATGAACAAGTTGCTCTTTGAGAACTAATGTTGATGTCAGAATAGTCGTATTGTTGGTACTAATGTGTATGTCGCACTTTTCACCCACATTTTCCACAGTCCCCCCCCCAGAAAAATGCCAGATTTGTTCAGCGTTTGCTTTAATACACTAGATCTCCTGTGAAATTTAACCCTTGTGTGGTTTTGTTTAACCGGCGACATTTTTGAAATTTAGATTCTAGTGAAAGTATTACCATTTTAGAGTTAGTGTGATAGTCTTTCACTTGTGTCATGACTTAATTAGTTGTTCTTATCCCCCAGGCTTCAAGAGGAGGCAGCAGAGACCATGGAGGCTCTGCAGGGTGCAGGCATTAAAGTTTGGGTCCTAACAGGGGACAAGATGGAGACGGCAAAGTCCACCTGTTACGCTTGTAGGTTGTTCCAGAGAAATACAGAGCTGTTGGAGCTGACTGTGCGTACTTTGGAGGATGGAGGGAGGAGGCGGGAGGAACGGATGCATGAGCTCTTGCTTGAATACCACAAGAAAGCTGTACAGGATGCACCACCGGTTAAGGGCGGCGTCACCAGGTTGGTAGCTTCATGATGTGTATAGAGGTGTGATACTTTGCTCTTGTACTAGGGTGATCATTTAATCAAACTGAATCTTATTGTGATTAAACTGGAACCCATTTCCCTGTTCTATTTTGTAGGACCTGGTCTTCAGCAACCCAGGACTATGGTTTCATCATAGATGGAGCCACTCTGTCGATGGTGCTCAACCCCTCCTCTGAATCCAACTCAAGTCGCTACAAGAACCTGTTCCTGCAGATATGTCAAAACTGCACATCTGTGCTCTGCTGCCGCATGGCTCCTCTACAGAAGGCACAGGTCAGAACATTTGGTTAAAACGTTGGGAAATATTTATTATTTCCTCGAAAATATTTATAATATTTGTCTTGCTCCATCTTTAGATAGTTAAAATGGTGAAGAATTCTAAAGGCAGCCCAATCACCCTTTCCATTGGAGATGGTGCCAATGATGTCAGTATGATTTTGGAAGCTCACGTTGGCATTGGTAAGAAAATGTTATGCTGAAACTGACTAACGGATCTGTAACTACTGTTCCAGCTGGAGGAAAGGGTAGCATGTTGATGATGGTTTGTGATATTTGTTTGTGTTGTTTCAGGTATTAAGGGTAAAGAGGGTCGGCAGGCAGTCAGGAACAGTGATTATGCCCTCCCCAAGCTCAAGCACCTCAAGAAACTTTTGTTGGCTCATGGGCATCTCTACTATGTTCGCATTGCACACCTGGTGCAATATTTCTTTTACAAGGTGGGAGGAACAGACACCACATTGACTTCATGTTATTCTTTAGGCTAACAACTTGTTTTGGGTTTAGGAAAGGCTGTATTTCCCAAACAAACTTACAAACTAACTTGATTTGACGATAATGGGGTGGGACAGATTTAACAATCTTCAATTCTTCAACAAATTAAACGGTTTTTTAAAGTTTTTTTTTAGATTTAACTGAGGTTAATTTAATGAGTTTTTGTCCCTACAATACAAGCGCATCGAAACTTATAAATGCATTTGATGTTCTTTGTGGTTTGTGTCTATTAATGTGAGAATTTCCTTTTTCTCTCTTTGCCTGCAGAACCTTTGCTTCATCTTACCTCAGTTTTTGTACCAGTTCTTCTGTGGCTATTCCCAGCAAGTAAGTTTGCATTGGCGCCCTTTGAGGTTCAAAATAAACGGAGGCAGTATCCCTTGAATCCACACCTCCTTGTCCTCCTGAATGCTGGATTCTTTCCCTCCGATTGCTCCTCCCTCACTGCACCCTGGGATGTTTGGGCTGTGATTGATATGTTAGGCTACATACTGTAGCACTGTTAAAATAGTACAGACATGTGTCATGTTCTGTCACTATGGTTCATTGCATGTGGATATTATGTAATTTTGTGTGTGTGTGGGTGGGTGGGTGGGTGTGTGTGTGTGTGTGTGTGTGTGTGTGTGTGTGTGTGTGTGTGTGTGTGTGTGTGTGTGTGTGTGTGTTTTGTGGCACTGCTAAACACTGGCTAAATAATACATTATAGAATTTTAGGTTCGGATTAGATAGATTAGACCTGATTACAGTTTGGAGCACATTGAAGAATTCACCTTTCTTATTAATGAGACCTAATTGTATTTTATCAGTGTTTTATGGTACTGTGTTCATTCAAAAGCAGCTTGTGACATATACATATTAGTGCATTAATTAATACTTAATACTTATTATTAATTATTATTAATTAATAATAATTAAGATGTTTACGAGCTTGCATATACAGTATGACACACTGTATGTGTTAGGATGATGGTGTGTATGAGTTTTTTCCTTCCATGTTATTAACCCCTGGTCACCCCGCCATCCCTGCCTTCCCCCAATCCTCCCCAGCCCTTGTATGATGCAGCCTATCTGACGATGTACAACATCTGCTTCACCTCTATGCCCATACTGGCTTACAGTCTCTTGGAGCAGCACATCTGCATGGAGGTTCTGCTGGACAATTCTACCCTCTACAGGTAAACCTGGGAACCTTCACTTATCTGCAGTTCAATTGCTTAGTTAAAGTATAAAAGAGTACTATTCATGTGAGGTCACTTTTTTGAATGTCTAGTTATTATTTTGGTCTTCAAGTTAAAATAAATAATAAAAGATGAAATGTAAAAATGTAAAACAGTATGTCACAGAGTAAAGACCAAAAGAAATTGTAGCAATGACTAAAAAGGTGAAGGCTAAGCCATATGTAATTACTTTTTAGCTGTAGATTATTGTCACAAAGGCTTTCTGCCAAAGCCACATTTTAGTTAACTATGTCTGCTTCCTTAACACATCAAAAAATAGGCCTTACATACATGCATACATTAGCTATTTGATGTAAATACTAATTGGACAATTGCCCTTTTAAATGTTCAATTGAATTGTTGGCATTTTTGATCAGATGTATACCCTTGTATGCAGAAATGAATTGATGTCAACTAAAGTCAGTTTCCATGGTACTGTATTACATGTGATGAAGCAGTATACTTTCTCTTTCATGATTTTCTGTAGAGATATTGCTAAGAACGCCATGTTACGGTGGGGACCATTCCTCTATTGGACTCTACTTGGAGTCTTTCATGGCTTGCTCTTCTTCTTTGGTGTTCGATATTTGTTCAGTAACCCAGCACTGCAGGATAATGGCCAGGTTAGATTTTATTCAACCTCTAAATACGTGTGATAATTAAATTACTTGATTAAGTTTGGTTTCCTGCTAATTTATCTTATTTAAATCCAGGTTTTTGGCAACTGGTCTTATGGAACAATTGTCTTCACTGTCCTCGTCTTCACTGTCACGCTAAAGGTGAACCATGCCCCTGTTGTTTTCATCTTATCTTATGAAAGGGTGTATCATTACAGCAGCTGTTTCAGAGGAGAGTTGGAAGCAGATATATTGTCTCGCAGAACACTGACTTTGGCAAAGTTTGTTGAATATTTAACATGCCCATTTATTGACTCTTCTCTGCCATTCTAGCTTGCTCTCGACACGCGGCATTGGACATGGATCAATCACTTTGTAATCTGGGGCTCCCTGGCTTTCTACATGTTTTTCAGCTTCTTCTGGGGAGGAATAATATGGTTAGAACACAACCCAGGATAAGATAACATACATAATTATTTTAACTAACCTGTACATTTTTATTTCTATTCAACCCCTGAAGCTCTTTTAGTCAGTGTAAACCACTGTGTTCCCTCTCCTGCAGGCCTTTCCTGAGGCAGCAACGTTTGTACTTTGTGTTTGCCAACATGCTGAGCTCGGTGTCCGCCTGGCTGGTCATCATCTTGCTCATCCTGCTCAGCCTACTGCCAGAGATCCTGCTTGTGGTGTTCCGCAAGCCCCGTGGGCCCCACGCTCGACAGGTAGAGCTAAAACGCACACTTGGGCTGACACACATTTGCACTCTACTTACCTCTCTCTCTCTCTCTCTCTCTCTCTCTCTCTCTCCCCCTCGGATTTACAATGTTAAACATGACATACATCAATTTAACCATTTTTTTTCTCAGTGGTTTGACGTTGTTAATGGAGCCCGTGATTGATGTATTTCTAAAGCGGGCGTGCTTTTGGATTTGCAGAGCAATTGTTTACTGCAGAGGCCTGCTGGCCTCCACCAACAACTGCTTTGTCTGTGAATAAATCAGACCTTAAACACATTTTTTGGAAATGTAAAAAAGCTGACATCCAAACACACACCTCTGATCCATTAAAGCCCTCTGCTAGCAACTAACACATGAGCTAATGTTCTAATGCTGTTCAAATAGTATACTTTTACTTTTTTAAAGGAAGAGAGTCGAGATTTTCTTAGTAATACATATACTGTATTTGGCATAAACCAAGTGATAATGGTACTATTAGCACAGGGACACAGTTTTTTTTTTTTTTTTGCATTTTTAAAATCAGGCTTTAATAACCTTAGCAGTTAGTTCATTTAATTTCCTCCTGAAGACAACTTTCCCAGACAGATATGTTGTCGTTTCAATTAGCTGCCCATGAGGCTAATGTGTTTTCCAAGCAGCTGGAAATGTTTGGTGGTATGTGCTGTGCTTTTGGGTGCTTTCCGTGTTTTTCCCTCTTTTTTTTTATTAGTGTCTAGACTTGTTGACAGTTTTTTTTAAATTTCTGTTTGAGTGTGTATCTGTCAGTTGTTAACGTTACAGTATCAATCAATTGGCATTCCAGTGCAGTCTACGTATGTAAATGGAATGACAGTTGTAAATATTAGTGGTACAGTGTTACTATCTAGTACTTTCTATCATCATTTTATTTTATAAAAGCCCCTTTGACCTTTTTGTTTGACCTTTTGTTTTCCTGTTTTTCAACTTTTTTCCCTAACAAGTACTCTCGCTTTTGCACTTAAAAGGCATACCCTGTCTCACCCTCTTATTTCTTCTCTCTTCCTCTCTGGACCTGCCTCCCTAAAGATGAAACATCGCCTTCCTTCATCTGGGACATCTACTATCTTCATGTTGTCGCAGACTGCTAGCTCTCACAGCTTCTCGTGGAGTGACTGAGGTCTCTTTTTCTTTCTGTCAGCCCTGCCTGCAGAGTTTCTGTGTTTGCCAGTCCGCTTGTTTCCTACATGTTGTCCTTCCTCTCCCACTGTTTGACTCCTTTATTACCCTCTAAAGTAACTCGGGGTGGCGTTCTGTGACTTTTTACAGTCCCCACTTGGTTGGATAGATTAGGTCAGACAATTCAGATTTCAGATTAAATTGCTACATAAGGAATGTTATCCTTAGAGGTCCTCATCTGTAAGCCTTGATTTGAGTGCTTATCTTTGGATACATGTTTATTAAATTAGGAGGAATGCTGGTCAGTGGGCTGGTGTGTGTGCCTAAGCAGTGTGGAGTAGGACCAGATGTCCAAACGTGCAGTCAGTTTTTCATTCTTGTCTGTCCAGCTGTATCAGTCAGCTGCCTGTGCTGCTCCAATGCCTGCTGCTGCTGCCGCCGCATGTCGAGTCAGGTGAATGCAGCACGTCAAAGCACCCAAACTTACCTGCATGAGGCTCAAATCAACAACCTCATCCTGGATTCTCACCACAAACCCTGCGAGCCACTGCATTTTGTGTGCGTGTTATATCGTACGTGCTTATGAAAAATGTGCAGGGGTCTCAGCCTTGAATTAAATGGGAGCCATTAGTATAGAGATCTACGATTTCTGCAAAATTGTTCTTGCAAGGAAACGGTGGATAAAAAGGCACCAGGACGGGCTTTCTTTGTCCACCTGTCCAGTGTTAAAGTGTTTTTGTATGTTTGTTTGTTTGTGAATATATGTTTGTCTGTGTGCAAGAGAGCGGCAAAGTGTGTGGTTGTCAGCGTAGTGATGTCATTGGTGTCTTTTGCCTCACCCTTCTAGAAGAAGCCGGTTCAGTCAAGCGTGGGGGGCAACCAGTCTCCCCGGTCTTCAGCCAGGCCCCTGCTTATGAGAACCTTTTCAGATGAATCCAATACTATCATTTAAACAGGTACCAGCCCACCTTAAGCCAATCAAAGACACGCTCCCCCAGCCAACCTCTCCAGCAGTTCTGGTCCCTAACTCTTAAATTTTAACAAGGGAATCAAAGGCATGATGGCATACAGGTCACAGTCAACAAGACCAAGTTTGTTCTTCTGTGTTGTGTGAGCTGATATTGGCTGGCTGAAAAGATGCACTTTTTCCATGTCAGACTCAAGTCCTGTGTGAACATTTTTAGTTAAAATAGTGCACAACATGTGACTGCATCTCTACATACTAGGCCTAATGTTGCAAATCTTAAAAACATGCTCCTTTCAGCCGCCCTTTGGAATCCCTGCTTGCATTACCTTCCGCATGTGCTTTTAAACCCCCTAATTTTCAATGTTTTTAAATTTGAGTCCATTTTTGTATCCGGAATAGCTGAGTGTAAGGGTTGGTGTTGGTTTGATTGGATGATTGATTGATTTATCTTGCAGTGTGAAACAACAGAGCTGGTCTGTGATTATAACTTTCTCCAGCCTGACATTTGTGTACGTTGTTTGTACCGTTGTGGTTTGGTCATGGTCGTTTCGTCCTGTGTGCACGTACAATCCTGTGTTGGTGGGGGTCGTCTGCTTACTTTGCTGGCCAAAAATGTATGCATTTGTGATGGCTGAGCCTTACTCACTGCATGATGTGACATTGCCTTAACCTTATACCATGGTGCTGCCTTACATAAAGGGGATGGCAACAAATTAATGGAAATTATAAGTGGAAATGGAAAAAATTGTTAGAAGATGAACATGGAAACTCAAAATTAAATAAATAAATAAGACACTATGGATTAAAGAAAATATGGATATATGAAACATTAGTGCATTGTTATTTATTTCAGCAGTTTTCATGGACAAATAAAAAAATTGAAATGTTCATTTTTTGGGGGGCCTTTTTTGTTGTTGTTGCCTTCTATTAGTAGAGTAGAGTAGAGATATGTCAGGTGGGGAAGGGAATATGCCTTATTTGATTGGCTGTTGCTTAGATATCACATAACTGGCTTGGCCCTGTTAGACTTTGCGATGAAAAGTTGCATTATGAAATAAAACAGTCACTGAGAAGAACAATTAGGGAAAAAACATAAAACAAAAACTGCTGAAAATGACTAATAAATAATTGAAAAATTGTTATTATGAAGACGCAGGATGAAATCACATTTTTATAAGGAGCAAAGTTTAAAAATGTGTCAGATTATTTTCATAAATTGTTTGGTTTATTATGTATTGTGTCTGTATTCATAGGATTGTGTTTTTAAACTCATGTCTTCTTTATAAATTTAATATTAAACACTTTTAGTCACAAATATACACACAACTTGGGTAGATTGTGTCAAATTAGACACAAAACGTGTTCAAATAACACATTAGATGTCTTTAAAGTCCTAATGTATGGCTGCAATATCAAGAGCACCGGAGGTGTTCTGAGGTGAAAGTGCATCTCAATATCTTTTTGGTGTTTTCATTTTTTTGTCCATCCCCTGAAGGTTGGTCTGAAATGTCACACCCCCCTATAACCCCCCCCCCAGGGTCACAATATCTGTTGCTAAACAAAAGCAGGCCTTTTGCAAGAGTTTTCACTGTTTAACGCGCATTTCTATTCTCCCAATAGCTGCCAGAGGGTGGCCTCCTACAAACATCCAGGTAAACTACAGCAAGCAAACCTAATTTAATTTTCTGTGTCTGTTCAATTTCCCTGCTGAGCTTCAACCGATTGGTAGGCATGGATGAAATTGGGAGCGTTGCCTTTACTAATTTCTGCTTGTCTTTGGTGGCGGGGAGAATGTCATATTAGTGTTTTTCATGAATCATGCTACGTGGCCAATCACAGCTTATTCCCTTAATTGATGGAGATTGCGAAGGTGTTTTGTCCCCTTCTTTTTGTTTCCACAAGCTCATAATGAAAACATTGATGTGAAATTCATCTGCTTGTGTTTTTTCAGATTGCAGTGGTAACACCACTATCCTACAAGCAGCTGAAGGAGCGCGAATAAAAGGTGGCAAGGACTCCCAACAATGGTGGCATCAGCCACTTTCAGGGTCCTGTACCAGTCAGGTCAGAGCCGTCTACCATCATGCCTGATCTGAGAAGAAAAGCAGGAAAAAAAAAAAAGAAGAAAAAGAGAGATTTGCTAACTGAGGGTTAATGCATAAAAAGGGGTTTATCAGTCTTTTGACTAGCGTCTCTCCGTCCTATTTCTCCCAATCCCAGGAGCACCCGACACCCCAACGCATGCCTGCAGAGCAACGCTCTGCATTATTATTATTATTTTTTTTAAAGCTACTTAGATGACAGGCATGAGTTTTATTTCTTTTACTTCTTCTTTTTTTTCTTTTTTTTTTCTATAAATACTAGCTTTCAAATGAATGCATACACAGCTGCCTTGTCAGTCGCTCTATTGAACTGCTGTGTTTTAACAAGCAGTTCTAATAGTATCCAGTCCAAGAATGGGTCACCTGCATGAAAGAACGCTCACAAGAAAGCTTCTGCAAAGTTTTGGATTAAGTAATGACGATATCATTCTCTCCAACGGTTACTCTATGAGCAGTTATTCTACTTTACAGTTATTGTGCTTTTCAACGGGTATTCTATAAATGGTTAAATCAGGAAATGCACTCATCCACGGGTCCAAGTGATTCTAGATGAAAAGTTACTGAAGGTAATTTCAGATTGTTGAAATCTCCAAAACTGAATGCTTTTCTGGTTTATAGATGATTTTATGATTATATGTTTCCAAATTGATGAATTTGCATTCTCTATTGCAGTGTTTCTCAAATGGGGTTTTACATACTTTAAGGAGTACTGCAGGAAGTACTTGAGATTTTATTTTTTAAATGTGAACATATTGTTTAGTAACTTTATTGTACCTCTTAATATACTGTAGCTAGGCATTTCTTTTTTACCAAAAATGTTTTATGTTGGTCAGGGGTACTTACATTTCAAAGGGGGTGCATTGTTGAAAGAAATTTGAGAACCACTGCTCTATTGAATGAAGATGTATGTAGGCCATATTAACATTCAATCCAAAAAGTTTGTGTGTGTATGCAAGATTGAGACATAGATTAGAGATGTTAAGCAATGAAACATTGCTCGGAGCATGACCTAAATCTTCCAACCTCAGAGATAATTTAAAATGAGTAAATTAATATATGTGCTGTACTGTATATAAAGCTTAGAGACGTATGATAGCATCTGCTCAAAGCCAAAAAAGATGAACGTAATGCGATACAATTCTGTCCACACTAGTGTGACCTTAAAGTGACAAGTCTGTGTGTGATTCTGTGTTACGTAAGTGCGTGCTGGATGAGAATAGCCAGAAATGCCTGCGTGTCAAGAAAACCAGGATTACTTGATTACTTTCCTGCATAATTAAGGAAGCTGGTTTCTTAATTGCATAGAAGGTCACTAAGACACATGAATATATGCCTGAGCACGCACACACACATCAAATAGAAGAGAGCAACACACAAAAGAAACACACATACACATAAATGCGCACATGCACTAAAGCCTAAATTAGGTATTTATGTTCGTTACCCATTATGTACAGTAGTTTTGCATTTGTTTCAGGCAGGCTGCAGTTGACGTGTAAAGAAGATTAACTCCAGACCTGCAGAGTTAACATAATTAATGCCATTGTAAGGCTCCATGCGCCATCTCCTCCCTTCTTTTTTTGGTCACATTCGTTGACAGACAGGACGACGGAGTGGACTGGTTTGGCCTTTAGTTCCTTCCTTTAACTTCTTCTTGTGTGCTTCACACATTCCATTTAAACACGCCATGGTTTCAAACGCTTTCCAATATCTGTTTTTGTTTTCATGTGTCCAGAAACATGTATTGTCTATTTGGCATATTTATTGTTAAGTGTACTTTTACTCACAAATGTTACTTTTATGACACAAATCTTTTTGTTTTTTATTGTGGAGTGGTCAGCTTTGTGCCAGTTGAGTTAGCCTGTGTTAATCCAGCCCTGATGTGAGCCCGTGCCAATCCTGTTTAATAGTTTTTGTCATAGATGCAAAGACAGGCAGCCCCCCCCCCCCCCCCCCCCCCCCCCCCCCCCCCCCCCCCCCCCCCCCCCCCCCCCTCCCTCGACACACTCCTAATTTCACAGTCCACCTCTGAACCAGTACAACTCCTTTTACCAGGTTTTCGTAATTCTTTGTTTAAGATGATGAGTACCTTCATAATCTGTCAATAAGTTGATTTTAACTACTTCACTGATCCCGGCTGAAACAATAACTCTGGTACTTTCTAGTACTGACCTTGTATTTCACCTTACTGACTGTAGCCTGAAATATCTGATCTACAGAATGGCCGTCAAAGGCCAAATGGAGATTTAAAAAATAAATTGATGTTGATTTATTCCTAACAAATGGAAAAATGTACATGGCTTTTAGTGTCATTTTTTTACTAAGACAGCTTTTTTTTTCTGATGTAAGGAATATAAAGGAGGCTGTTCTTTACTCTGTGACATGCACTGTGCCAGAAACACCAGATGTTAGAGGATACACTAAAAGGGGCTGCCTGCTTTGTTTAAAAAAAAAAAGTAAAAACCTTTAAGTGACATCAGAGATGCTATTTTCAGAGCTAAAAAATATCTTGGAATCTAACGTTTTGCCTGTCTAAATAAAAAGTATAAAGTAATGGATTGTATTTTTAATGCAACCTTTTTCCAGCCACTTTTGTAATAAAATCAAAATGTCCACACAAAAAAAAGCACGAGAGGCTCTGTGGTTGTAGACGCTGTCCCTGTCTGTGAGGGGTGGAGGTGGACATCTTCAGGCACCTCAGCAGCCCTGCATCATGCAGCAGGTACACCTCGCCACCTCCAGCCCTTTGGGTCTCCAGCCTCAACACTCCAAACCTCCAAGCTGAATGTACCTCTTTGAAACTAGTATGTTCAAAACCTGAAGATTTTCTGTAATAAAGCAGAACGTTTTAAAGATAAACCGACGTCTTAGAGTGCTTTGTTAAACCCATGGTTATGTCAGCAGGTTATGTCTGATGTAAGGATGTGTGTGTGTGGGTGGCTGAGAGTGTGTGTTTGTGTGCATTTGACCACAATAAGCAGATGCTGTGCCGTAATGAGATGGCTGAGAGAGGCTAAGCTGGATCAGCTGAATGGCTGCGTATCAGGACGGCATACTGCTGCTCTCCCGCTGCTCAGTGTGTGGCCTCGCATCAAGAAAACATCAAGCACTGTGAGTCACTGTAGATGAGGTTTATATACAGTTATATATCTGTTTTCTCCACTTGAGTCGCTGCTGTTAATGAACACTCACCCATTCAGAGTAGTTGTGGGCATAGCGGGGGGGGGGGGGGGGGGGGGGGGGGGGGGGGGGGGGGGGGGGTTGAGTTGAGAAAGGCTTTGTGTATCAGTATGTCCACAATGACACCCTTTCATATTTGTTCTGTTTGAATGTGATTGTTGTGTATTAAAGGCTGTACTTAGCATGGGCCAAGGTTATTGGCTAAGGGTGTGGATTCATTTTCTGTTTACAATAGATCTATTCAAAACTGTGTGCATTTATGTTAGTGGTGCTGAATAAAGTGGGGACATGAAAATGGCAGCCTATAAAAACCAGTCTTCTGTAGTACAGTCAGCATTATACTGAAGGCATTGAAAACTGCAAAAAGGAGCATGAGGTAGTGTGAAGTTAAGGAAAAGTTGGGAGGGAGTTGGCCGTGTGTCAGGAGCAGACTTGAGCTCTGCTCGGTGCAGAGCTGACGCACTAAAGCCCCGGGAGGGGAGGGGCAACAGAGAGAGAGAGACAGACAGCAGTAGCCAGATGGAACCTAGTTTGTTTTGAAGTAGCTGCTGCTAAGAGCAGGACAGTCTGTCGGCTCTAGTGTGGTGTGTGTGTTTGTTTGTGTGTGTGTGTGTGTGTGTATGAGGGGAAGAGCTCATTACACCCTGCTTGGAGGAGGACAGCAACCCCCTGTTTTTTGCTTATGTGGACAGATCTCATGTTGTAAGTGTGCTGCTCAGTGTGGAGGCCCTCTGTGCAGCTCAAGGTCAGGAAGATCCAGCAGGAACCATCCCGTCTCGGGATCCCGGATCTTGGGACTCACAGAGGCGGGTGGACACAAGTTTCCCTGTTCCTCGATTATAGGAGCACTATGCAGGGCTACGGGACTCTGTAGAGGATATGAGGCCTGAACTACTGTCAAAACCTTCTACAACAGAATCAGTTCTCCCAGCCTGATCCTGTGTCAGAGACTAAGGGAATGGGCCCAGCCTCACTGCAGGGGGAGAGAGAGCCGGAGGAAGGGTCCAAGGGGGAAATGGAGGGCTACCGCTGCCTTCTGCAGGCTGGATCCCAGCTGGAGAGCACTCTGCAGCGTGAGTTAACATGATGCTGACTGTCCTCATTTAACTTCTGTTGGCTGCTAAAATAATAATCCTGTATCTGCTCTGAAACTATTTCCCATTACAACTACATTTGAAATTTGATGTTTTCAGCAGAGTGGAACCTAACCGCACTGTAGCAGAAGTCCATTGAGTTTGATTTACTGTGATCACTTATAACTTCTGAACAATTAGAGAAGGTTGCTAGAGAACTGTATCCTCTAGGTTAGTCAGTATTATTGATGTACCAGTTCCTGCAGCTTTGCTCCAACACTGGGCCATTGCAGGGATTATGTCAGCTATTTCAAGCCATCACAGATGGATACATATTCATCTATAGCGATATTTTGTTGCCTAAATATCTGACTATAATAACTGTGGGTTGTAGATCAGAGTCGGATAGTGATGGAAATAAAATGCATGCTGCTGATGTAAATAACCCATTTGATCGGAAAAAAAATAGGATTTTCACAAAGCACATAATGCAACTTTTAATATTCATTGGATGTTGCTGTGTCATGTTTTAAACTATGAGGCCAATTAATAGTTTTTATCCCAAAGCAGCAACTGAATTCAATACAAAAAAGGAGAAAGGGTTATGGTCATTTTGATAAATTTATGTAAGTATCATCAAAAACAACATATCCCTTACGAAGCTATGTCTTGCAAAAGGCAGAAAAAAACGGAGAATGAAGGTAAGATGATTGACAGAAATAGCACCTGATGTGATTGACGACTCCATGGAGGAGCTTCCTCCAGAGGCTAATGTGATTACTTTGGGATCTTGGCAGCCTTGAGTTATTGTTTAATTGATGGGCCTTTGCCATTTTATGTCTAATGTGGGTTAATTGAACATGGTCTGCGCTGTGTAGGTAACAGATACAAGGCCACGCTTAGTTTTTATTCATAATAAGCAACGTTATCTTTTCTCTCTGTGTGAAATGTGAGCCTTACTCTCTGCGTTTGTCCTAATCTGCTTGCAGAGGATGCAGTGGGAGGCATGAAGAACATGCTGCTGTATGAAAAAATAACCATAGATTCAGCATTTACTTCATAAGTAAAAACACATGATCCTTTACGTAGCTCATCTATTGCCCTCTCCGTTCTACACCACGTGTGTGAGCCTTCTTTGGCTGCTTTAAAGAATGTTAGCATTGCAAAGTAAAACTACAATACACACACTACTCGTGACACAGGGCCTTATGACTGTGTTGTTAGGCAACACCCAATAGAAGCGTACAGTCTAAATCTCCCTTTTGGTGTGATCCTTGCTTATCAGTTAAAGTCTGTGTTGTACTTTAATCAAGTATTTCAGCTGGCACAGTATGCCATGAACAAAAAAACATTTTCTCTACAGTGACAGTAGTATGGTCAACACCACAGTGTCTGATAATATTGTATGACAGAAAGCCGTGTGAATCATTATGAGTCAATTACAAAAGCCGTAGCATAAAAGTGAAATTTTCTGTCTTCAGTGTCTGCTTGTTAGCTAGACAGTCTTCTACTGAAACTTCAATGACCTAAACGTACTGGTGTGTATGCTTTCAAACAGTTCTGTTATTCACATTGCACACACTTCAACTATCGCCAACATAAATCATTTTTGTTGTTTTTCAAATGACAGTTCAACTATGGTTGTCTCTTAAACTTAAACTGTTTAACTGCTTTCAGTGGGTATGCTTTAACGTACTTTTCAGTAGCTTCCATCACTTACTTTTTAGCTGACAGTTGAACTGCTTTCAGCACTAACTCTTTGCCTTATACGTCAGTTGCTTACAGGAATCAATGTGAATCTGAAATTTGAAATGCTCTCAGAACTGACACCTCAACTCCTTTCAGTGCTTAAACATCACTTGATGAGACATTTTAACCTGTTCACCCTCTTTGCTTCTGCAGGTTTTAGCATCAATGAGCACAGAGTTTTATAAATTACATAATTTGCCTTTAAGATTTCCAAGTTGTTGATAAATGAACACTACAAAAGCTAATATCTCACACAGTAGCAGTGGGAAATCAAAATATTCCTCCTTTCACAGCACAAAATATTTAGATCCATAAGTGTCAAATAACACTGTAAAATCTACCAAATGTCTTCTAAACCCACATTTCTCTTATATGGGTTGCCCAGCCAAATATATGTGAAGCTATTGACTTGGGTTTTATTATCTAAGCCTTTCTGGTCTAAAACCAATCTAGTTTTCCTGTATCCTAGGGGGTAAAATCCACAATTTTCTGTTACCCTTTTCTGTCAGAATGCCACCCACCAGTCTAATCCCTTCAGCATTGAAAGCTTTGTTTAGCAAAATATCTCATGACCTAAAAGCACTATGAGGCTAGGCCTCTGTGTACTATGAACATGTTTATGTGTAAGAGGGGATTTCTGCTCTGCAAGGGATTACATGTTTCTGCTTTTTAGGTCTTAACACTTTAGTTAATATTCAGACAGAATTCACATTCAAACAGCCTCAACATGTGTGGGTTTAATATACTTCCAATGTATTTATATTGATGTCTTATGGTGCCTATAAAATGGATACACACCCCTTTGACATGCCTCAATGTATTTTTCCCAACTGATGAAATGTTTTTTAAAAAAGCGGGGTAAAATAATAAAAAGCGAAAAAGTACATGGGTGATTGCTTTTTATAGAAGCTGTAGGCAATGAATTCAGTATAGATGGCTATCACTGTTTGGACAACAAAGATAAGCTCCCAGCCTTCTGATTTGTATTGAGACTGTAAAGATTGCTATTGGAGTCTAGATTTGTTACTGATTGACACAAAATCTCTGTTTCCATTCACACTGGCAAACATTCTTCTTTCTCCAAGTGTAAGTGCAAAAGGAGCTAAAAGAGGTTATTTTACTTTTGCCTGTGCACACCATCCTGTATGACATCTGGAAAGGTCATGATGCAAGCTCAAAGAAAACTAAAGCATTAGAACGGTTTAGAATGATTGTGTATGAGTGAGTTATTTATGCTACACAGTACTTTATACGTTCCCTTGTTTGATTGACAGACTACAAGGCATTTTGTTTGGCAGTGTCCTTAAATGAATTCCATCATGGGCTGTGCTGGAAGCAGCATGAAGAGAGAGTACAATATCTCCACGTTTATTGACAACGTTGCAGTTGGCAGCACAGGCTGCCTATCATTGATCAAATACAGTAGAGGTCCGCAGTGTGTGTGCTTGTGTAACAGTGTTTTTATTTTTTTTTCACATCAACTGCTCCAATAAATTGTTTAGTCATTGGCTTCTTATTTTTGAGCTTGCAACTTACTCATTAATATTACATAAACACATATATTTAGCAAGCTCACAATTTATTTTATTTAAATAATGTAAAGCATTATATATTGCACTTATCACAATGAAAAATGTTAACAAAATGGCATCTAATTGTTTAATACCCTTCTTAACTTTGCACAGGGTATAGATGGTTATACACCCTTTCCAGTGTGATGGTAATTTTACCCAGCGTCTGTGTGTGCACATTACTGCCATTGGTCCTGCTCTGGCCCAGCTTGGCTCAGCTCGTCTCTGTTACAGATGCTTATCAAATATTCAGCAGTTATCAGTAGAGCTCATTACGTACTCCCTGACAGCCTGACGAACACTGGAAAACAACACCTCTCCTCTCTCTCTTTTTCTTTTGGCCTCAGTCATCTTTTTTTAGACTGTGTTTTTCTAATTCACCTGAATCTATTATGGATGAGGAAACAATGAATTGTGAGCAAATTGACAGCCCTGTTGATCTGTTGTATTAACTGCTGAACATTTAGTTTGAAATGGCTTTAATTAGCAAGTCCCCTAATACTGTTTAGTTTTCGGTCCTACAGTATGTCTGTTGTTAGTTCTTGTTTGGGAGAAAACTGGAAAGTTATATTAATGTGTCCCTTACTCTGCTTAGAATCTGCACCTACATGCATTAGATCTACTGTAAATGAAATGTGAGCACATGTAAACAGTCTTTCCACACATGTGGTTGAATGATTCTTGATGCACCAAAGCGCATATGAAAGCCTCTTTTGATCTGCATTGACTCGCTCTACAAGAGACTGTGTACATTTATTGGCCACTCAGACAAGATCACCAAACTTCACACTACATCAACATCCCTTCAGATGCTGTAAAGTAAATGAGCTAATGCATTTTAATCAAGTCATTGTTAAATTGGCAACAGATGCAGGATTTACATATGCACAGTAAGGCAGCTTATATACAGTATCTGCTGATTATTTTCATGGAACAGCAACAGTCTATTTTCAGATTAAAACTGATAGGTATGAGTCTCTAGCTTTTAACATATGAGCACTTTTATGTCAAACTTCAGCAACAAACTCTTCAGTGTGGTCTTCAGCATGGAAACGCTTTTGAAACATTGTCTAGGCCTAGTGATTTCATTAGACTGTGGTTTTGTTTGTTTTAGAGACTATGACTCAGCTCTCAGATTCACAATTATTCATTTATCTTATCTGGACTGACATTCTTCAACTTATTGTTTTAATTAAAGTAAAATTTGGTTTATAGTGGAGACCCTCAGTTTTCTAGTCCACACCCACTCCCTTAGCCATAATTTGTGTGTTCTTCCAGAGGTGACTGTCCCAGTAAGCTTGAAGGAGGTGGGAGGCTACATAGAGAAACAGGTGGCATACCTGTCAGGTGAGGCCTTGTTTAGTCATATCTCAATCTTCTTTATTGACAGGTGGTGTCCTACCTGTACTAATCTCAAAAATAAAATTGATTGTTTATATCTTCTTCCCAGGGGGCCGTGGGGAAGACTCCAGTGTCATCATCACCCTCCCAGAGTGCTCTGCTTTCAGTGACATTCCCGAGAAAGCTTTAGCCAAAGTCTTTACATACCTCACACTCATCCCTCGGTGCGTCCTCTTTCGTCTATTTCTGTCTGATTCTCGCCCTCTCTGTGTCTGCCTGCAGTGCACCAAAAACCCAGCACTTGTATTCTGAGCACAGCTGGTCTTTACTGCTCCATATTGTCAAATGTCCTACGGATGCCCTCTATGTCCAAACCTCTTTTTCCCTCCCAATAGATTTTGGAAAGTTTGCATTGTGTCATGCCATTGCAGTGAAGTTTGAATGATAAATAACTAATGTATGCAGTTGTTTAAGCACCTATAAATCACATAATGGTCTTATGCCTGGTCTTATTAACAAATCATCAATAATTGCACAAAATGACATTACACCTGTATACAATTCCCTAATGTTTTTTTGCAGAACCAGACAACCCGGAGTCAAATTTATCATCATTTTAGACCGAAGACTGGATACATGGGCCTCTATCAAAACTGCACTTGCCAGGATAGCAGTGAGTTTTATTTTTTATTTCATCAGGGCCATCTGTTTAGACATCATGTGTATGACAGAGCGTTGCTTATGAGCTGCAAAATAGTTGTGTGCATATGCTACAGATTTAATTGTGAGTCGCTGTACATGGTACTGAAAACAACGAGCAGTACCTGGACGTCACCTATCAGATCAAACTACTATTTTCTGGTGTACGTACTATCAAAGGGTTTTTCGGCTTAGCTTATAGTTCCATGTGCTGTGTAGTTTGAAGAGAAGCGGAAACAATGTTTGTACTGCATAGTGCTGCAAATGAATGAGTAAGCAAAAACTGTGTGATGACGCGGGGTGCTGAGGATGAGGAGGAAGGCGGGCGGGAGGGAAACATTGCAGTCAGCGCTGCCACCCAGAGGCAGCAGGAGCGCTGCGGCCGTGGTCAGGCAGCAGGAGTCCGCTTCATGCCTCAGCTTTGCACCGATTTCCACCGGACGGGCGGGAACTTGTATTTAACTAAGATGGCTTCTACCACCATGTCTGATTGCTTTTACCGGCAGGGAATGCCGAAGATCCGCCGGAGCCCGGTAATGAACTACTGATTAGTTTGATTCACGGTGTGGAGAGTTTTGGGTGAAGTTTTTGGGCGGGCAGTGTGAATGCGGCAGTGACACCGACTGCTGTGGGGTGTGTGGCACTGCGGTGCAGAGCGCACATCTGCTTAGTCATGCGACTGACTGTGTGAAACCTCAACAGACTGATGTCCGGCTTTTGAATGCATGTTTATCCTGAAATCAGAAGCTTGAGTTATTGACCCTTCGTGGTCAAGTCACGACAAATAAATTACAGAAGTTGCGTCACACCCAAATGCATGCATTATTGGTGATATTTCAAGACAAGGAAACAATATATTACAAGACAAAATACATAAGAGGCAATATTGCATATAAATCCTGCTGCAGAGGATGGTTTTACATCACTTTACCTATGATGTAAATGTGCCAGTTTGAATTGAGATCAATATCAAAATCTTAATTTTTTAAAAATTCTTTAATTTTTTTTTGCAATACAGCTGCAGTAGGCTTAATTAGATATATACTGCTGTAATACAGTCTGTTGATGTGGAAACTGAGCAGACATTTCTGCACAGTCAGGCAAGGACCTCAAACGACTTAAAGATTAAATCCAGCAAATGACATGTGTGTAAATGGTGAACTGACTGAAATTGGATCTGTTAGGCTGACAGTAATCGTCTGAGTAACAGAATGGTTAAGACCTGAAGTCTCTTCTGTTACATGTGGAGGATTAGAGATTGTTAATGCTTTTTCTTCTCCACTCATAGCTCTTCCTCTGCACCTTGATATTAAAATCAAAGTGTTATACTGAATCCGCTTGCACATGCAGCATCATCAATATGACAGTGAACCTCTCTTCTCTCTTCAAGGCCTCCTTTCCTGGGAACCTTCACTTGGTCTTGGTGCTTCGACCCACCAGCTTCTTCCACCGCACTGTTACTGATATTGGCTTTCGCTTCAGCCAAGAGGACTTCATGCTCAAGATGCCAGTAAGGCAGCTCCTCCTCAGTTACCAAACATGTCCCACATCACAACAAGGTACACCTCGTTCTTGTTACAACCCTGATCTCCATGAGTCAAAATGTTCTGTGGTGGACACAGCCAAGAACACATGTTGATTTCACTTTTGAATAAATACTATCACAAAGCAGGTTATCCTAGGATTTTTCTAATATTCTGATGAACTAAGCACTTTAATTTGTGAATTATAGGTAAAAAAAATATCTGATGTTTGTCAAGCCATTTCCGCAGACTGTGACTAACTTGAACAACCTCATGGACATCTAATGCCCCCTTAATGACCAATCGTACCTCCTCCTTTATGGCAAAGAGATGTACCCAAACTATCTTTCAAGAAAAAGAAAGAAAGAAAATAAATCAATTATGTATTTCAAAAACACTAGATAAAGAATTAGGGGAAGACATGATCATGCCACTCTTGCAACTTTGCTAAAAGCAAAAAGTGTTCTTTTTGAGGTCTCAGATCTTGTCTGCACCTTTAGGTGGTGATGCTGAGCTCGGTCACAGACCTGCTGCACTACATCAATGAAAACCAGCTGACTTCCGAGTTTGGAGGCACTTTGGACTATTGTCATAGTGACTGGATTGTTTTACGAACAGTAAGCTACAAATCAATTCTGAAAAATACCGGGACCACTGAATATACAGTATAATTCTTCACCATCTCCCTGTTATTTTATTTCATGTGTTGAGCTTCACCTCGACTGAGCCAATACTGTACATTCAGTGGTCTCCGTATATATATACTGGGATATATATTACCAGTTTGATTAAGCTACTGCTTGAAATCTTCTGAGTTTTTAAACCTTTCTGCTGTGTTGGAGGTTTGTGCTGTGTGTCCCTCCTACACCTTCATGCTATATACAGATGTGTCTTGGTGCATTGCTGCTGTCAGAAATCCACCAAGGACCCTATATGTTCAGGACACTGAACCGCAGATTGTTCTCCTTTCACGGGTCTCTGTATTTTTTGCTTGCCCTACAGGCTATTGAAAGTTTTGCTGTCACAGTCAAAGACATTGCCCAGATGCTGCAGGGCTTTGGCACAGAGCTGGCAGAGACGGCGCTGTCTGATGAGGGGAAAGCCATTGAGTATCTCCTCGAGTCTCACACTGACAAGTACAGGAAACTTAAGGTGAGCTTGAACGTGTTTTCATACAAGATGCAATTATTCATTTAATTACCGCAATGATAACCAATTTTTGTTGTGCAAAAAGAACTAGTTGCATTTTGTGAAGTATTATTTTGAATTCTGCTCATTTGCTATGTAAATATTACTCGGTTTGATAGGATGCAATCAGGTCCGTGTCAAAGGAAGGTCGACATCTTCTCGCAAGCCTGGAGAGCTCAGGGAAGGAGGATGACTCCCAGTGGGATGTGAGGCTGGACTGGGAGACAGTACAGAGGTAAGGCTGCCCTCTTTGGTTTAAGAAAATGCTCATGTCTATAGTCGTATTGTACACCTCAAATACTTTAGGGCTTCAAAGTGAATGATGGCAATGTCACCCTATTTTTCAGGCTTCTTGCTCAGCTCAGAGACATGGAGTCAGCCTTTGATGGCTTCTTTGAGAAGCATCATCTGAAACTCCATCAGTACCTTCAATTACTTAGATACGAACAAAGCTTTCAGGAGGTAAGAACTCCATATATTATGTAAACATGTTTGTACTGCATGTTTTTGTGTGTTTGTGCCCATATTTTCATACTCCCCAGAGGATGACATCATCATTTTGGGCATTTGATAAGCTATTGCATTGTGCAATTCCCAGGCTCAAGGTTTAATGTAGGTTTTAATGCCTCTAGGAGCCACCAGGTTGGCTTTAGACTGGTGTTGTTTTACCTTTTAGTCTGTGTATCTGATAGTGTGTGCTTTTTGTCTAGATGGAATTGTGTCTGGAGCATCTGATGGGTCAGGAGAGGGAGCTGTCCATATCTGTTGACACTCTGATCCAAACAGAACAGGCTCTCAAAAGGTTGGACAGTCTAGAATCAAATGCACAGGTCAGTGTTAGCAATATTTGAAATAACAGCACTTATACAGATACAGTGATATAGTGATATAGTGGTTACATTGTGTCCAAATTAATGGACTTATTCCTTCTTGTATTTGTTTGTTGGTCAATCAGGAGGTGATGTCTCGAGCTCAGATCATCATCCTTCATGGACACCAGCTATCAGCCGGTCACCACTATGCCATGGCTCTTATAATGCAGCGCTGCAACGAGCTTCGCCACTACTGTGATACACTCAATGCTGCTCTAAAGACCAAACACACTCGTCTTTTGCAAACACACCAGCTGCTGCTTTGTCTTGAACAGGTATTTGGTCGTGTATCTGTACACCCTCACAAATACACATCAAGCACTCACAGATTTTGTTTTTTCAGCAATACACGTGTGTTCTCCATCTTCAGGCCCACACTTGGTGTGATGATGGAGCGTATCTGTTGGCCAATCAGCTGATAGATAAGTACCAGTCTAAGGAGGGGGCCCAGGCTGCTTTGAGGGACATAGAACAGTTTCTAGAGGGAGCTCCGTCTATGCTTAGCTTAGGACCTGACATCCTGGCCATTGAGTACGAGGCTGTCATCACTCCTCAGCTGCAGGTCAGTTACCACAACAATCACTTTTTAACTGAAAATAAGTTTTGGATTTTTAGACCATCCAATTGAGCAATACAACTTGTAAAAAAAATTTTTTTTTCCTTGAAACTAACATATAAAATTGTTTATAAAACTACAGATTTCGAGCATACGCAATAACCTTGCTTCAATTATTTACGTGTTTATGTTTTTCAATACCAGCACTTTTTCTGGATTTTACATTCCAATTGAATTGCCTACCTCTGTGTCCTTCTCTCCCTGGTAGGCCCAGATAGGCAAAACGCTTGACAAGCATGCGACAGTGCAGCAGATGATCCAGAGCCGACAGGCTTCTTTAAGAAAGCTGGCTGATAAACATGTGCGACCGATCCAACTGGTTGCCCCCAGGCCGGAAAACCCACCACGTGCCAAGTCCCCGCTCTTCTCCCCCAAACATGGTACAACAGAGATGCACACACATGCATGTCTCAAGAGAAATATTTGAAATAGTGATTGTGTCAACTCATTCACGTACACTTGCAGAAAGAATGATCTTTGTTACAGTTGAATTAGTCTTGCATTGTCAGACCTATCACCAAAGCGCAGTTGAATAAACAACATTTGCCTTTAGTTAGCTGCCCTAGCTTGTAGCATGTAGAGTATGCTTACTTCAAATTTCACCATCTCCCTACCACCCTCCTGTGTTTCCCGGGCACAGTATGGGGTCTTGTCCCAGCCCTCATGGCCTAGCACCATTCCTCCTTCCCTTGCATCTTTCCATGGTTAAATTAACACATCACAGTAGGCCTAAGGTGTCCTTGAATAGGCTTTGGGGTTAGCAGGCCACCTTAATAAACAAGCTGGAGCGATGGTAGAATCTATAATCAGTCCCTTGGGAAGTACCTGACGGCTCTATTGGTCAGGATTGCTGTTATAGAACCATATGTGGTTCTTATACATTAAAGAACCTTTCATCTCCCTTTGTGTCTCAAGGGAACATAGCACAAAGCTAACCATATACAGTACAGTGGTACCCAATTAATACTGTATGTGTTATCTGGCGTGTTTTCTTTTCATTTGAACATATCTGTTGTAGCCATTGAATGTGTCTCAACCCATTGGGGCTTTTTCTATGTTCATTCATTTCTTTAAGGTTTTTTTCTTCATGATATGAAGCCATACTAATGAGAGTAATAAAAAGAACAAGAGGGATTGTGAACCCTGGGTGATACTAGGGACACCAGCCATTTAAGAGAGAAGATGAAGGGAAAAGGGGTTAGCTTTGATCTATTTGCTCCTTGTATGTATGTATTTATGTATGTACATATGTACGTATGTGCACACACTTGCATGCATACCACTGATGAATGTGACATGGCACATGCAAGGGCTCAGTTGAGGATTCAGCTGCTAGGATCAAAAGCACTGTGACAGTTGTGCCAATTGCTGCTTTGGATCTTTACATACCGGTTCCAGGCCAAGCCTTTAAAGTTTGCATTGATTACCTCAAATGCCAATCATGACTGATTCATGTTTTTTTAAGTTACTGAGGAAGAAAAATGTCATAAAAGAAGGGCGAGCAATTCTCTTTGAGGCTATAATGTTTGCATTGTGCATGTGGCCGATAAAAAAAATATTGTTTTGATTTAGTGTCTGCTTAATTTAAATATATTAAATCTCCCCAATATGCCTCATCATATCATATAGTAATGTATGTGAATTGGCCTCATACGCTTTGATGAACTGCTGCTGCTGCTGCGGCTGATTATCTGGCTTTTACAGGTGATGGTTTGAAGTTTACATTTGACCTCTCCCTGCCTGGGAAGAGAGCCTCCCGAAAGAGCCCCAACCCTAGAAAAGTAAGGAAAAAATAAAAAGCTTTTTATTTTTTTAATTTTCAATCACATATGCATTGAACCCCCCCCCCCCCCCCCCTTCCCCCCAAATGTTAATTATCTTACAATTTCCGTATATATCTCTCCCTATTTGGTCCAATAATTGCCCTCTATTGTAATTTGGCATATTGGCATTTTCTTTAAATCCAATTGGATGAGTTAGTGTTTGTCGATCTTTTGTGTGTTCAGATAGAGGTGATCCACGACTACCAGGAGAGCTGGAGCTACGTTTCGAAAAATCTGGATGGAGAGGACAGCCCTGATCTCTTGAAGCGGTGAGAAGAAGGCATCGGCCTATCAGTCTGTCTGTCCTCAGTACTGCTCTTGACGCCGTTGTCTTTGTGATTCTCTTTGTTCAGCGCTAATAATGCCTTCTGGCTCTCTCTCTGTCTACTTCTGTATGTGTGTGTCACAGTCATGTCATGAGGGAACTCATAGAGACAGAAAGAATCTATGTGGAAGAGTTGCTGTCAGTTCTGCTGGTGAGAGAACATCCTTTCTCCCTATTTGTTATGTCACACCCAAATAGTCAAACTTTATGGTTAATTCTGTGGCTATTGTATGTTTGTTGTTGATTAAATTACTCCTGGTAATATGCATAAACCTTATATTTTCTTAATTGTGTTGCTATGATTAAATATCGCAGGGTTACAGGGCTGAGATGGACAACCCAGCTCTGTCAGGACTTCTGCCCCCGATCCTGCACAGCAAGAGAGACATCCTCTTTGGAAACATGCCTGAGATCTACAACTTTCACAGCAGGCAAGTAATCAATGTCTCTCTATTTCTGATTTCTGATTTTGCACCTAGTACCTTTTTGAAATACAAAGATAAGCATGTCTGTTAAGTATGCAAAAGATTCAAACATAAAATATGTTTTCATTTCATTTTTACTTGTTTACAAGGAAAACTCCACAGGGTATTTGTAACATGGGCAAAATGTGCAATGGAGTTTTTAGGTGTTGGGTTTCTACACTTGCTGACATAGTGTACATTCCTGCTCATTTTGTGGTTTTTTAGAGCCAAATACACCATGCCACCTGGAAATAAGTGTGTGGTACTGAGAGATAGTAATTGATTTCTGATGTCTCTGTAGTGAGATCTTGTGTATATCTAGAGTCACAAACCAGCAAGCTCTCTAGGGGAAAGAGGAGAACATAAAACCAGATGGATTTGTTCAAATTAAGTTATTTATTGAATGGACTGGTCGTAGGTAAATTTACAAATGACAACAAAGGACTGTTTGTACATACAAAACACTTGAAAGGATTAGTCATATGAAATAACCGCTGGTTAAGGTCCTAACAACCAGTTATTGTGTTAAGGCTGATGCATGGGAGGGTTCAGCTTAAGATGACTGAGATCTAATTCTTGGCCTTTGACCTTTCTGGGAATCCAGGGTTTTCCTTCAGGACCTGGAAGGATGCCTGGAGGCTCCTGAAAGTGTGGGAGCTTGTTTTCTAGAGCGGGTAAATTGTTAAATGTTCTTGTGTTGCGCAGCTTCTTGATATTTTGATTATTCTTGCATCATTTGTTTCCATATTTTTTGAACAGATCTCTCTTTCCTGTCTCCCCAGAAAGAGAGTTTCCAAATGTATGAATGCTACTGTCAGAATAAGCCACGCTCTGAGGCCCTGTGGAGACAATTCTCAGACTGTGGCTTCTTTCAGGTCAGTTTTGCCATGACTTCATTTTCAAACAGCAATTTTTGTCTGATTAGTTTACTGTTTTGGTGCCATGCAATATTAGTGTACAGTATTTCAAGTACTGTTTGTTTGTATACTAAACTTCTACTGTTAATAGAAACTGAGTAATACAGATAAGTAGTTTTACAGTCACAATTAAAAAGCCGTCATTGACCAACTTTTTATTATTTGTGTTTGCATTTGTCTTCCCTGTGAAGGAGTGTCAAATAAAGCTGGAGCAAAAACTGTGCCTGGATTCCTACCTGTTGAAACCAGTCCAACGCCTCACCAAATACCAGCTGCTGCTTAAGGTGAGAAGGGGGGTGGTGTCATACCACAAACATATGCACAAAATTGATCGCCTACATCATGTACAGTATGTGAGACAGAAGATTGTGTGCTATAATTTTCATTAAATTGGCCTTAAACGTGTAGTTCCAATAAGCAAATACAGCAAATAATATCTTAAGTGTATTTAAAATACTTAATTCTACTATTAGGCCTCTCTGTGACTAATAATAAAAAAAAATCAACATTCAGAACAGCTGTCCCAAATGGTACGTGTATTAGATCAGCTCCCGATAATGCAGCAATTAATTCAGATTCCTCTCTTTATTTTACGTGTTCACCGCTAGAGTGCAATGTTATTGCTACTGTGTTTCTGTGTGGTTTTGCATGAATTTGTGTTTGTGTTCTTTTGTTTGTGTGTTCAGGAACTTCTGAAACACAGTCCTGATTGTGAGGGGACTTCAGAACTGCAGGGGGCATTAACAGCAATGCTGGACCTGTTAAAATCAGTCAATGACTCTATGCATCAGATAGCCATCACAGGATATGAGGTGGACATTCTAATTTTGTAAACTTGAATTAAAATTCTCTAACGTACATTTTTAAAGCGAATATGTTAACAACAAAGGCTCACACATAAATTCATCTTTCCATTATGTAGGGTGACATTTGCGAGCTGGGCCGTGTGTTGATGCAGGGTTCGTTCAGTGTGTGGATCAGCCATAAGAAAGGGCCCACACGCATGAAGGAGCTTGCTCGCTTCAAGCCGATGCAGAGACACCTCTTCTTGTATGAGAGAGTTCTGCTCTTCTGCAAGCGGAGGGAGGAGCACGGAGACGGATGCGACAAAACCCCCTGCTACAGCTTCAAGCACTGTCTCAAGGTTGGTCTGTGTCTTTGTCTGTGTGCGTCTTAGAGGAATACACCGTTGTGGAACATCAGCCAATATTTATTAAAATCAGTGGTGGAATATAATCAGGGACATTTACTCAACATTTCCATTGTATGCTGCTTATACTTCAACTTCACTACATTTTGGAGGCAAATATTGTACTTTCGTACTCCACTACATTTATTTGACAGCTTTAGTTACTAGTTACATTGCAGATTTAGATTATTAATACAAAATAAAAATCAAATAATACATAATGATGTATTATTATAAATTTAGTTACCCAGCAATATTTAAAGTAATCCAAATTAGCCCAAATTTCAGCCGCTGCAACATTAAAGTTATAAAGGCATTTATACAGCAACAATTATAATCCAGTAATTTAATATATATGAATCTGAAATGCGCCAATGTTGGGTTTTACTTAAGCCTAAATGTTTCTTCCACTGCTGGATAAAACATGTTAAATTAGGTTTTGGCCAATAATACCAAAATCAAACAAATGGCCTTGATGGATCACTTATTCAAGTACTCTTGCTGCTAAATTTTTATGTATTGTTATGTCAGTTTGTCAAATTAATATAAAATATCATGTGGAAGGTTATTAAATCGGACTACTTTTGTGTTTAAACTACCTAAACTCAGACTTGTTTTGATTACGTAAGAACAAACTACTGTTGTGCATGAAATCGGTCTTAATTTGCTTCCTATCAAGCTATACTTACATCCTGCAATTTTTAGTGTTAGAATGCTAATTTTGAAATGTATGCACTATGTAGTGTCCATAGCATACTGTTTTACAGTACCATTTTCTGACTTTGATGTGCAAATTACAGTTATACAACATTGCACCTGTCACAATGATGATTTAATCGTTTAAAAAAACAATTTACTGCTTACTATAGAGTACACTATTGGGTATTTAATGTGTAGACGAATGAGTAAACAAGAAGACAAGGAAGTCATTAAACACGGCTTATGTAGAGTTAAAAAACACAATGCTACGACTAGATAATGATGGTGGTTTCCTATTTTTCACATCCAAAAATGGTTGCCATAACACTTATAACATACTGTATATATATATATATAGTATAGTATATATACATAATCACTCATTACCCCTGTCACTAACATGATCTATACTTAGGTTAAATCAAGTGAATGATCTACTGGAGACAATAAGTAGTAGTCGGCATCTGTGTTGTTACCTTTGAACGTGTGTAAGTTGCTCAGCTGAACATGTTGTACTGTATTGTTATAAGACTTCTTTGTTGTATGTGTTGACGTGTGGAGGATATCACAGCAGGTGTCACACCAACAGCTGCTGCTCTTGATTTATTATTGAGGATGTTGGGAGGAAGCAGTTGCACAGTGGAGGTGTGTGTGAGTCTTTGTGTTCTGACAGGACAGATGTGTTAAATGATGTAAGTCTTCTCCTGCTCATCCTAATGCTGAGTGTGTGTGTGTGTGTGTGTGTGTGTGTGTGTGTGTGTGTCGGTGTAAACACTGTATGTCTCTTGGCAGATGACTGCTGTGGGCATCACAGAGAACGTCAAGGGAGATGTGAAGAAGTTTGAGATCTGGTACAGTGGCAGGGAGGAAGTGTATGTGGTTCAGGTAAGGAGTCGATTTAAGTTTAATGCCAACATTGCCAGTAGTTGAAATACAGTACGTCGTTGATAGTTTATTACTTTAACAGTAGTTTTACACATTAAATTAAATTAATTGTCAACGGTTTTGATAAGCAGTACCGTTTGGCTTCTACAATAGAATGAATATTCATTGTATAAACTGTACAGTAAATAGAGGTTTAACAAAAAGAAATGGCAACATTTTAGCTGCAAAAGTAGATAGAAATATATACAGTACCCAATGCTGTAATCCACTGACTGTCTGTTGTAATGTTTCTGTTGTCTCTCAGGCTCCTACACTGGAGGTGAAGATGGCCTGGCTCAATGAGCTACGCAGAATCCTGACTAACCAGCAGAAGCTGCTCAGAGGTCTGTGAACAACGGAAGTTAATCTGGGAATAAGAGTGCTTAAACTGCATCCCACAGCCCAAGAGCATGAGATGTGGTTGGAATCTCTGAAAATGTACTATTCTCAACAGGGGACAGATGTTTTCAGAATCTGCTAATCTGCATACCTCACAAAAAAATCAAATATGGTGGAAAGATGGTCATGTACAATCATTCAAACCCCTTCCTGTCGCACAAATACACATGCTCATGTATACACACACACACACACACAAACACACACACACACATCTATACATAGTATTCAGTGAGGTATTTTATTTAGGTCTGCTATGGTAGAAAAGATAACGCTCCAGATGAAAGCAATGTGAAGTTTGGATTATGGTCATGATCTCTAGTTCTGCCACTTTTAAAGAATAAACATTCATGTTTAAAACTTAAGTTAATATTCAAGTTAAAAATCAATGATAACCTGCACTGAAAACAATATACATTAGCTCCTTTCTCTTCTCACAGATGAAGCATATCAACAAGGCCAAATGGTTGGACACATACCGCTTTCTCCACCACTCTCTGAGAGGTCAGTGTTTACTGGTTGTTATCTGATGCTGTATTTACAGTTGTGTGTTAGGTACATGACTGTAGGCTATAGTTGCACAAACACACACAGGCATATGCAAAACACAATATCTGCATTTGCTGAGTTTTCCTATCTGATCACAGCTTGAGTGAAAGTGATGATATCATTTCACAATGCCCTTGTAGAAGCTTTGTGTATTAGTGGTGTGTGAGAACGGGCGCAGGCCCAACTCTGTCCACTGCTGTCTGGTTGCCTATCCCCCCTCCTCCCATCCCCCACCTGCAGGGGCATGCGGCCGTCAAGAGCGGTACCAAGGGGCTGTCTGCCGGGGCTAGACTTTGTCTCGCTGTCTACTGATGTGTTTCTGTGCCTGCGTTCCCGGAGCCCCCGTCCCCGAAGCCCCCGGCAACGGCCCCGGTCACGCCCCGACCACCACTCCCAGCGCCACTGACCTGCCCTAATGCTCAGTGGTAAACTCAGCCTGGCTCACCTCGCCTTGTCCTGGCATGACCAACCCAGCCTGGCTTTGGGAACAAAAACCCAGGGCCGCTGTGTTTGCATACTGATCGTCACCTGCACCCACTTTTAATAATCTCCATCGTGGTTCATAACTGACCCCCACGCTCCCTCCCCATGTTAAAATGCCTGTGTCTTAGCAGCTCCTCCATTGCATTTCTTACATGGAATCAAAAAACAATTGCTCTTGTTATTTTGCATGTAACACAACGGGCAGACAAAAAGACGAGTTTTGGTTTTCATCCCATGATTTTTCTTAATTTCCACACGGCTGTTTAAAAAAAAATCTATTCAAGCTACAGCAGAATTTGCTTTCCAGGAATCTCTAAATTTGGATCTTGATAAATCAAGACCAGAGCTTCCCTTGTGTTGACACATGCTGTGTTAACACCACGTCAATGAATCTGTGAGTCCTTCTTCATAATTTTACAGAGAAGCTTGCAGATGGCTGATCTGCGTTCTGTGCTGCTGTCTGGCTAGCGCCTAAAAGGCTGTGTTAACAAAACAAAAACAGGACAGAGTTTTTCCTTAACACTCATCTGGGGACAGCTATGTAGTTTGAGGTGTGGATCAAATCTGACCCTAGATTGTGTGACTGAGGATAACATCTACCCTGAGCTTGTCTGCTGATGACTGTGTTAAGCATTTGGTGACCTTTTGGTGTTATTTTGTGTTATTCCCATAGCAAGCAGCAGAGGGTGTCAGTGAGCTCGGAGGACACTGAGTCAGGGAGGAGCAGTCCAGACCCCCAGCCTCACTCCCCTAAACACCAGCACAACCGCAAGAGTGAGTAAATCTAGTCCACACACATCTATGCCACAATCAAGTACTGTAGATACTTAGAAACTAAATCACAGAAAATGTTATGGGAATTATTGCAAATCATACATGCTTTGCACAGAATTTTACCGCCGTTGCTGATTTTATTTATAATCTCTAACTGATGTAGATATTTGACTTTCCCTCCCTCAGCAGTTCAGGTGTACTTTAACCTGAAGAACCAGGTACTTCAAGGAATTTTGGGGAAAAAGGTCCAACCACTGAGATTAGCTTTTGATTCTACGTTCTTGTTTATTTCCCAGTAAGTGACAAAGGGGTCTTTATAATCGATATAGTAACTAAGTATCTACATGGTGACTTTAAAGTGTAGTGTTTGGAGAAATGCGTTCATGAATACCTGTAACAGCCAAATGTGTGTTTCACAGGTTGGCCAGGAGCTCATCACTCGGTAGACATCTGCGAGGGTCTGGAGAAGTGGTCTGGAGGTCGGGACACCTTCCACCCATCTGACACAGAGGAGGAGGTTTTGGTGCAACTGGTGAGACAGACAGTGGTGGAAGAAGTACTCAGATCTTTGACTTAAGTATAAGTAGCAATACCATAGTTTTGAGAAAAACTGACACAAGTTGAAGTCCTGCATTCAAAATTACACTTATACGTAAAGGTGCAAATGTATTCTATATTTAGAATAATGAATATTATATCACTGGATTAATAGTTATTGATGCATTGATGCAAAAACAAGTCAAGGTAGTGAAGTAAAAATAATACAATAGCCTTTTTGCTTCTGAAATGTAGTAAAGTATCAGAAAGTGGAAACACTCAAGTTCAAAGTTCAAATACAAGTACAGTGCTTGAGTAAATAATAGTACTTTACACCACTGGAGATAAATACAGTCACATTATGCCTAAGCCAAGTAGCTTTAGCTCAATTTCAGATTGAGATAACATAGATTAACAGCAGGGGAGCACATTCATTCAGTGTTGGCCTTTCCTCACTGGCTACCTATCAAGGACTCTACACATTAAAGTCTCTAACTAGTGTACATATTGTTTTGTGTCAATATAGTATTTTAAAGTCTCTCAGGTCAGCAAACATCCTGCAGTCTTAACTATATAAATACAACATTACTTACCTTGTTTCTGACAGTTTTTCTTTTTGTGCTAGTCTCCAGGCAGATACAGAGCTCTGGCTGACTGCCTTCAAAATGGACCAGACAGCATTACCATCAAATGTGGAGACGTCATCCAACTGCAGTGTGAAGACAACAAGGGACACTGGTGAGTTCTCAGCCCGACAATGCGGCTTAGTGATCGGCCAAACTATCCCACATGTGAAAGGGTACAAGAAGCAAATGTAGCTTATACTTTTAAAAGCAAATGAACATGGTAACAGGTAGTTTATTTATAATGCCTCCCCCTTTTTCCTTCTTATCTATTCCTGACTTTCCTTCATCTTTCAGGCTGGTGAAAAACCTGAGTCGGCAACTGGAGGGCTTCATAGCCGCTGCCACCCTGCAGCTGATTCCAGTAGACAGCAGTTGAGCACACTTCTCCAGACTACGGGGTAAAGGAAAGACATGGACTTCCAAGATGACAATACAATGTTGCGCCATAGTATTTCTTTACTTTCATTATTGTTTTTAAAGTGTGTATATTTTCTTGTAGACCCACGGAACCTGCCGCCGAGAAAGCTCAGCTCCCCGTAGAGGAGAAATCACAGAATGTGATTCTAATGTGTACCTGTGGAGGATAAACAGAAGGAAAAGGTTGAGCCATAGCTGTCTCATAAGTGATCAGCCACCCACTCCTCACTCCCTGGTGACGTCTGCTTTCTCCAGCACAATCATTAAAGAGAAATGTGTGGGAATCTAGATACCTGATTTTCTTCCAGGTTATGATTGACAATCTACTGGGCTGGAGTTTTCTGATTGTGAAGGTGTGCTGTGGCACCAGTGCAAAGGCTCAGGAACTGTTTAGCCCTCTTGGACAATCAACAGCCGATTTTTGGACCCTGATTAGTCTTCCTCTTTTCTGATTGGTGTGGAGAATCTTCCATTTGTAACACACATAAAGTCAGGATGTGAGGTTGCTGCTCTACCAGTTTGTCATTTCTCAAACATTGTAACCCTTCCTCATTTGAGCTTGTGTTCGGGATTGTAGTATCTCCGAGTGTGTGTGTTCCTGTTTGTCTTACTGTGTGCTGGATAAATAGCAGCCCAGGGTTTTCCTGAAACATTTCTTAAAAAAAACATTTGTACATATACTGTATCTTTTTTTTTAAGATAGGATTTTTTTTTTTTTCTTTATTAAAGTTGATTAGCGGGATGACATGTAGTAAAGGGCCGCAAGTCGGATTTGAACCTAGGCTGCTGCAGGACTCAGCCAACATGGGGTAAACGCTCTTACTGGGTGAGCTAGAGGTCACCCCACTGTGTCATTTTAACATTTATTGTAACTCAGTGTTTCATCTTTGTGTAGTTAGTTGACATTTGTCCATTGTATTTTTCTTACATCTCATTCCTTAAGTCACCAATCTTCTGTATAGTCTAGGAGATAGAATGCCAAAATGTGCCATGCCATAATGCCTTTTTTATTCCTGCTTTCTTGGAGCCTATTGTATGTACTGTTTGCAAAATCAAATACTTTGTTATTGCTTTAACCTGACCTCACAGATATCCAACAGACACTTTAATCAGGTGGATAGACGTGAAAATCAAAAAATCCACCTATTGTCTACCGAATGTCTGCTTTTCTTGCTGCTTTACCTCTCTTACTGTGTATTTCCTCTCAGTCATGCTGTTACTTCCTTTGTTTATTATTGAATGTATTATGTGTTAGAAAGACAAGGGAGACATAACCCTCTGCATGCAGGCAGCAGTTGACATGTCAGTGAAGGTACTGTAAGACATGAGCGGACATGATGAAGATTGATGGTAATGTATTCCTCAGTGTAGAAGAAACAGAGAGGGAGAGAGAGTTTATCCTCCATGTACCCCTCCCTCGCGAAGGCAGATTGCTTCCTACTCACCATTACAGAACAGTTAATCTCAAGTTCCCCATTAAAAGCGATCACACAGCCAACATGAAATATACCCTCTGTGTCGAACGCTTAATTAAATATTGATTGCAGACTTATATGAATTTACCACGTAAAATCGAGGCCCCGGTCGGAGGGCTGCTTTTGATTCGCTGTGTTTGATATGGTAATGAGTCTATAAAGCAGCAGGAGCTGCTCTGCACTGCACTTTTCCTATGTTTATTTATTTTGCTGTCATGTGGTTTTGCAGCTCCGAATGAAATTACATATCTATATTTTTTACAGGAGCTACGCTTGACAGCACATCAAAACCCCATTTTATTTATTTTTTAGCTTATATGATGAAGTCCTATGGCTTCTTTGCAACTTTAATCCAAAATACTGCAGATTTTGCACAGATTTTCCTGGTTGGAAAACAAAACAAAGAAACCTGCTTAAAATATGTGTGTGTCCTGATGAGCCAAGTTGCCTGAGCTTATCGCTGAATGTTTCTTTAAGGTGAAAATGCATGGTAACTGAACAAGGTTTTGTATTGTTAGACAGTCACAGTCACTAACCCTAACCCTTAAACATGCTTAGCAATAACTGTTTTGGTAATTGAAATAATTCAATACATGTTTTAACATGGTGATACGTTTGGCTGTAAACAAAGGCTGTTCCTTTTCATGTACCCTGATGTACTCTTTATTATGTGTTCTTGTTTTTATGGAAGCCAATTAACATAATAAAGTTGTGCAGACTTTTCTCTTTTTTGTGAGTTTTTGTTCACATATCATTTAAAGTAAGGATTTCCAAAGATCCTTTTCGTTGCTACTGAATACCACTACTTGTAAAATATAAATTTACCAGCAAATGGGAGTAACAGTGCACACAGTCAGTGTCTTGTATCTATGGCAAGAATTTATTTGTTTCATTTTGTTTAATAGAGAAGCACATACCATGAGAGTGTCTTTAAAACATTTTAAACATACCCATATAAAATTGTTTTAACCCGTACATTATTTATAATGCAGACTGCTTCCTCTAGTTATGTATATCTAACTTATATCCTTTGAAGTTGAAAGCAAAAAGAAGATTTGACCATTTGTTAATCAGTTATATTTTTAAAATCTATAACCTTTAAATTTCAGGGTCAGGGTCTTCCACATCAAATGCTAGCCTGTGTTTAGTTAAGCCCATAACATGGTTCATCCAGCTGTAATAAAGGGACATCCGGGTGTACACACCAAATTTCCCCTGCTTTGCACATTCTTCCCCCCAGCTCACAAGCCCCGTAAGGAACCAAGTGTCATGAATACTGTTTGTGTGGGGACCTCCACTGTCCCCCTGACAGGCATCTTTGGCCTCATTATAGTATCCGGCACAAAACATGACTCTAGTGATCCTGGCACTGCTGCGCCGCTTACACTCTGTTCGATCTGTGAAGGGAACCTCAACTTTCTGCAAAGTGTTAGCTGTGAACCCGAGGAAGCGTGTTCGCCCCCAGCCACTGACAGTAGCTGGGGAAGACTCCTTTACTAGGGCCTCAATAAAAGCCTTGGGTCCGATGCAGATGGGTCGGACAGTTGTGGAGAAGGTGATGGGGCTTTTAAGGTACAGCAGGGCGATGTCATGGTTGTACAAGCTTACACTGCTGTTGTAGCGAGGGTGCACATGCTCCCTCCACACGTCATAATCCTGCTCCGTGCCCTCGTTGATGTAGATGTTGTGTTCTCCTGCAGGTAGAGATGTTACATTTCTTACTCATTGTACTGATCTGTATACGTTTAGTCTAAAATAAAATACATGCAGTGGATTTTTAAAAACAGATGGCAAAATAAGTTTTTTTAGAAGCCTAAAACATAACATGAAATTTGATATTTCAAGGACCGAAATACAAAAAATGTTTACACTATGTGGCTGCAATAATAATTGTTTAATCATAAATTAATCTGACAATCGTTTTCTTGATTAATCCATTAATCATTTGTTCCGTACGTTTTGGAAAATGTTATTTAAAAAAAAAAGACCCAATACGTAAAGGTAATGTCTTGAAATTGATTGTTTTAAGAAAACAACAGTCCAAAACCCAAACATAATCAGTTTACTTACACTTTAGACAACCAGCAATTCCTCACAACTCAAAAGCTAGAACCACTTAGGTTTTGTTATTTTTGCTTGACTCAAACAATTAATCATAAATCATCTTTTTCAATTGTACTTTAAACCGGCTCCATCATTCTTTGGCAGAGCTAAAACTGATCTATGGCAGTGAATCTTACCTACTCTGATGAAGTAGGCGCCTTTTGCCTCCACCAGGCAATGAGCAGCAGTGATAACCCACTGTTCACTGACAATGGAGCCCCCACAGAATATCTCACCACTGGGACGCGCCATCAAGGCTACCTGAATAAAAGACAGAGAAATGCTATGAACAGCTACAAGAAAGTGAGCATACCTCAGCTGCTGTGTCTTCTCCCTTATGTATTTCCAACAACAAAGCCCCCATATGCATCAAATACTGTACTTCCACACAATACCTGCCATGGGATCTCCCCTGGGATTACCACCTCACCACCAACGATGCGTTTAAAAGGCCTAATTGGCTCCTCAGTGGGGACTTCACTGTCACGATCCACCCACAGAGGTAATTTCTTTCTGGACTGGTTTTTTACAGAGTCAGTTGTGGGAGGAAAAGGCACCGAGGTTGGGGCTGGAGTTGAGGAAGGGGATGCAATTGTGGTGATGTTGGTCAGTGAAGTGGTGTTCCCCAGGCTTGCATTTCCATTGCCAAACCACGACCTTCTGGATACTGCACCAATCTCTGTCAGGGCAGTTCTGCCACATGGAAATTCAACTGGTGATGTGAGAAAGGAAGAGTCACATTGTGGAAGTTAAGAGTAGTTATCATTGTATTTAGCAGGTAATTAATTGTACACAAACTACATTGATACCTCCTGGTTCACATTTAACACCGTCCTGCATCAGCTTGTATCCCCTTGCACAGGAACATTTTACTCCCATGGTTCCCATTGATTCACAGAAGTGCATGCAGTGTCCGTTATTTACATCACACCTTTTTTCTAAAACTGAAGAGAATAAACACACATTATTGATTGAAACCCATCTTTTTAATTATTACACACTGTTGTTCGTTGCCATAAAGTAGGAATTCCGGTTTGTTTTGTTTTCCAAATGTCAAACATCAACTGTGTGATTACTGAGTGCATTTTTGCACAGAACATTTGAAAGGGATCTCTTGATGGCCGTTATGGACAGGGGAAACACCACAAAGTGTGGATGTGCATATGGGCACATACCTATTGTATAAAAACAGACTTAAAAAAATATGAACCTATCCTTCAAGAACACCTACTACACTAAGTGATCTCAAGGTTTTGATAAGTGTCCTTTAATTACAGATTAGTATGACTTTATGTGAGTTCTCATGACATACTACAATACTATGATTTTTATGTGACATACTATACTATTACTTTTAATGACAAACTGTAGTATGACTTTTCTATGGCTTTTTATGACATGCTATACTGTTACAATGTATGACTTTTTTCAACATGCTGTACCAGGACTTCTTTCAAAATGTTTGACATGCTATACTATGACTTTTTTTTCATGTACTACACTATTACTATTTTTTGACTTTTTACAACATACAATGATATTTCAGAATTTTCGACACGCAAACTTAAATAAATATTTGAAAATGCCATTATTGTTATGCAGCTTTCGTGCTAATGAACTTAATCAGGAGGCAAGCCCAAAACGTGCATCCACTCCAGTTCCACCTTTCTTACTTTGACACACTATGACTTTTTTTCTCAAAATGTACACGTTGTAATTGTTATGTTGTTATTGTAAAATTAAACATTACATACAACATTAAAACATTTTTCAATATGCTATACTGTGACTTTTTTCAAAATGTTTGACATGCTATACTATGACTTTTTTTTAATGTACTACACTGTTACTATTTTGTGACTTTTTACGATACTAACTACTTTTATGACAAAAATTTGCATCCAAAATTTAAGACACACTCTAATTTTTGTTTCAAAATTTACGACATACTATACTATGACTTTTTTTTAAATGTTGATGTTATGCCATGATTTTTTTTCTAAATTTAAAACATGCTATTTTATGACTTTTTTCCGACATGCTATACTACGACTCCTTTTTAAATTTACGACATACCATTCCTAGACTTTTTTGTCAAAATTTTCAATACATGGTTCTTTTTCCAATTTTTTGACATCCTATGCTGCGAGTTTTTTTCTTCAAAATTCACAACATACTGTACTTTGACTTTTGTTTCAAAATCTTCAACATGGTATACAATGAATTTTTTCAAAACTTTTTGACATACGACATATGACATTTTTTCAAAATCTTCAACATGCTATACCATGACTTTTTTCAAAAAAAATTGACATACTATACATATGACATTTTTTCCAAATATTCGACATGCTATTCTATGACTTTTTTTCAACATACTAAACATGCCTTTTTTTAAAATGTTTGACTAACATAGAATGATATTTCTGAGTTTTCAACATACTACACCATGACTTTTTTTTCAAAATGTACAACATACCATACTACAACTTTTTTCAATATGCTATACTTCGACTTTTTTCAAAACGTTTGACATGCTATGCTTTGACTATTTTCAACATGCTAAACATACCTTTTTTTTTAAAATGTTTGACTTACTATACAATGACATTTCTGAATTCTCGACATACTATACTATGATTTTTTTTTTCAAAATGTACACATTGTAATTATAATGTTGTTATTGGAAAAATTTAACATTACATACAACATTAAAACATTTTTCAACATGCTGTACCATGACTTCTTTTTTCAAAAGAAATTGACATACTACACATATGACATTTTTTCAAAATCTTCAACATGTTATACTATGGCTTTTTTCAAAATGTTTGACATGCTATGCTATGACTTTTTGTTTTGATTTACTACACTATTACTATTTTGTGACTTTTTTCGTCATACTAACTACTTTTATGACAACTATGACTTTGTCTAAAATTTAAGACATGCTCTAATTTTAGTTTCAAAATTTACGACATACTATACTGTGACTTTTTTCAAAATTTTTGATACTATGCTATGATTTTTTTTCTAAATTTAACACATGCTATTTTATGACTTTTTTCGACATGCTATACTACGACTCCTTTCTAAATTTACGACATACTATTCCCAGACTTTTTTGTCAAAATTTTCAATAAGTGATTTTTTTTCAAATTTTTTGACATCCTATGCTATGAGTTTTTTTTTCAAAATTAACAACGTACTGTACTATGACTTTTGTTTCAAAATCTTCAACATGCTATACAATTACTTTTTTCAAAAGAAATTGACATACTACACATATGACATTTTTTCAAGATCTTCAACATGCTATACTATGACCTTTTTCAACATACTAAACATCAATTTTTTCAAAATGTTTGACTTACATACAATGATATTTCAGAATTTTCAACATACTATACTATGACTTTTTTTTTTTAATTTACATGTTGTAATTGTAATGTTGTTTATTGTTTATGTATAAAAATTAAACATTACATACAACATTAAAACAATTTTCAATATGCTATACTGTGACTTTTTTCAAAATGTTTGACATGCTATACTATAACTTTTTTTCCGATGTCCTACACTATTACTATTTTGTGACTTTTTATGACATACCATACTATGATTTTTTGTGACATACTGTACTAAGAATTTTTTGTGATTTTTCGACATACTATACTAGTACTTTTAATGACAAACTGTAGTATGACTTTTCTATGGCTTTTTAGGACATACTTATACTGTTACAATGTATGACTTTTTTCGACATGCTGTATCATGACTTCTTTCAAAATGTTTGACATGCTATACTATGACTACTTTCACTACTTTTATGACAACTATGACTTTATCTAAAATTTAAGACGCTCTCTAATTTTTGTTTCAAAATTTACGACATACTATACTATGACTTTTTTTTTAAATTATTGATACTATGCTGTGATTTGTTTCTAAATTAAAAAAATTCAATTTTATGACTTTTTTCGACATGCTAAACTACGACTCCTTTTTAAATTTACGACATACTATTCCCAGAGTTTTTAGTCAAAATTTTCAATATAGGATTTCTTTTCAAATTGTTTGACATCCTTTGATATGAGTTTTTTTTTTAATTTACAACATACTGTACTATGACTTTTGTTTCAAAATCTTCGACATGCTGTACAACGACTTTTTTTTAAAACATTTTGAGATACTACACATATGAAATTTTTTCAAAACGTTTGACATGCTATGCTATGACTTTTTTCAACATGCTAAACATACCTTTTTCAAAATGTTTGACTTAGGTTAGGTTAGGTAAACTTAGGTTTAGGTTCTGAAATACCTAAATGATATTTCAGAACATTCAACATACTATACTATGACTTTTTTTTTCTCCAAAATTTACAACATACTATACTACAACTTTTTTCAATATGCTATATTGTGATGATCCGATGTCCTACACTATTACCATTTTGTGACTTTTTACGACATACTATACTAGGATTTTTTGTGACATACTGTACTAAGATTTTTTTTGTGATTTTTCGACATACTATACTATTACTTTTAATGACAAACTGTAGTATGACTTTCTATGGCTCTTTATGACATACTATACTGTAACAATGTATGACTTTTTTCAACATGCGGTACCATGACTTCTTTCGAAATGTTTGACATGCTATACTATGACTTTTTTTTTTAATGTAGTACACTATTACTATTTTTTGACTTTTTACAACATACTAACTACTTTTATGACAACTATGACTTTGTCTAAAATTTAAGACACTCTCTAATTTTTTTTCAAAATTTAAGACACTCTCTAATTTCTTTTCAAAATATAAAACATACTATGACTTTGTTCAAGATTTTTGATACTATGTTATGATTTTTTTTCAAAATTTAAAACATGCTATTTTATGACTTTTTTCGACATGCCATATATGATATGACTACTTTTCAAATTTATGACATACTATTCCCAGACTTTTTTTTTTAAATTTTCAACATGTGATTTTTTAAAAATTCATTTGACATCCTATGCTACGAATTTTTTCAAAATTCCCAACATACTACATTGTGACATTTTTTCACTTTTTGACATTTTTTCACTTTTTGACATACTATACACATGACTTTTTTTCAAAATTGTCAACATGCTATGCTATAACCTTTTTTGACATGCTATGCTATGCCTTTCTTTCTTCATTCTAAACTGTGACTTTTTTCCCCATTTCGCCATGCTTTAACAGAACCTTTTTTTTCAAAATGTATGACTTGATACTATGACTTTTTTTTTTAAATTGACATTTTTAAGACAATTTAAGACATGCTAGTATATGACTTTTTTCAAAATTTTCAGTTAACTATATGACTTTTTTCTAAGTTTTTGACATGCTAACTGCGACTTCATTTAAAAAAAAAAAACTCATGCTATACTATTACTTTTCCAAATTTTTGACACTCTGTGCATGACTTTTTTTTCTAAATGTTTGACATACCATACTACGCACAGCCATCCATCTCAACTGACAATGGAGAAATCTCTCGCTGAGTAGATTTGTTTGAAATTTAATGAACTTTTTTTTTTTAACTGTGACTGTTTTCCAAAATTTTCAACATACTGTATGTATGACTTTTTTTCTAAATTTTTGACATACTACACATATGACTTTTTTTTCTAAGTTTTTGACATGCTATGGTATGCCTTTTTTTTACAAACTAAACTATAACTTTATCCAAAATTTAAGACACGCTCTAATTTTTTTTTTTTATTTACGACGCACCTTATATGACTGATTTCGAACTTTTTGACACTGCTATGATTTTTTTTTCTAAATTTAAAACATGCTATTTTATGACTTTTTTCAACATGCTATACTACAACTCCTTTTTAAATTTATGACATAGAAAGTTTTCAACATATAATTTTTTTTCAAATTTTTTGACATTCCATGCTATGAGTTTTTTCAATTCAAATTCATAACATACCATACTATGACTTTTGTTTCAAAATCTTTGATGCTATACAATTACTTTTTCCAAAATGTTTGATGCGCTATAGAGCTGACATTTTTTCAAAATCTTTAACATACTATACTATGACTTTTTTTCCCCAAAATTTACAAAATACTATACTACAACTTTTTTCAATATGCTATATTGTGACTTTTTTCCCAAATTTCGCAATTTAATAATATGACTTTTTTTTTTAATTTACAACATACTATACTATGACTTTTTTCAACATACTTTACTTTTTTGACATGTTTCATGACATACTACACTACATTTCACAGGAAAAGTTTACACATAAAACCAAACTTTTTTACACGTCATTCTTAACCTAACACGCTTGTTTGAGGGGTGCAATATAACACAGTTGCAGAATAGTGTATTGAATAGGAAAGTGTTGAAATGGACCAGTGAGAATTAAAATATTATGCATGCATTTCATGTCACGTGCAGAGGCCGCACAAAATGTTTCTGAGGGCCACCATTGGTCCAGGGCCAAACAAAACAATGTACTACACAGTCAAATAAATGTGTGATTAAGGTTAATGCAGTCCATTTTCACAGAGAGGGCACTTTAACTGCTGTTTTTAGAACATCCTAAAAGACAAGCAATCTAATTTTGGGACCTAAAACAAGACTGGTGCTGGATGCCAGCCATTGATTTAACAGAAGGAACAAAGCTGTCTAGCTATTTATCTGATCTGATTTTGTATTCTCAGAAACTTTGGATCATGTAACATTAAAGAATCTAATTTATTTTGATCCCATTTATAAATAGAGCCACGGGACTTTCACTTACCAATCTCACAGTTCATACCAGTGAAGCCGGACGGACATGTGCAGGTGTAGTAGCCAAGGTGGTCTTTGCATGAACCATGGTTCAGACATGGGCTTGATTTACACTGATTGCCATCTGTAGAAATCCAGTCACAATAACTCTAATGACTTCATTTTGTATAGTACGTTTATAAAGCAATGTTTACTCATTTAAAAAAAGTGAAAAGAAAAACATCTTTACGTAAAACCAATTCTAAAACACAGGTCGGCATTACGAGATGAAGTGGTGAGAGAAAATAATTGTAACACACATATTAGACAAACAAAGACACTGTCAAAGTCACTTTGTGTTTGGAAGAAGTCTGTTATTAAAGACACTCTTACCTTCATATTCCTCCCAGAAATCCATCTAAAATACAGAGGAAAGTCTGGTGAGAACAGCCAGCAAAAACACGAAAATGTATTAATTAAAAACAAGATAATTACATAAATAAATACCCACTGTCTGTTTATCATTCTCAAAGATCTCCCTGGCCTCTTCCAGGTTACATACTTCCTCCATACACTCTCTCTCCAAGTTGCCTTTCAGCAGCTCCTCAAATACACCATTGTTGTAGCGTTTGTGTCTCTGTAGAACACTGTCCGCTGCCTGACCGGACAAGAAAACTGGGCCTGAGGCTGGAGCTAGGGTTAGAGTGAGCAAAAAGAAAATATAATTAAACATAGCTAGTGTTCAACTGTCTTCATCTCATCCGCCACAAAAACAAATACGTAAAGTATAGAGGTATAGCACATGTACCGACAACACTACACAAGTAAACACACAAGTAAAAACTACACAACTAAAATAAACCTCAAGTCAGAGAGAAATCATATTTGAGCATCATAAAGATGAAACATAACGTACCTCCAAAGCAGAGCTGAAAGTCAAAAAGCAGCACCCATAAGCCGGACAAAGAAACCAGTGCCATTTCAAACAGCTCTGGTATCCTGACACACACACACACACACACACACACACACACACACACACACACACACACACACACCACTCCAAAGTACAGAGCTCTGTTTGCACATGTACACTCACAAATTGACATGAGAGAAAAAAATGCATCAAGCAAACCAAGAACTCAATATTTCCATGTATATTTCTTTCTTCAAATCCTCACTCTATCTGTAAATGTAACTATTTGGTTTGGTTTGTAACAGTGTTTTATACATTCGATTATTCTTCATTGTCTGTCCTTAATGTCTGATACTCTGAGGATGTCCCTTTAAATCTTCAACGTGAATTATTGTGATCTGTGCAGATATCTTGATTGTTTAAATTGGGCTTGAATTAGTCTGATAATATTTGAGGAATGAATTAACCTAAATTAACTTCTAAATTTACATGTAATTACAAAGTCATGCTATTTATGATACAGTGAATCCAGCTGTTGTGTCTGGATAAAATGCACTTTGCACTTTGCACCACAAGATGGAGTACATACACCTCAGTCATTTAACATAACACAACAAGACAGCAATGGAGATGGGTGATGAGGTTATGTACCAAAAACGGTGTACAGTATAATGTGAATCAGGTATTTATAGTTCATTTTAGATATTTTCAATAATTTGGCTATATTTAACATTGTACTGGGTAGGGCGTAAACAACCGCAGTTCTTGTGATTCACAAGACAATAATACATGTAGGCAGTGTCGCAAATGATGGAGTGGTCAAGGGTGACATGAAGCTTGTACTGATTCAGCGCACAAGCTCAGGATTGAACTATTTTTGTGATCTGGCGAATGCAATGCAACCCATCATTGGCAATGAAATCCCCCCAGAGGGAGTCCAAAGTCTTATCGAGTTTGGCAACCGCATATGGCATTTATATTTCATTGAATCGTTCAGAGGTTGAATAATTTATTCACTTGAGTAATTAACACTGTCTGCTCAATACAAGAGCTTCTCTGTCATTTCTAGCCAGGATGAGTTTCAAATTAAAGTAGTTAAAGTGTGTAGAACAGTTTTCTGGGGTAAAGATTTTTATAGGTATTCCAACCATAGTCCTACTGCTCTATGTACATACTGCACTGCCCTAAGTCATATTTCTAAATGTAAGTATAACTCTGAGTTATGTAGGGAGGCTGTGGGCTTGATAACTTAAATGGCATACTTTCCACACAATCTCTCAGTCTACATAGCAGACGTGTGCCTGGGGCCGGGCTTAGGAAAAAGCAACAGTGTTTTTTGCCATTTGTTGTGACTGTTGAGATGGACAGTTGAGCGGTCTGGATGCATGGATGGATAGAAGGAAGTAAATATGTCTGTGACTGACTATTGATGTACGAAGATCTCCCTGTCAGCACTGCACAGCTGGGGAAGCTCTGTCGGCTCCAATTAGATTAGTCACTACAGTGGGGTATCAAGTCAGGGCCTTGCACATAGTAAAAACTTTGATGCTTGCTCAGTGCTATTGATTGTTACCGCACAGTAAGCTGGGCTGCAGGCATCACATACCTCAACGTTTCACCAGGGAAACAGTGTCATTTGCAGAGGGCTTATGTTTTCCTGTGGCAAAAACCTTCTGAGTTGTGAGTTAAATGTTTGTAGAACTTAAACAAGAGCAGCGTGATTTGGGAAAATCTGGACAAATAGACATTTAAAATGTAATTCTTTCTAGTCAATCTTGTGATATTTAAAGGCACAATCAATGATCTAAATACAGTCCCCAAAGGATAACTGCACTACCCAAAATAAAAATTATTATTTTAAAGCTGACAGGGCTTTTAATGTGAAAATTAAATCAATGAAAGTGTTGGAGAGTTTTTAAATGGTGACATTTGAATGATGCAGAGTTAATGATAAGAAAAGATCTTGGGGCAATAGGGAAGGAGTTTATTTAGATCAGCCGTTCCTTCAGGGCTTCTTCAAGCCATTACATTTAAATGTTAAAATTGTCATGTGGGCTCATTTATAACTAAGCTAAGCAATCTGTAAATTTGCTGAGTGACATGCAAGCCTTTCTATCTAGTTTATGATCCTCTTTTTTGAGCTAGTTTGGATAATATGTCCACTGACAGTCTAAGAAAAAGGAGCTGCTGTCAGGAACATTACAGGAACTGAAGACTGAATAACCAGATAGACTACTTTAGGTCAAGTAGTAGGTCAAAGTAGTCTAGAAGAAGCACACAGTTTACAACAATAAACCCGGGACAGAAAACAAACGGTAAATAAGGTAATTTTATTGTGTCTGCACAACACAAGGCAATTTAAAACAATCTCCCAACGGAAGACGAATACAGGCACATATTTCAACATGGCACGTGACACCCCCTTCCATTAGAGGGAACCCCTTCCTCTTTTTGCACGCCCACGGAGCATCATCACAAATCACAAATTACAAGTTCACCATCAGTTCATCGGCACCCTCACAGACTCTACTGTCCAGCAGAAGCTCACCCCAAAACTAGTCTCACCCACGGGAGAGCGCATTAGCGACAATGTTGTCGGCTTCCTTTATGTGTTTGATACAGATGTTGTAACCCTGGGCCACGAGTGCCCAGTGCATCAAGTGTTGATTGTTGTTGTACATCTGAGCTGAAAAGACAAGTGACTTATTGTCAGCGTATACAGTGGCTGTAAATGAAATTGATCCTACATACACGTCAAAGTTCTGTAGGGCAAGGAGTACTGCTAAGGCCTCTTTCTCGATAGTGGAGTAGTTCAGCTGATGACGTTTGAACTTGATGGAAAAGAAATAAACAGGATGACACATTTCCATCACTGTTTTTCAAGAACACAGCACCAGCTCCAGTGGCACTGACATTCACCTCAAGCTGGTAAGGTTGAGCAAGGTCAGGAGTAGCCAGCACAGGAGCACTACAGAGGAAAGATTTCGCAGAGTTAAAAGCATCCAGCACTCTTGTACATGAGGGTACATCTTTTAAAATATGAGTATACCTGCCGAGCAAGCTGATCACATCCTGTTTGTGAAGCACAGGGAGATAGGGCAGCTGCTGGTTGATTGTAGACAAGAACTCTGAGTTAGCTATCCTACCACACAGATGAACTTGTACAGGGCGTCATCAAGTCTGCCTCCAACTCAGGCTGAGTGCCAACAAGAGAAGAAACCCATACCACAGCAATGTCTGGGAACATCTCTAGCCCTCTCAGGTCAGCCTCTCTGGGATGAAAAGATTTCAGCATGTTAATGTGACACAAGCGGGTCTTCTGTCCATGCTCAGGCGTACGGATAACATAATTGGTATCTGTAACTTAACCTTTCACCACGTATGGACCTGAGAACCGGTTGTGGGCAGCAAGACTAGCACCTTATCACCAGCTGCAAACTGTCGCTCAACTGCCTTCTTGTCAAAGCGTCTCTTCAAATTGACCCGAGAGGAAGAGAGTGACTACTTGGCAAAACGTGTAGCATGGAGCAGACGTTCTCTACAGTGAGATGCAAAATCCAATACGTTATTTCCACAAGAGTTATCACCTACTAGCTTCTCCTTCAACACCTTCAACACTTACGGTCTTTGACAGAACGTATGTCGTAAAGAACTTAATCAATGCTTTAATGACTGCTTTAATGACATCTCTCCATTTTTGCATGAATAGGTTGTTAGGATGTGTGTGTATTCCAGGCCTGTATGTAGTACCAAACAGATTGTAAATTGTAATTTCCCCACTGGGGATCAATGCACATTATATATTATTTAAAAAAAAAAAGTATAATTGTAGCCTTTTCACCAAGCTCGCCTGAAGTACAGCTTACCGATCCACCACCAGAGGTCCCGCTTTCCCCAGAAAGTACAGAAGCAAACAAGGAATCAGACAAACTAACCTCTTGAACCTGCTCACGACCCTGCGCTTTAGTAGTTACACTAGCTACAAACACATGAGGATGTTCTCGGGCTAGCTCATCGCTTTCTGACTCAGGAATGGGTATTTTCACTGGACACTGATCCTTAGATTTCCCTGAAAGAGACATAAAAACCATTAAAGATGAATTGTTTAAAACAGTCATCAGGCACCTCAGCAGCTAAAGATTCTAAGGACTGGACTGGGAGAAGTTTTACTCAATCCCACACCTGACTGTTACTGAAACGACCCTTGCTGCTTCCGCTTCCAAGTGTCAACGTTAGCAGCCAAGTGACCGGACTTACGACAGAAGAAGCATAGTTTTTTAGACCTTGGATGCAAGGGAGCGCTGCCATAACGCATTGGAAGATCTGAACTTTGGGGAACTTCATGTGTCAACGTATCACATTTACCAAAAAAGGCCTTATGAGTAAGGGTAAACTCATCAGCCAATCTTTCTGCTCGTTTAGATACACAGTAGTACACTCAGTTACGCAGTTTTTAAACTCCTCCAACCACATCAGCATAACATAAACAGTTAAAAATAAAAAAAGATAAAACACAAGAATAAAAGTTACAGTGCAGTATAAGAAATTAAACATTAAAGAAATGAACAACCATTTAAGGAAAGGCAACATCAAATAGAAAGGTTTTCAGCCTTGATTTAAAAAAACTGAGAGTAGCAGCAGATCTGGGGTTTTCTGGAAGCTTGTTAAAGATATGAGGAGCATAGAAACTGAACGCTGCTTCCCCTGTTTAGTTCTGACTCTGGGGACAGAAAGCAGACCTGTCCCAGACAACCTGAGAGGTCTGGGTGGTTCATAGTGTAGTGGAAGATCAGAAATGTATTTTGGCCCTTAAACCATTTAGTGATTTATAAATTAGCAAAAGTACTTTGAAATCAATTCTTTGGGGCACAGGAACCCAGTGAAAAGACTTCAGACTTGGAGTGATGTGATCCACTCTCTTGGTCTTAGTGAGGACTTGAGCAGCAGCGTTCTGAAACAGCTGCAGCTGTCTGATAGATTTTTAAGGGAGACCTGTAAAGACACTGTTACAGTAGTCAAGTCTACTGAAGATATAAGCATGGGCAAGTTTTTCCAAATCCTGCTGACACACAAGTCCTTTAACCCTTGAAATATTCTTAAGGTGATAATAGGCTGACTTTGTAATTGTCTTAATGTGGCTGTTGAAATTCAGGTCAGAGTCCATGACTACACCAAGATTTCTGGCTTTGTCTGTTGTTTTTAACATTATTGTGTTTTGGAAAGTTCTGGCACATCAGCCATTAATTTGTTCAATGCACTTAGTTAGTTTTTGTATTGGACTACAGTCACCTGGCGATAAGGTTGTGTCAATTTGTGTGTCGTCCGCATAACTATGGTAACTTACTTTGTTGTTTCCATAATCTGAGCCAGTGAAAGCATGTAGATGTTAAACAGAAGAGGCCCCAAACTGGAGCCTTGGGGAACGTCATATTTGTATGCTCAAATGTATAATTACCTATTGTCACAAAGTAGTCCCTATTCTTTAAGTAGGATTCAAACCAATTTAGTATTGAGCCGGAGAGGCCAACCCAGTTTTCCAATTGGTCTAGTAATACGTCATTGTCAACCGTGTCAAATGCAGCACTGAGATCAAGTAATACTAAAACTGAAATTTTGCCACTATCTGTGTTAGGTGGATGTCATTAAAGATTTAACAAGAGGCGTCTCAGTGCTGTGTTGTGGTCGGAAACCCGACTGAAAGCTATCATAACTGTTGTTTAGTGACTAGAAATGGTTGAGTTGTTGAAAAAAACGCTTGATTGATTGAATGATTTTACTTAAAAACGGAAGGTTTGATATCAGCCTATAGTTGCTCATTAGTGATGTGTCTAGGTTGTTCTTTTTTAAGAGTGGCTTGATTACTGCAGTTTTCCGGGCCTGTGGAAAGATACCTGAAAGAATAGACGTGTTCACAATCTGTAGAAGATCAGAAGCCAAACAATTCAAAACAATTTTGAAAACACTTGTTGGTAGAATTTCAAGGCAACAGGAGGAAGTTTTCAGATGTTGTATAATGTCCTTAAGGTTTTTATGGTTCATTGCATGAAATGCTGTCATATTAGAACTAGTTTTGCTTGGTCACTGTGACAACACATATGCTGTACTTGATATCGAGGGACTAACTGTTTGTCTAATCTTCTGAATTTTGTCTTTGTAGAAGGAGGCAAAATCATTGCAGGCCTTGGTAGATAAAAGTTCAGATGCCACTGGTACTGGAGGGTTTGTCAACAGTAGCAAACAAAGCATGTGAATTATTGTTGTTTCTGGCAATAATGTCAGGGAAGAAGGACCTCCTCGCATTCCTCAGTTCCAAATCATAAATGCGAAGTGTCTCTTAATAGGTGTTATAATGGACCAGGAGATTTGTTTTTTGCCGGCTTTGTTCAGCTTTTTGACACTCTCTTTTTTCAGTTCTCACCAGTATGACATTTCTCCATGGAGATCTTTTCTTATCAGGGACAACTATGACCTTGGTGGGAACAATGGCATCAATAACATTTGTAATTTTACAGTTGAAATTATCTACAAGCTCAGTGACTGAGAGCCCAGAGATGGCGGGTGTGGAGGAGAAACGCTGAATAAATGTTTCAGCTCACGCAAAAAAGACAACCTTACATGCTGCACACCACCTGTCAAAAAGAATCTCTTTTTCTTGCGCATAAGTTTCCTTCTTATGGGGTGGGTGCCACGTGCCGTGTTGTATTATGTGTTTTGTCTGCTAGTGTGTGATTCTCTGCAGGTGTGTAGCACATCCCATACCTAAAATCTTCATTTATGTTGTTTTTTCGTTATAATTGACTGTCAAACTGGATAGTAAAATAAAGTTTTGTGGTGTTGATTTTTTTGTTTGTTTGTTCATGTTTCACAAAGAGTTTAACCTGGGCCTGACTGTGCAACAAAGTTGGAAATCATATCACAGCCATACAGGGATAGAAGCATGCAGTTGTTAAAACATTATATAATACATATGAACCACTGGTATCGGAATAGTACTCTGTATCGGCTGATAAGCATGTTCAGATATTAAAATCGGTATCAGGAAGCAAAAAATGGTATCCGACCATTTATACCACTGACACACATGTTCAAATTTGATTCAGTTGATAAATTACTACTTTTTTTTTTTCCTAAACCCACCAGCCATTTTCTTATTTTAGCAACATTTGCAGCGTTGTGAGCCTTTATGGTAAGGTTATTAGGAAAACTCAGCCCGGAATAATTTATAATAATAATAATAATTAATGTGATATAATAATAAGTTTTCTTTTTCTTTTGAAATATCTATACCGGAAAAGTTCCCGCAAAATCAGGTATTTTGGGTCGCTAAATCCTGCGGGGACTGCCCATTGCGGTAGCCAAAATGGGAGGTTATGAGAGCATGAATGAGGGTTTCTTTCACTGAGTCATAAAGTGATGGCCGGAGTCTGGAGATATTTTTTGGATTACACCAAGGTTGCGGACCTCAGAGGATGGGAAGATGGCGCACCTATCAACATCCAGGATGAGATCTCCAACTGTCTGGAGCAGCGCCACAACCAAGAGCTCTGTTTTGGCCAGGGAACTATGCTGTAATGGCAAATAAAGAGAAACGTGACATCCGTTTGATAATCAAAGACTGAATCCACACTTAGTTACTAGGCGTTCCTCACTACACTTCAGTCTTGCGAGCTTGTACAGTACTATCCACAGGGAGCTCTTGTGATGTGAGCTGTTAAAAGAAGCACTGTGGGCCACAAAAGACTGCTGCCCTCCATCACCCCCTCATCAAGATAAAGTCATTGACATTAATGTGATATTTGGTAGAGTCTCACTCTGTTAATTATACCAGAGTACAGTCATTTCTGTAATTTAAAAGCCTGATGCTTCACAGCCATTCTCCCCACTTGCATTTGTACCTATAGCCAAACACTCCATCTTAACAATTGGTCTAAGAGGTAGAGTTGGGATATACAGGCTCACACAACCATAGGCCAATAGTCTTTAATAAAATGTGACTTTCAGATGAAATCCTTTCAGGAAAGCATATTTAAACCAATGATGCATTTGTAGTTTGTACTAGAAATTGCAGTAGTTGAAAATGTTTTATTCTGGCATATACAATGTAATATTTGGTTGATTTATTAATTATGATTACTTCCTGTATAAGCTGGAAAACTTCCTCAAATCCTTTATTGAAGTATAAGAAGAAATAACTTGACTGATTAAGAAGAGCGTGGTGCTGAAATTACAGTGAAAGGCGCCATATTAAACTTATTTAACCAATTAAATGGGCAAGTGACCCTGTAATTGTCGGTCTAATTAGTTCATAGTTTTATCTAAATTAGTAAAAGCATAATTTATGGATGCATGCATCACAAATGAAGATGACTTAAAAAAATAACAAGCCAGTGCCTGGGTTTGTACATGTACTTAGCCATTGGCAATAGTGTCCCAGAAACACAGTACTATTGTAAATTCTTTTAGAAATGAGAGCTCAAGTCCACTTCTGGTTGTGTGAGCCATGATGCAGCCAAGCTGACAGACGCTGCCGGCTCGGGGATGTTCAGCCACCGTTAATGAAAAGTGGAGCTCTCATCCCTTCTGGTCAGAAAGTGCCCACAAAGCTCACAGCTTTCCCTGCTGAATGTCAAAAATTAGTTTGCAAAAAGCTATGCAGGACAGAGCCAAGGAGGTGGAAATGGGTCAGAATCATTTTTCATAATAAAAAATCAATTCCAACTTTGCAATCTTTACATAGTAAACATGTTTCAGGTGCTGATAACTCACCAGCCAGTGGACTGATGAGGACCTCATCAGCAGAGGTAAATAGCAGTGTGTGAGCTGCACCAAACACATGCAGATCTGAAATATATCCTCTATACTCTGTGACATGAGGGATATAAAAATGCAATCTGGGGAGTAGCCGAGTCAATTATGAGGTGTTAAAGAGTGACGTGACAAACTACTACATCCTGTCACATCTTTCAACCCTTGCGTGGTCTTCATTTTCATTTTTTGGCTTTTACTATGCTGAATTTGCTGCAAATATTCGTTATGTTCACTTATGATGACAACTTGTGAATCGGCAGACGAGTGACACTGCAGCTCAATATTGGAGCATTAATCTCACACTGATTTTGTAGGACTGATCCTTCCATGCATCCATAGTGGCTCCTCAAAAATCTCATCTCGGGTGGATTTTTAGTCCTGCCGTTTTACAAGCAGCTTCTTCACTATTGGTGGGCTGATAGTCTGTCATCCTATGCTACTAATGGCTGTTATCCATGCAACCTAACATTGATTTTGTACTGACTTCCAAAAAGAATGTACACTTCCAGCTCTATGTACATAATTTCCTTAAAATAGCATTTCTGGTTAAAGACATGTCATTGGTCGTTGGAAAAACTTGTAAAAAAATCTACCTATTACTAATCAAGAAAGGGTTTGACCAAAGGTTTTGCAATCTTTGTGGAATTGACATGAACGTGTAAGGGAGAGTAGGTACTATAAAAATCATTACTTACAGTAACATGCCTCTCATGAATGTTTCGTGAGGCAATGGTGCATTTTCCAGCAGAAATCCTGCAATCAGCAAACAAACAGAAGTGATTTAGAGTTATTGTGTGGCATTGGCGGACACAGCCAGTGATGTGATATCAGAGGTGACAGAGTTTGAGTCAAGAGATTGTTTGTGCTGGACCAACCGGGCTGCAGGGCTTTGCTTTACACAGGCTGGGGGGAATGTAGCCCTGTACAGCAATGCCCAGCTAGAAAGGTCAAAGGGGGCCCCAGGCAATGGACACAGTTGGAACACAACCCACTGACATTTACACTCTCTAACCCTTGCTCTCAATACCTCAATCCCAACATGCACATGCCCTGTCAGTGAGTCAGAGATCTACCTCACTTCCACACTTCCGTACATCTCATTAGGAAAAATTAGAAGTCACCAGAACCTTCTGGAGCCTTATAATGATATTACTCTCTTACTAATCATCTCAAGTATAATGATGAAAAGAAGATCTTTTGAAAATAAGATATTTTAAGCTGCTATTAAAACCCTTGCCAATTCAGCTGGAAGAGCACTTGTGTCTGTTATAAACAAAGTTACAGTATGTAAAGACCTTGGGTACTCTACTTATTCGCAACTTTATGATGCATCCATCTTGGATCCTAAACAGCAGACTCAGGACAGAGCTGCTTGCTTTTTTAAAGAGTTTCAAGTTTGCTGCATTTTGGTCTATTTGTATGGGGATGGATTCCTGGTTCAACAAGGAGAAAAAAAAATTGTCCTTATAATGATCTGTTAAGAACACCCATATTACATGAAGTGTCTGTTCCAAATCCTGAAATATTCTCGAGTATTGATGATGACCAAATAGACTGTGTAAAAAAAGGCCATGCCCGTGCTCCATGCACCAAAGGAGGCAGTGTTGACTCAGCTGCATGAAGCAGAAAGACGACTGTCCGGAAATCCGGAAAAAGTGGCAACATACTCCAAGTAGCTCCACAAGTTGCTTGACGCTGGCTATGTCACAGTCATGTCCCCGACAGAGGCTAAGAGCAGCCACTTGTGGTTCATCCCACACATGGTGCACCAAAAACGTAAAGGACAGGGTAGTCTTCAATTGCTCCTTCACAGACAAGGGCCAGAACCTAAACAACCACCTCCTGCCAGGGTCCACATTGAGAGCTAGCCTTTTTTGAGTCCTCCCATGATTCAGGGAACACCCAATCACCATCAGCAGTGATGCTAAAGGGATGTTACACCAGGTTAGTCTCTTGGAAGAAGACAGACAATTCCTACGTTTCCTGTAGCGCAAGATAAAAGTAGATGAAGAACCAACGGTCTATGAGTGGCAGGTGCTTCCTTTCGGAACAACATGCAGCCCGTGTTGTGCTATCTTTGCACTACAAGCTCAGGTCCAGAGACACACAGAGCCAGGAGAAGATACTTGTCTGTCAATAGAACGCTGTTTTGTGTTCACAACTGTTTACAGAGACTTCCTTCCAAAAAGCAAGCTAAGTGTATTACAAACATGGTGACCCACCAGGCCTAAGCTACTAAGGGTGTGTGGGAACCAGAGTTGCAGAGATACAAGAGCTGTCTGACCCTGCAGCCTGGCGCTATAATTGCTTCAGCAACCAATCCTGCTGATGATATTACAAGAGGGACGACACTGACTCAGTTTGCTGGATAGAATTGCTGGAGTAAAGGGCCACATTTCATTCACTGGTCAAAGGCACCAGAGGGAGACCCTACAGAAGAAGTTGATGGGCTGAGGAAGATGACGTTCAGTGGTCTGCTCACAGGAACAACAAATCCTACAATATCTGATGTTCAGCAGTTCAGCACATGTCAGGAAACACCTGGAAGCCACCGCACAGTTGCTCCATGGGGCGGCCAAGAGCACTACTCAGCCTGCTACCAATGGAATCTAATCAAGTCAGGAATGGACATTCCGACAAGCAGCAGATTGCTTACCCTTGTTCCCGAATACGATGAGTCTTCTGACCTTATCTGAGTTGGAGCACAGCCTGAGCCAGGATGTTCTGCACTACAACCTTCTAGCCCCCACTCACCCAGTCAGAAAGCTCCTAATCCAGCAATGTGATAAGCAGTTGCTTTACCCTGGACTCTCAACGTGTTTTCGTTGCCCCCCACAAGTTTGAGTTTCTGACCTGCCTTCTTTTCAACATGGATGGATTGCTTTGGCAGTATGCTTGTCAAAATAGGCAGACAAATTGAAAAAAGATGGGGCATCCTGTTCAAGTGTCTGACCACCAGGGCAGTCCACCTAGACCTGCTGGCAAATATGGACTCTTATTTCTTTCTAATGTCACTCAGACGCTTCATAGCTGATAAGGGAAACCCTTTGAGCTTTTATCCAATCATCTGACCAACTTTCAAGGAGGAACTATAGAGCTGCATACCCTGGAGCCTTCCCTCAGAGATCAGCTGGCAGCAGAACAGATCCGGTTCCGCTTCAATCCACCTGGGGCTCCTTACTTTGGTAAGTCATGGAAAAGAGAGGTGCTATATATAAAGACAGCCCTCCGCACCACAATAGGAGCTCAAACTGTGTCAGAGGAAGTGTTGATGACTTTTTTGATTGAGGTGGAGAGCATCCTCAACTCTAGGCCTCTGGGCAATGTCTCCATGGACATTGCAGACACAAATCCTGTCAAACCCAACTCCTTTTTGATGAGGCGGCCCGGACCCCCCTACCTTCCACAAGTGGTCTACCCAGAAACTGAACTGTTTAGTTGCAAGAGGTGGAGACATACTCAAGTCCTGGCCGATCATTTCTGGAGGCACTTCATACAGCACTTCCTGCCCACCTTGCTAGCAAAACAGAAATGGAATATTCAGGAAGAGGACATCACCTTTGGGACTGTAGTCCTCATTGTAGATCAGTAGGTTCCAAGCGCTCTGTGGCAAGCGGGAACTATGAAGACCGTCATACCTGGAGCAGATGGCCATGATAGGACTGAGTTGGTTCAACTAAAGGATCAGACCTACACCGGCCCAGTTGCGTGGCTCATCAGACTGCCCCCTGTCCCTGTGATGCTGCTGAACCATAATGAATTTGAATACAAAAGTTGGTGGCAGGTGTAAAAAAGGCCATGTGCTGTGCATGCATTCCCATTGTGCAGCCGCTGTGCCTGATCATGCGCTCTGCATGTGCATTTAGTGTGCCTGCACTGACATCACCCCTGAACGCAGCAGGAAATGAGAAGCATGGAAGAGCAGCTGGACTTTGACGAATTCTGATGGACAGTTCTTCTCTAGTCCACCAACTGTGGAATGGCTGTGTAACAGCTCTGGAATGGCGGCAGAGGTAATAGGTTTCCATTAAAGTCAATGGGTGCATTTTCACTGACTGCGGAACAGCTGCGTTCCAACTCCGTGCCAGCGCAGGCAGATACGCAGAGCATCTATTTTTGCTGGAGAGCTTCGCAGCAATTCAGCACACAGCAGATTGTGCGGGAAAGGATGTCCACCACAGAAACAAAATAAAATATCCAGTTAATTTTCCAAATAAAATACACTGTGCTCACGGTGGATCATCTTTACTTGCACTACACCTTGAAAATATCATAATGGTGGAGACAGGCCTGAAGTCAAAAGGTCAGAGGTATTGTGGTTCTGTTGATAGAAACTACATCCTGTTATGTAGAGCAATCATACGTGACTTTGCGAGATTTTGTGGGTCCTTGTGACTTCAGCTGTCAGTTATGGCTGCAGCCGTTCCGTGACAAATCCTGACCTGGCGTGTATCAAGGAACAGTGGAGCACAGAGCCAACACGTAGCAGAGCCAATCTGCAGCCGTTCTGCAGTTGTTGGAAATAAGGGGTAAGTTTGATTGTGTTAGGTTACACACAGTTAGTGTTTATTAGTAGCTGTTAATGTATTTAGGTTTCTGATAGGTAACAATGGGATTCAGAGCTACCCTGTAGCTTGTGATAGTCTTTGGGTTTTATATTCTAATAGCTATTGTTTCTAGGCTGTGCACTGTACACAAATGCCTTGTGTTGCTAATTTTTAATTGATAGCTCATTGCATTCTAGTTATTATTGTTAGCCATTAACATTGCTCTATGCATTCTATTGAAGAGTAGCTTAGGTTTGCCTTTGATATTGGTCTGTAATTAACATTTCTAAACAATCTGGACCAGGGCCGGTGATTGCTATAGGCGGGCTAGGCGATAGGCTAGGCTAGGGCGTCCTTCTAGTTTCGCCCTTAGATCTGTTTCTCATTAATAACAGAATTAGAATGACAAGCAAAATAAAACATGTTCATTAAACATGATCATACTAGGGCTCCCCCTCAACCACACCTTTACTTGTCAACCTGATTATTAGATTGAATTGATGATCATTGTCAATATTTTCCTAATTGGAGGAAAACTTCAAACTAATGATTACGTTGGAAGATCCTGTGATGTGACGTTTCCAGTCTATGGGTCAGACTCAAACACACGGAGCTTTGAAGCAGACTTTTAGTGTCCACTCTTGCTGTAAAAATAGAGCCGAGCGGCGGTAAAGGCCACGGAGCTGCTGCAGTGTGCCTTCCGTGGTCTGTGCAGCTCCAGGTTTATAATGGACGTGCTCTGCTGTGGGCATGCTGCGGCAGATGTGTCCCTATTTCTGAGGTAGATTTGGGTTTCCACCAACGATGTGGCAGCGCACATGTGTCATTTAGGTGAATCATTTTCATATGCACATTTAAGGAGGTTACTTTTCCAACAAAAGATGCAAAAGAGGGAATAGTAAATTATGCTAGGCTACATGTGTGAGGACTCAGATATAATTACAAAAATTGATCTAAGGGAGACTAACGATGTTTTTATATTAGGATTGTAATCTATGTTTTCCTTTATGTGAAGATATTTCCAGCATAAATTGATTCAGAAAAAGGTAAAACATAAATTAATGATAGGTGCGTAAAAATTTATCAGAATGCAGGATGGACCCCCAGACCCCCAAATCATAAGCACAAAATCTGGAAACAAAACACTGGCCTTTGGGTTGCCAGACCCGTTATGATTAGACCAAATGTTGGTGCCATCTTGTTTACATGCAAGTTAGAAACTAAAATGAACATACATTGCTACTTTATCGCTGACACAGCGTTGTAGAAATCTGGCAAGGGGAGACTAGACAGAATACCAGCTGATCTGGGTGGCTGGCTGAACTTTAATGCCATACCTACATTGCCCATTATCAGCAACCATTCATCCAGTGTTCCAAAGGCACATTCTGTTCACTAATTTGACTTTATTTAAAAACAAAAAAAAACTGAGAAAACATTAGAGAACCCTTTTGCAATTATGTAAGCACGTAATAAACTGCTGCCCTGGTTAAAAAAAACAATGCAACTGATCTGAGGTATTTTGTCTATAATGGAGTCTAGTGAAAATTAACTGAGCCCAAACTTTTTCATCGGTGGTATATATATGCAGTATATATATATTTATGTTGCTATAATGTTATCTGGTTGTTTGCTAAAAATAATGGTGTCCTGTAAGCCTGTTTGGACTGGGCACACTTTTTTGTGTGAATGATACAATAATGAAAATCAAATTCATTCATATTTTCATATTACTTTATAAAATTGTTCATCGAGATGGGGCTCTTTGCTCATGTGTTTATGATTTGAATTTGAGTTGTGTGTATGAGTGATAGTGCTAGTTTTGGTAGGCTAAGTAAGTATGCAACCACTCACTCTTATGAAGACATCCATTCATTGTTACCCTCACCCTTCCCCCAACCCCAATGTCACTTCCTTGACCCTTCTGCTACTAGATGGTTAGCTCCTATCAATTCACAGTCTAATAAGCAGTCAGATCTCAAGATTAAGAAATATGAATAAATCAGTACATTTTCTGAGGGCTGAAAGTCGTTAATGAGCTTTAAGTTATGGTTTAATAACAATAAAGAGGCAAATGGACAAGGACTCAGCTATCTTCATAAAGGAAGTATGGCAATATTGCACCAGGACAAGTGGAAAAACTGTCAGGAATAGTCAAGGACCATCTAAATGCACATTAGTGTACAACCAAAGACTGAAGACTGTTATCTGTTAAGCTATAAGAAACAAAGATAATGCAAAGATACTTAACAAAATGTTTATATACTGTAAAATACAATATGCCATGTTGTGAACTTTAAATGGGTAATAACCAGTCTGTATGTGTTTGAAGCTTGTTCAAGTTAAAATTCCAGATACATAGTAAAGATAGACAATTTTATGCATTCAACGATTTTAATAGTGTAGCTTGCTTACAGTATGACAGAAACAGTCACAATGCAACAATATAAAAAAATGAAAAGTACTGGAAGCCTTCTGGCATTACAATTATCTTAACTTGATTTTAATTTGTCTTAATAACCCCAAAGAAATAAATAATATGACTGAACTTTTTTAAATCTTTGGACCATTTGAGGCAGAGCCACTCATTGAAACTTCAGTCGTCTCAGGATGATTTGTGCATGTGAAGAAAGTTTAAAAGGGGTCCTGTTTCTTCTAAAAATAGCAACATATAGATCTTGTAACCCTCAACCTGCAGGTCTTTTTCCTCTGCTGCCCCTGAGTGCTGACAGACCAACAGAACCAAGAGATGTGACATGAAGCCTGAAAAAATTGGACTGGGACAGCTGATAAAATGAATACTTAGAATTATAAGTAGTATAGTGATCCTAAAAGATTCAAATTCGTGTTTTTGTCTTTAAGTGTTGCTCACTCAACATTTGGAACTGGACAGTTTACTGCAAATCCAAGAGAAGGATGACGTGCGACTTTTAACTTTTAACTCTTTGAAGGTAAGGACCCAACAAGCTTTAAAATCAAATACACTATACCTACATGCTGTATAGAATACCTTTCACAATCAGAAACCTAAAGGTTAAAGGTTTTCAAAATGAGGATATGATGTGCTGCTTTCTATTACACACCTACTTGAACCCCTCTTAATGTTATGGATTATATATTCCGGATTTTTCTTCTTGACATAATGAAAAAAATGGGAGAACCTACACATTTTGTGTCTTTTTTAATTTGGGTAAAACAGGTCCTTTTACAACATGCCCAAGTATTTCTCTGTTCTGTTATATAATGACATTTGATTATTTAATTTAAAAACAATCTTAATCGCCTATTTCCATGTATTTTGTTTTTGTGTTGGAGAAAATGGGCTCAATATTATATTAACAAAATTAAGTTAACAAGAGGTTAAAATTGAAACCCTATCTGCTGTCCCACATTGTCAATACAACTTTTCAGCACCTGCTAAGTGTGCTTTGGCCTTACCCAAACAAAAAACAAGTTTCTCAACATAGTTTGGTTTGTTATCTATTTGCAGTGATTAAGGCGATCTTGTTAACATAACATAGTATGAATCTATTGAATTGCAGAACATTTTACTGATTATTTTCGTTTTCAATGTAATGTTGGCATCTTCCCCCGTTAAAACGTTTTAATTCCCCGTACTGAAAATCTAAATGTATTTTTCTTTATTTAGCTTCTGATTGGTATAATAAAGCCTCCAGCGAGCAGTTTGTTGGAAATGGCATCTCATGCATTTAGTAAAGTCAAAACAACACCTCAGATCATAGAAGAGGGAGCCTACGTGCGCAAACTGTAGCCTCATTGAATGGAATGACGCATAGCTCTGCAAAAGCAACTGAAAGAGAGCAACAGCAAGATGGTGTGCACCATGCAGCACAACCTCCTGCTTTAATTCTTCACCATAACGACAACTCAGCTCACACACTGACTGCATTTACGGATGGGACTCGTTTTCATCTCAGCGGTGCTACTGAAGTAAAAAAAAAGAAAGAAAAAAAGAAAACAAAGGTCCAGGTGTGAATACGCGCTGTAACGGGGAGAGCGCTCTCACGTTGTGTATCCTGTTGATCCCGGAGCAGAGTCGTCAGTAGGGGAAGCCTCAGACAAGGAAATCTGGTCGCTCAAGCTGCGCTGGATGACATCTCGCCCCCCGTTTGTTTGCACATAGGACGATTGAGTGCTTTGACCTCTATTTTTTTCCTTTTGAATGTTGATTTAAGATCTGTGGGGGGGAGGGAGGGGGGAATCCTGCGCTCCATTTCTCAGCTTTTTTGCTCCGCTCCTTTGTCACACTGAAGCAGGTCGGGATTTTTTTTTTGTATGCAACATACCAGGATTCATGGTGGGAGCATTTCCTTTCATCAAATGTGCATTGATGTAGCAGGAAACGTGGAGGAGATAAGGTAGGTTAAAGCATGGTGTTAGACGCTGGGAAAGACAATCTGTGCAAAGATCAGCAGGCGGATTCTTGGTGTTTATTGAAACCATATGGCCTCTTTGTCGTGTGAGTGTGTTTGGAGAACATCAATAGTTGGATGTTTCCACTGATATCGAATTGCCGAATCTCCCACGGTCTATTGTCTCGTTATTTGGCCCTGCTTCAACACCAAACGCTACTGTTACCGTGTTACTAAAGACACATTTATGATGAATATTCCTCTTTTTACAGAACCCTTATCTCAGCACCTGCAACCTGTGGCAAGGACTTCGTTGAGGACAGTCAGCAATTAAAAGGATTGCGATTCTTCTCTAAATCGGGAATTACACATCCAAACTGGGATCTATGAGCGGCAAAGTGGCGAAGCCTAAAGAAGACAAGGATGCTTCCAAGGGTAAGACGCGAGCCTTGCCTTGCACTGACTGCTTTGACCCTAAATCACAGGTTGTTACGCGACCATGCACCCATTCATCCCTACATGGTGCTCCAATCACCCATTCAGGTTAGGACTGAAAACAATAGCAGCCAGTGGATGGCGAGCCTTTCCCAGCACAGTGCATGTGGATCCATGCTATTTGAGATCTGTAGGCCTACATGCTGCACGATGTGTTGCTTTGAGATCACATGCTTTACTTGCATTGACTTGGTGATCGTCAATAACAGAGGCAATTGGGCAAAGCGAAGTACCAGTGTTGTAGAGCAGGAGGCTGCAGTGTCACAGCCTGAACAAAAGAAATTATGTTTACATTCAAAGTAAACATGATCACGTTTAAATGATGACATTGACGTCGCATTGTGCCCATGGCAACATGTTGAAATTCCCCTAAGTGTTTCTCGCTCGCATCTTCTATCTGCAGAGTGATATCCGCACCTTCTCATCACATCTGTATAACCATGAAGGGGCAGAGCCTTTTCGGTCTCGTAGCCTGAGCTTATGCCCTATGGTGTAAAAAAGCAGCTCCATTCTCCTCTCACGGACGACAAGGGAAGTAAACTTCTTATCCATTGCTATGGACACGGAGTGGAGACAGGGTTGCCAGAGGAACCTGACAAAACGAATCACTGGAACCGCTCCATCTACACCGGGAATGTACAGGCCACTTTACGCACCGGCACACACATTACACACTGTGCCTTGTCTTGGTGCTCGTTTTTCTAATTACTAATTACCAATATAAATAAATGAATACAGTAAATGTATTTCAAGATATAGGCTATAGCCTAACAATCAGACTGCTTGCTCGTTGTAGCCCTGTCTGAATCATGACTTTCTATAACCTGAAGATATTCTATGGCCAATGCATAATCATGGTTTGCAACATAACATGCACTACACTGTGGTAGCTTGCCCGTCTGCAGCCTTCCTGTTTATTTACAGCACAGCAATTCAATTGAATCCCCTTGTTGTCGGGTCCCCCGTCTGTTTAAGGTGTTCACAACGAATCAATAAACCTAATTGGTTTATTTTGGCAGCACTACAAGTGAGGACGTCGGCCTGTTGATGTTGCTATAAATGTTACATACAGTAATGGTGGTGCCACTGCACTACACTGTGCACAAACTTTCCATCAGTTGTTCTTCAGAGTTATTTAATTCATAGCAGAGTTAGTTATTAACCTTTTGAAAATACTAGCAGTTTAGACACCTATTATCAATGCATGATGAACTATTATGATATTAATATTTACCCCATCATATCAAGTCACACTCAGTAAGAATATACATATTATCAACCTATATAGCCTGGACAACAATGAAGTACTTGAAATATATAATTTGTTTCAGCTACGTATATTATTATCATACATTTTATAATCGGCCTTAGTGTTTGATGTACAGTATATCTTCTTTTTTATTCCAATGATGATGCATTTCCTTTTCATCTATAAGAACCTGCGTCAAACCTCTCAATTTTAGAGATGAAAACAATTATTTTGTCTGATCTATCCTGATTATTTTAAAAAATACTCTTTTTAGATGTCCTGCCCTGGGACTGCAGAGCTATTAATAGCTTAATCTTGTACAGAGCATCCCTTTTCTGTGTATGTGATTTAGCACGTTGTGCCCGAAAAGTTTATGTAACAAAACTAACTGATGAAGCTAAAACAAAACAAAAGAACACCAGTTACAGGATAGAGATTGCCCGGCATGCTCTGCTGACAATACATTGTGCAAAATATGCTCAAAAGAATTGATTTTAAGATTAACCTCCACAGTAATTTTCCCTCTCATGTCCTGCTGAAAATCAATGGCATGTGTGAACGGCTGACTCATTTAAGCCCTAGGGCAGCACAGTCACCAAACTCTTAGATAAGATTAAAAAACATCTTTCACCTTAACCGAGAATGTTCAGAAAAGCGCGGTCTAGTTTTCTAGATGCACACCAGAAATCCAAAAGCTGGTGTAGTTCAGCAACCTTCCAAAAAAATCTGCAGTTCATTATCTGCATCATTGAGAGGGTCACTTGGTGCCAGCTGCCCTCCATCAGAGACTTTGCACGGCACAAAAGCAGGCACAGACCAACCCTGCCAACATTGGCAACCACCTGTCCCAAAAATTATTTTAGGGAAACAGTCCATTAAAGCCGGAACCACCTGCCATCTCCAAAGCTTTTTTTCCTGCAAGCTGTTGGCCGACAGAAGCTCCTGACTGCTCCGCTTATTCAGGACTGAAGTAATCCCCATATCCTCTCATCGTTTCGGTGTCTTGTTCCAGAGTGTTTCAGTTATCTCTGCTAACTTAAAGGCTGCTAAAATTACACATGAATGTAATGTAATCACTATTATATTAGCTTTGTTTCTACTCGTTTTAGAAGCTTTCTGTTTCATTTACCCCACATCAAGCTCTTTGAACATGTACACCCAACTAAAGCAGATTACTGGTTAAATATGGGCTAATCCATAACTTCAGCATATCTTTGAAATTGAATGACAGGTTTAGAAAGAAAAAGTTATTTGACACAATAATCTATTGTTCGTTATAAAAAGTTGATCAGGACATGCGCAATAGAAATCAGTTTGATGGAAGAAAACTCTCAGGGGTTACTTCTCTCCAAATAAATTATATTGAAATCATATACATATTTTCTATAGCGGTCCCAGTTGTAATCATAAAAAAAAACCTGATGTAGCTTAGGAGAGAATTCCATTTTCCCAGTTCATTTCTGTGACAGTAATCTGTTCTTCTTTCCTCTGTGAAAAGACTGTAGTTCATCCTGTAGCAGCACATGTGAAAAACTCACGAATGCAGAGACAGATAGAGAGACATGGTGGGGTAGAGGGAGGTGGTGTGCAGCTGAGCTCTAATATCAACACTAGGAAATCACGTTGTGTTAGTTTCCCCCTGTCCTTGTGAAGCTAAGCTGTGCAGACAGTGATGTGTCAAAGCATGACGTACACACTCTCTCAGCTTTACAACTTTCCAGAAAACTCAGCTAGATTAAATCTTGCTTATGCCAGTTGATGCACTGTGCATAGATTATGCAGACATGTCCGTATTGTTTAGCCTAATGACAATATACAATCTCATCTAATAGTCACCATCACATATTACATGTTCAAGGATAAGAAGGCCAACTGTATGCATTTCTTGCAGATAGTTCATAAATGCCAAATTCCTGTGAGGAAAGAATGATGACTGCACATCTGTCACTCTTCTCCCGCTTCATTCCAGTGCATTCATAGACTTCACTAGGGTGTCAGTGTCAGCCAGTGAATTCATGTCCGTCACAAAATGCAGAGCCGAGCCAAGCAGAAGGCATAAGTCTTGCATATTTGCAGGCAGATTAATTCAACACGAGGCCAGCCACAGAATTGAATCCATAGATGCCCAGAGAGGAGTTCGAAGCTGCTTCATTAATTACAATTCAGGCAGCTCAGTACTCTACACCACACTGTCAATCAATGATATCTGCAGTAGTAGTAGAACTTTGCAGGAATGTTTGTTTAGCAGAAATAAAGTTACTGGTGTGAAATATATCCGTATAGTATTAAAATACGTTGGAACTGTTAACAGAGAAAAGATGACAAAGTCTCAGGTTTTAGCTGCGACTAGCAGTCAATCTAGACACCCCACAGCGCATATGTTGACAAGCAAGCTCCCAGGATTTCCTGCTTTTTGACAGGGTCAGTTTAAAATTCTTTCTTTTGTCAAATATATTATTACAAAATTCAGGCTTTTCCCATTTACATCCTTCTTAGTGACTGTACAATCACAATAGTGAACTTTTAGGACCTCCACTTATTACAAAAACTATATTTTAACATAGTACAGTATATCACATATTCCCAATGCAAAAGCAATAGAAGCACAAATGGACATGGATGTCCTCAGTCACTGAAGGTGTAGAGTTAACCCAGAAACAAGCTTAAGATGAAAATCTAACTAAAAGCAAGCAATTCAGAAAAATAAATAACAAGTTCAAGTACCCGATTAAAGTACAAGTCATTTATATGTTCCCAACGATATATGTTAAACTCAAGAAAAACCTTTTGTCACATGTAATCAATCACTGGGGTTTGTGAGGACATGTTCTCCTGGAAGTGTCAGGGTGGTGGAGTTGTTGACTGTCGGCTGCTTTCCTGGTACTGACGCAGGTCCGGCCACACTGCCCGGAGGATATTGGTTCACCTCGCATCAGAGATCTGCCACTCTTCATCGCTGACATGCAAGCTGATCGCTGTTTGGGAATGAGAAAAGCCTCTGTCTTTAAGTCCTCTGTCAATTTAGGTTTCTGAGTGACACACAGTGCCCTGTGACTGGTGCTTTTGTTTCTGGTTCTGTTGTGTTCTCTGGGATTTGTTTATTTAAAAAAGAAAGTTGTTTCAATAGCATGGACCACACCACAACCATGTGTTAGATAAAGATTTAATGTACATTATGGATGTGCAGATGAACATTATGAATGTGCAGATAGATATATTGATGTGGATGTAGTTTGATGGCTGGTCTGGGACTGAGAGTGGGGGTTCCGTCTCAGAAGCAGTTTTCACGCAAATAGTTTACAGACCCCCAGACGGTACCTAGAGGAGACATGAGAGAGATATACAACAGGAAGGGATTAGGGGGAAGATGGATGAAGGAGAGGGAAAGGGAGGGTGGGTCAAGCAATCAGAGACACAAGCCTGGCTGTGCAGCACGGTATATGCAGGTTTGTCTGGTGATTAGAGGTGTGGTTTAGGCGTGGCCCTGCTCCCGAACCTAAGTTAACAAATTATCTTCATGTTTTTTTTAAGTGTGCCAACCACATTCTTGGTTGGCTAACTTGAGATTAAAGTGGTCAGTTATGGATCAATGAGTGGTAAAATATAGGCCTGTCTACCAACATGTTCAGGCAAACCACATTTTTCATCCTATTAATTTCTCTTGACTTTGAAATGAGAAATCATGCTCTGTCTTACGTCATCACTGCCAGAAGTGCACTGCCCTTACAATCTCTAAATACCTGACTGTTCTGGTGCATTAGTCAGCTTGCTGCTAGTAATCCACAGAGCTACATGTCTTTTGAGGTGAATGGCTTTGTGAGCCGTCCCCTCAATGCCTACTGGGACATGCCTGCCTCCGGTTTTAATTTGCCAGGTTGCAGAACCAGTGGAAACATGTCAATGGTGTCACTGGTTCTGTTCCTCTGGGTTTTTCTTACTCATCTTTTTTTTATTCTTGTCATTTTTTGATGTGGTAATACTCTTCTTGGTAGACATTAAGTTGCTCGTGTCATCTGGCTTCCTCTCTAAATATTGTCACTCAGAGGAACTGAAGGGTTTTAATCCTTGTTACCCAAATGGTCATGACTGTTAAAACATCTGCCTCTCCGTCAAATCTCACTGCTCTTTTGCAAACATAGGAATACACAGAGACAGAGCAACACACGTGGTTTGGTGTAATCTCACACACCAGCCATCTATAAAGTGTGTAGTGACCATAGACCATGAACTGAAAATTGATGCAGAAAACATATTTTAGAATTTTTTGTATGCAATGTTTTCTGTCAAGTGTTCAGAGTTGAAGTGGAGTTTATTGCCGCAAAAACACTGACTCGGCACTGTAATAAATATTATTTTCTGGCTCAAATTTTCATCTGCCCCAAGATGTTGCTTCATTGCTCATGATGATAATGTAATTTCTCTACACGTCGTGCTCTGACAAATAGGTGTGGCATTGACTACTACCTGTGGATTTTGGATTACTGCAGTTTTACTTTCAGTAATGCAGTCTATGCCACAGTAGTTAATCCCATCAAAAAATAATCCCCAGTAATTGTGGTTGTGTGTGTCAAACTGCCCGGATAACAATAAATAATGTTTCTCCACAGGGCCAGAACAATTACATCTTTCACAGTTGAATGACTGTGTTTTTCACTGCATATTCAAAACTGTGTCACATAAGCCTTGACACCATCCTTATGGGACTTAACCCTTTTCATAAACGCTAAATGATACATTTATAATGAGTCTTCATCTGGTGCAGGGATGAAGAAGTGGTGGACATGGCAGTTTTTGTCAGTGAATTATCTGCTAAATTGGACAAAGGTAGCATCAGCAGAAAAGGGTCCTTCATTGTATCTTTATCTAGACTGCTTTCCATTGCTGCTCTGAAGAGAGCACACTTTAACGTTGACGTTGTCTAGTTTCCTTTCATACACTCGTTGTATACAGGAGATGACAAATGGCCACTGAATACCTTTGCCAGGCGTGGGGCAACCCAACTCTGAGTGCTAATGGGCTCACTGCTGATCAAATGCTTTTAGCCTATCTAAGATGAAGGAAAGCACATCTGTTCATCTGAGCATGTGGCAGCACTGACTCATTTGTCAGTAAGCCTTCCCTCCACCTTGTTCTCACTTTCACAGTGGGTACATCATGTGCACACTGAAGCACCAAGACTGACCTCACCTGGAAAATGACCACATAGGTAGTTAGTTCAAGCTGCAATTATGACTTATATCCACGTTTATAGTGTCAGCGCTCTCTAGTGACTATAGTAATTATGACAAACCCAAAGCAGAAAAGGGAGGTTATGAATTATGAGAGCGCCAAATTCCGCTTAAGGCAACCCGGCCTGGCGGTCAAATTGGGCAGTTGACAACAACACACAAACTAAAACACAAACAGACATTCCGTCACAGAATGGAATTTTCAAAAGGAATAAAAACGGGCATTAGCATTGTTGTCAGAAAAGATAGTCTTTCAACTCAACATTTTTTCCATTATATCTGATGACGCATTGGGGTAATTTTAGGATTTATTACAGTAAATATATTACATATTGGACCTTTAAGCTTTCCCAAAAATGTTGTTGCCAGTGCCAGATAGTTGCATTAAAGTAATTATTATAAGAGATAGGGTTTAGCGTTGCTGTGCAACAAGCCGGTGACTTGGGTGGAAAAGAAAATGTAGTTGGAGAGGCCTGAGAAAGAGTAAGCAATTTGAGTCGTTGCTCGTTATTTAAGGCCTTGACTGACCCCTGCTACCTTTTTCATGTTACATGCACTCCAGTGGTTTATACTATTGACCATATTGATCTGTCAGTCACTTACTCAAGATAGCTCTTTCAGTCTCCAGAGTAAAGGATGAGAATACAGGAAATAAGGCTGCATTGGTTTTAGCTTCCATGTGTCTTGACTGACGGGTAGGATGGGTCAACACAGACTAAAAATAGGTGTGTATTAGATTGCTAATGAAGATGAACTTCAGGAAGATAACATAGATGCTGTGAAGGGGACAAAATAAATAACTGCACTAGGTCTAAGTCATACTACATATGTAGCCTATAGATTTACATCTTTGGGCCATGTTTTATGTCTGGAATGACCGGGGCACTTAGTATTGGCTTTGCTTGAGCTGAAATATGATGATATATAGCAGAAAGCTACTAGGACCATTTCTCAGAGAAAGCTCTTTCATTCAGCATTGATGAGGACAGAGGATGGAAGGTCAATACATTTGGAGTGAAATATTCAAAAGGGAAAAGAAGATAAAAGAAAATTCACGTAAAATGGTGGACGGATAAAATCACAGTAAATGAAGTAATAAATGTCAACCTCACAAATGAAATGTGGGCGTGTGCTTTTACATGCGCTTGTGGATTCATTTCAGTAATATTTTAATACTCACTGTGTGAGAATGATAAAGCAAGTGGTAAATGTTAGGGGCCTTCTGTCTCAAGGATGTGAGAAAGGATTGAGAATAAAGACATTGTTAAGATGACTGCTAAATTTAGCAACTATCCTTCGCTGGTCCCTGAAGCCAGTTTTACACAGTCTGGAGCAGTGAACATGATGGCTGTGCCTGCCTCCTTCTCATCAGTGAGACATCATTTACATAATGAGACGCTGCCACGGCAAGAAAAGCCCCCATAAGCATGGGAGTCGTCAGTCATGGGGGGGTGGATACCAAGGTGCCTTCCCCAACACACACTCTTGATAATGCTGGAGGCTGCAGTGTTGTGAACGCTGTCACACATGCACACACGCAAACATACGGTCTGAGACTGAGAGCGAGAGTCCGAATGGAGAGACAAACTTGATTAGAAAATAAAGGGTGGGAAAGCAACTGTGAATGGGCGGTCCTCTGGGGTGGTGTTTTTAGAGGGTTTGGAGCTGTGTGTGTGTGTGCGTGTGTGTGTGTGTGTGGGCATTGTGGGCTTGCTGTTCTGAGCAAGTTGGTCTGTTTTTGATGCCTGGTGATTAAAAGGTGTTTGGCAGCAGTCCTTTATTTCTATTCTATTATTTGTATTTTTTTACATAGTCTTGCAACTTTAGATATCAACTGTATTCTGTTTAATGGGTTCAGGTGTAATGTCCTTTTTCTTGGTGGACCCACTTCCCCTCACCTTTGTTATATTATACTTTTCCCAGATTGGTTTGCAACAAGATTTAGGCTCCAATGTACATGATTTGTGTGTGAAGATACCAACAGCAATCCTATTAGAGGCACTGCTAAAGCTGAAGGAAGAGTTTAATGAGAATGAGAAAAGGCTAACATTTTTAAATACTTAAATATCTTGTTGCATTCTGATCTATTGCTGCTGCTGTCAGCATTGAATTGGTATTTTCTTGCCAACCAAGATCACAACCTTAATATGTGTTCTTTTAGAGAGATGAAGAGATAAAGCCATGGAGAGAGAAGCAGAATGACACAGAGGGAGTGTGAGAGGGAGATATATATAAATAGAGAGAGAGAGAGAGAGAGAAATGACAGTCACTGATCTAACAGTAATCTGGCTGCCATAAATAAAATGAACAGTGCTGTAGGCGAGATGAAAAGGTTACACGCAATAATCACAGAAGGCCTCAACTTTGCTTAAAGGTGACAATAAATATTGTAATTTGCCCTCCTTAATGTGCGTCCTTAACTAATACCTTTTACAGTAACTGTAGCTAGGGTCTGAAATTAACAATCACCTTGTGCCAACTGCGGGTCGATGAAAAAGGTGGATAAATCCGCAAAACTTGCAACCCCAACCAGAAAGTTTTGCGACGTACAGAATGTAAAAAACTACTTCCTGCATTTGAAATATTTTGGCTGGTAGAAAATATGCTTGGCCAGTGGATTTTCTACCTGCCAATTTGGCCGGTGAGTCAGAAAGTTAATTTCAGATCCTGACTGTAGCAGTTTAATCTTTGACTCATTTTTGACTCTATTCCACTCTGTCATTTTATGAGAGAAGATGAACTTCAGTACACCAGGTCGAAATAAAGTACTGCTCAATACTTAATAGTTGTTTAGCCCTTGAACTGCTAACCTTTATGCCATGTCCTTGTGTTTCATGTTTCAAGGGGTCAGTTGTGTTCCCCGTCCTTACACAACAGACGTTATTTAAATCTTTTATATATTTTTTTCTTTGTTGTATTATTCATAGCTCAAAGGCCTTTATATCACGGCAACCTTAAGAGTCAGTTTGTCAGCAAAAGAAATATACTTTGAGTATGAGGTGGCTCTTGTTTTCACAAAATAGTCTGTGTATAAATGTCTTTATGTGACGAGTGTGTGTGTGTGTGTGTGTCTGTGTGTCTGTGTGATTATGTGTTTTCTCTTTGGTGTGCCAGTGTATTCTCAGGGTTTTACAGGGCTATCTTTGTATTTGGCTGTACTCTATAGATTACAATGGAAGGCATCTGGTGTTTGTTTATAGCCCATGTTGTATCTTCTTCTTTTGTTTGTGTTGTGAGTCTTCTGTGTGCTGCACTGTGCATATATGAAAATAAATTCAGTCTATTTGTACAAGTGTGAGTGTGAAAGCATGTGTTACAAAAGGAAGAATTACTCCCTTAAACAATTAGATGATTAACAAAAAAATGAAATGACAAAACTATGACAAACTTTAGCTTGGTGCAACTTTTCAAATGTGAGAATATGCTGCATATCTCTTAAATAAAAATATAATTATGTAATAAAACTAACCAAAAATTCACACTGGAGAATGAATAATTTAAGAAATGTGAACTGTAGACACTCACGTGCACTTGCACATTTCCACATAATTTTACTGCATGCCTTCCAAACATGAACATCCTTGTAACAAAAGCAAGACATTTGATATTTTAGTATGGCTCTTGATACCAAGCATTGAGACCAGCAGCCCTCTAAAAATATCAATCCAGTGAGCGACGTCATTACTTCTACACATCCATACCGCTCAAACAGTTTCTAGGATGATTTTATGCATTGTGTGAACTTGTGGGTCTGCTAAGAACCTATTTGGACCCTGTGGGCATTTTTGGTAGGATGAACAGAATGTGTTGTTAACATTGTGTGACGGCAGTTCTCACACTTGCTCTACAATCAGTCCTCACACACCAGTTAAAAAAGCACTTGCATGGCTCCTTAGCTGTGAAGCACAAGAAAGTGAAAAATAACAGTTTTGTCTGTCAGGTCATTGAACTTTATTCATTTTCTTTGAACCACTGGTGGTTTGAGATCTTTCTGTAACAAACTTGTAGCACAATTCCTCCACCCATCCCCCAACATTTATTGTTTGGTGTAGATGAAAATGGCTGTTATGCATGAACAAAGCAGATGCTTTACTTTGGTAGTAGAATGACAAAAATTCTTATTATTCAAAGAAAATATGGATAGTTTTTCTACTTTGGCAAATTTTTCCATTCATTTATTCATTCATGGATTCTGAGGGATCTTCTTGTTCAGAGTAGGACCTGGAGCTACGACCAATTCTGCCGATTCAGGAAGTGTAGCTCAATGCTTACAACACGCTACTCTACAAATAATGCCCAGGCTCCATCAGCTACATGTGTGTAGGGTTTGTGTGTGTTTCTGTTGGTTGGTTACTCAGCGCTCCACGCTGTTCTGTTTGTGACAGATGGCTGCTCAGTCAAATTGCGAGTTGCTTTACCGGTTTCTGCCTTTGGCTCTGGGTCTCTATCCTGTTTTGGCCGTAGCACCGCACCCACACCGTACCGCCCCGCTACCACGCCGCGCCCCCACCCACACACACACACACACACACAAGGAAGTTTCCAAGTTCCTTTAATCTAGCAGGCTAACCAAGCTGCTTGCTCTGAGATAACCACTAACCCTGCTGCTGAAAGTGACCTGACCCATGCTGGAATCTAAAGCAACATGCTTATCGCTGTGACATGCAACTGGCTCAGCAGGATTACATTACAAGCATACGTAAGCCAGTGGAATTAACTTTAAAATTAATCTAACTAACAGTAAAAGTGTCCACATTATGAGTTGCTCTTCAGTACAGTAAACGGATTTAACTTTCTATGAATTACTATGCCAGTGCATTTTTTTGTCTTATCAGGCGATCAATAAAAGCCATTGCACCCTTTTTATAGCCATTATTGGTTGACATTTTGGCAAATTGGCACCATTAAATCTATGCAAAATGAGCTTTTTGTAGTTCTTGTTTGCAATGTTCATACTTACATATTGTTAAGAAGAAAACTTAACGAATGGGATGATGTGATGATTCTCAGGCCAGTTTTGCTGTTACATTAAGGAGCATAATTTATTCTATGATTTCTGAGCAGATTTTTGGATCCTTGGTTTGCAATGAACATCAAAGACAAGTTTATCAACCTTAATTGCCTCCACAAGATATGTCTTGAAGCCACCACTGCTGCCTGTAACTGCTGACTGGGTTGGACAGTGGGAAAAACTACAATAACTAACTTCCAGTTTTTTGTCGAACACAATCCCCCTGTCCCTTTCTCCTCATCTTTGCGCCATGTTTCGTCGTTTGCGTCCTCCTTCAACACTTGCCCACCTCACAGTTTAAAAACCTCTGACTTAGATGTTTATATCCTATTGCACACCTTTGTAAATGTGTTGGAATCTTAATTAGTGTCTGTATGCAGCATCTCTCCTTTATAAGTTCTATTCTGAATTTTATGTTCTTAAAACAAAAAAACTAATTCACCCAGTGAAATAGCACGTTAGAAGGCAGTCCCATTCCCTGATTGCTACTACTTAATAATTAAGCACTAATCACCAGCAGATTGCGAGCGCAAATTGAATGAAAGATGATGGGTGAATATGCTCTGTGGCAATATGGCCCCAAAATATACCATTTACAGTGTAGAAAAACAGTTCATACATCCTGAGCTTGTGATAGATATGATGACGGCTGCTCCAGCTCTGCTCATCCAGCTATGAATAAAACTGATAACCCTGGTGGATGGGGTAATTGCATTATGTGCAGCTGTGTAAGGGTGCGGAAGTGTTTTTATTCAATCATCTCTGTGTTTGCTCTCCTTTGTAGCCGATTTTGAGACAGATAAAAAGCTGAAAGTGTACAGGAAGCACAATGCTTTTCTGTCTTTGCTCCTCCCGGTCTGAGCACACACAAAAGTACACACACAAAACTCAGCTGAGGATATGGGTTGTCATTGCAGGTGCAAACAACTTCTTTGTCCCTCAGATTTACTGATTTATTTAAAGCAAATCTTTCCTTGCAGAAGTGACTTACATATAATAGTTGTCAGTGCTACACATGCTAAGTATAAAAATATGCCATATTATTGAAAGCTAATGAAGATCACGGTATTATAATATAAACAGTTGGTTCACTCATTGGCTTGTTGACACCACATCCAGAAGAACACCATAAATAGAACACCATAAATACAGTAAAAGCTTCAGTGAACCTCAGCCACAATAATTGTGCCCTCCCCTCTAAATGTGAAATCTAGCTCAGACATAATTACAGTACTGGTGATGTTATGTTTCTCAACCGTTTTTTCAACCGACTATTTTGAGCCGAACTTATTAAAGCTGTGCCTCCACTAATTAAGTTGTTTGTCTTTGCAAAGCGATCTCTGTTTGCCCACCGCAGCTCACTAATGATTAGTTACGGCACCCTGCCGGCCGACTGAAGGGGAGATGAAAGCAGAAAAATGGATGAAAAATGACCCGATGGTGTCAGATTTTCTAAAAGGCAGTGCAGAGGCTGTAGTGCACGCCATCGCAAAATCGTGCCAATTTGGGCTCGTTAACAGGCAGTTGTGTTAGTGCTCTGAAGGTTCACTGTTGTTTCTTATTCATTAGAATTATACTATTAGAAGTAAATATGCTGATACTTTACTCTAAATCTTTCTTTTTACATCAAACACGTATGCCCTATAAGCTTGAAAAAAAAGTGTTTTAAAAGTTTACTTCTATCAGAACAGCAACTATGGGTTGCCTGAATTTGTGTCTATTACAATGCATTCCCATGACAGCAAGTTTTCACAGTGAAAAAAATGATCAAAACATAATAACATTTAAGAAAAGCTTTTATAACACTATTATAACAGCTGTCAAACTGTGTAAGGGCAATATTTACATCATTTGGACACTTTACGTTCTGATCCTTGCGTGTTCATTTTGCACTGCATGTTTTAATGAAATGACAAAATACTCAGTACATTTCATTTGTCAAGTATTAATTTTTCATAAGTATAAGAATAGCCTTTCCTATGTGGTTATTGAATATAGACGAGAAGATTTTGGACATATTGTCTAGACCTACTAAATACTGATAGGGCTTGAGGAGGCCAATAAAGCAACACTAAACCAGTGTATTGACTAATTTCTCGGAAAACCAAAGTCTGGAACACACTGAGATCACAGATAGACAATGGAAAAGTGGATTATGTTGAGATTTTTGCCCTAAAAACTTCTCCCTAAAAAAGCTGACCACTGCTGCAGTTTTTTGTGTTGGCCCAAACTATATAAAGCCATGTTTAATAGTTTAACTGTTTCACATCAAGACTATATTCTGTGTGGTTGAAATGTCCTGAACCAAGCAGTCCTCAAAATGCACTGGTGGTATTCTGCACATGCCCGGTTACATTCCATTCTTGTCAGTTTTTGTAGCATTAAATGTGTGTGCTTGTGTATGTCTGTTGTTGTTTCACATAGATTAGGGATGTGAAAGGTGTATGTAATTTGTTTGGACGTTTCTGAGGATCAGCCTTTGGGCACTGGGTGTGTGGCCCCCATGGATGTGCAAGCATGCGTCCAAGAGGAAGCTACATAAATGGCAGAAAAAGTGCTGAAAAAATGCTAAAATAGCAAGGCGAAACGCCAAACGGAAACAGCTTGTTCTGAAACGAGAGGGAATCTGGGGTTGGCTTTCACTTTTGCTGCCATATGTGATGCTGCAGGTGGTAAACTGGGCTGTTTTCTGGCAACCCTGGTCAGGGGACGTGCACTTCTGGTGTCGTTGAGCCAGGTGGAGTAAGGGCCAACTTTGAATGATGTGTTTACAAACTAAGAAGTAATTTCTGCATTATTTGCCTTTCAAAATGACAAGGAGTGAACGGGAGAGTGAAAGGAAGTAAGTAGTAAATAGAAAACTAACAGGTAGCTTATCCCAGCTGGCCACATTTTGAGTCTGACTATTATAGCAGTGGAAAGTCCTAGCTTTTTATTAGGATCAGTGTTTTAACCCAAACATCAAACTGTGTAAAAGCAAACATTTAGTATCAGAGGCAGGGGTTGTGTGAGCTAGTATAAACCTAATGGCTTTCCCATCTGCTGCTAGTGTGAGGCTGACATGAGGCCTTCATGTCATCTGATACACTACATTGAGGGAGAGGGAGAGCAGCAAGATCATTGTAGTTTATTCTAAACACATTACTGGAGACAACGTGTGAGTATGTGCACGTCTGATTGAATTTTTGATCATAGTATTCAAAGACTTTGTGCGTGTGTGTACTGCATGCACATGTTGGCGTACACGTATATAATTAAACATTTGAATGCAAATGCATTGTAGCATGAATATTGTAGCACGAAAGAAGTCCCAGCGTGTGGTAACATGCAGAATAAGCTACACACGCTCATTCTCATTCAAGGCACAGCATTACCTTTCAGATTGCTACAAATGAATAGTAAATCCTGTCAAAATAGGACAACAGGATTTCAAGTAATCATCATTGGAGTGTTATGTGAGATTTTATATTCAGTATAGACATTTTACATTTGAATGTTGAAGAGAAGTTTGAAGAGAGTTTTATAGACACTAAAAGTGAGCTGCCGTTTTATGACAGTAAACTGTGTGTAAAGGGATAAGACTAAAGCCAGGTAGCATTTTTTTCCAAAGTTAAAATGCAGAACTTTTCACACGTGATAATCCACTCACTGTACACTGTCTGAATGCTGTGCATGTGTATGCGGTCTTGCAAGGTTACTTCATGTGACTCCTCTGGTTGGAGGGTTTCTCTCTGATTCTCTCTCGCTCTCCTCCCGCTTCTCTACGTCTCTCCCACTTTGAAGCGGGCTGTGCTGTAGGATGCTGTCTGAGCCAGCAGCAATCTGAATGCTGATGAATGTCTGCACAGATAACCTGCGACTGATCTCACTGTCTGACTTCCTTCAAATGTAACTCTGGTGTAGCCAGTCAAATTAAAAAAAAGAAAGAAATACATGCATATTTGCAGCATTAGCTGGGTGAGCAGGGGTTTACACACATTTAGTTTTATTTTATTTTATTTATTTATTTGTTTTAGTTTTTGTAGTTTATTAACATAAAACTTGCGAGCTGTGCAGAACAACACAAAGTGCAGTTTTGGCAAAGGAGTAGCCGTATTTAGGGACTGATGTCTCATTCAAGTGTATTACAATGATAAGCTATTGACTGAGAATAATCATCACTTAGGTTACCCTGTCCGAAGATATAAAGGCTTCAGTAACAAGCCCACTTCTACAACCCTCAGAAAACTCTTCTCATTGTCATCACCTTTTCAATCTGTCCACCCCACTTAGTTCTTTTTCATCACTTCAACCTACTTCTAACGGCACGTTAGTACGTCCTTTTTTAGAAAGGGTTTAAATCACGCTGCCTGTCTTCTTCCTTTCCATCACTTCCACTTCAAATTACTCTCTTAAGATTGAACTGAGAATAACATGACGCCACGACTCCTCCTCTTCCTCCCTTAGCAACGCTTAGATATCATGTTGTCAAATATTATGTCTCTCTGCTGGCCAACAAGCTTGTCATTTCCTGGGCCAGAATTTTTAAAGCAGCCCGTCTGCTGCCTGCATCAGGGGCTGGTTGTATGAGAGCAAAGGGAGCAGTAATAGCTGCTGAGTAAAATTAAAGTGCAGGAAAATTTGAACATCAAAATAATGCATGAAGAGAAACACACACAGGGGCAACCGGCGCAGCGTGGCGCAATGACTGACGCAAGTGGCTTTGCTGTTTTAAGACCGACACCGTAGTTTTCCTGTGTAATGCCCTCGTTGCTGAAATAGCAAATGCACGTCCTGCATTCAGGTGAATTCTTGGCTTATGGCTATTTTGCGCCATTGACCATCAAGAACCTGGTCTAAAGTCAGTAATGCAGCATTTCATTGTTATTTTAATTGCGCATTAGAAAAATGTGCCTAGGCTCTTGCACATGAACTATGCTTGTTATACACACACACACACACACACACACACACACACACACACACACACACACACACACACACACACACACACACACACACACACATCCCCCCATCACCTCACTCCTTTGTTACCCCATCTCACCCCTCTATATTGGCTTCCAGGATTCTCTCGTTCAAGCTTTACTGACTTGTCCTCATGTTTTACACCGTCCTTGATCCGCACGCATTCATCAGGTAGTCACCTGCCTACCTATGACATCGCTCCACATGATTGTGTCCCAGAGTGTAAACGTTTTTCTAATCATGCGTGTGCCTGTGTAGATTTTAATACTTTGCGTGTGCACATCCAACACAATGCCTGTTAACATGCAGTGAGTGCATGGTGGAGCAACAGAGACAGTAGCAACACAAGGGTGTCGATCCCAGCGTGCACTGGGAGTGCTTGAGGAAATCTAAGCAGCTTAAGCAGTCCATGATGTTGTCATCTCTTCTCAGCTGAGCTCCCAAAATAACAGGCCCTCTGGGTACAGACTGGCAGAGCTGAGAAGGGGCCAGTCAACAGAAAGACCCAGAACAACCCGCCCCAGATTAGACCAGTTCAGACTAGCCCAGTTACTCAGTCCACTTAAGCTCAAACAATTTAACCTTCCAAAGCAAAAATAATTCCAGCGAACTGTGTCTTTACATGGTATGACGATTCTCATCCTCTCTACTGCAGAAACCTGCATCCCCAGCCCATTTTATGAAGGCTTGAGTGCAGCAGGCAATTTCCCATGAAGCCCTGCATTTAGAGGGCTCACATGTTTGCAATTGACTTAAAAGCGCATGCTCTCTACTTGAACCTAGTATGGCTGTTGAGGTGGATGTGGTACTAGTGGCAGGGGAGCTAGGATTAACATGTTACACGCACACAAACACATCAACTAGGCCCTATTAAGTGGCTAAGTGTGTCGGAAAAGGAGGCCCTTACACTTCCACTGAGACAGCAGACAGAGAAAAGTGTTTAAGTCTCCTAACTGACCCCCTTTCTCCTATCTAGGTCATAATGTAGGCTATAGGCTAGCCTATGTATGTTCTAGGCATGGTAACACACACAGCAAGCATTTCTGTAAATGGGGGGATCGGCATGGGTTGCCCCATTCTCTCTGTGACTCAAGCTTACGTGATGCAGCACATGGGGGCTTGTGTGTGGTTTTGGACCTAGATGACTATATATAGTCTTTTATTTGCGAGCATCTTTGTCGTCTCTGATGCAGCACTGTAGGAGTGGGTGGATGAGCTCATTCTCACCTGTAAAATGTTTACTGAATTATTCATGACAGTGTGCTAAACTGGCTGACAATGAGCTATTTCTGGATAGTCACATTTGAATAATATATAAAAAAAGAAATCTCAAATCCCTCAAATATGTTGCCATGTTTTTTGTGTCCTTTGTTCTTTATTTGACAAATTAAAAACATATTTGATCGCTGTCTTAAGCAGGATGACAAGACATTTCAAGGGTTTGAAAAAAGTATTTGACATGTTTTTATTGCTGCCTCTTTTAGTGAATCTAGTCCCTGGGGAACAGAGATAACCTGCATACATCTATCCCATCCCTTCCATCCCTTCTGAAAACACATACTGAAAGTGAGATAAAGCAATTGATAGAAATTCCATCTGTTTTATATAAAGTGGTTGTTGTGCACAAAAGCACTGGTTGTGATTGCTGTTTTATTGACAGGCTTAAGGGACTTATTTCTGTTGATTGCCAAAAACATTTTCCTTCCATATTAAAATGGCAAATCTCCACCATTCATAAACTAAAAAAATATTTTAAAATAATGTTCAGGGGCCCAGATGGCACAGCAGCATTCTGGTAGAGGTTAAATTCAAATTCAAATAGTTTCTAGCTTGGCACCCTATCAAATGCAATTATAACACATAGCAGTCCAGATTTTACCCTGATATGACGGAGGGACTTATACTGACAGTGGGACAACGACAGCAGTGCAGGGGGATTTAGAAATTCTATGAAACAAGGTAAATACATAGCAGAAAACATAATACAAAAGACAATCCAGTGCATAAGACATTTTTCAACATTAGGACCACACACACTATGTATCTTTTTTGCCTCTATACATTAACACTTTTGCAAGGTCAGAAGCTAAATTGCAGCAATCTTTTCAGCGCACATATTCCCTTTGGCCAGGAGTAAGGTCAGCTCTGTGGGTGCCACCAGTCAAAGTCCACCATCCATTTAATCTATCAAACCCAAGGTTGTAGTCAGTTGTTGTACTCCAGATTTATTTGATTTAAGGAATTGAATGGTTGCTAAACTGTCAATTGCTCTTAGCCTTGGCGTGCCATGTTCACAGTTTTGCTCCTACAGAGTGTCATTAGACCTGTTTACAACACAGGTCAGGGGGCAGGGCACTGAGAAGTTATGAAGGTATGCCGGGGAAGAGGAGAAGGATGCTGGATGTAGTGGTGATTGCTCCAGTGTTTTTTGCCTAATCTGATTATCATGCTGAAAAATCTTAGGTGTCAGGGTTTGGTTACGGGTGGAAGGATAAAGAAGAGCATTCTGCGCTTTGACATCAAAGGAATACGGTCCTTGTGGTTACATAGCCTGACAGTGCTATATTTAGCCCTCTTTTGCAGCCAAAAGTCATTTGTTTGTAAGAAACACAATCTTTTAAATATTGTTTTTTAAAATAATAAATGTGAATTTGCAACAGTTGCAGTAGATGGAGCGATACGTGACAAACATTAGATGAATATTTTATGTCTTTGGCATCTTCCTCATAAAGGTGCAATCCTGAAAGACACCTCCCATCAACTCTAGCTGCGTTACCCACAATCCCCTGTGGATAATGACACCGCAGGCCAGCAAAAGCAAAAGTCATAGCAAACCACTGGTTCCTTTTTTGATTAGTGTTTCTAACCTACATCATTAAACCTTGCTGCTAAGCCTACTCTGTTACAGTGGGGCTCAAAAGTTTGGGCACCTCAGGAAAAAAAAAATGTATTAATGTGCATAAAGAAGCCAAGAAATAAAGGAAAAATCTCCAAAAGGCACCAAATGACAGATTAAACATTTGTATAATATGTCACAAAAAGTTATATTTTATTTTCAACATTTACACTTTCAAAATAACAGAAAACAAAAAAATGATGTCTGCAAAAGTTTGGACACCCTACAGAGTTTCTAGCATGCACCGCCCCCTTTGGAAAGCTGAGACCTGACAGTGTCATGGATTGTTCTCAATCTTCATCTGGAAAGACCAGGTGATGTCAATCTTAAGGTTTTAAATGCCGAGACTTATCAGACCTTGCCCCAACAATCAGCACCATGGTTCGTCTAAGCAGGTGAAAAACTGAAACTGAAAATAGTTGACGCTCACAAAGCAGGAGAAGGCTATAAGAAGATAGAAAAGCGTTTTCAGATGCCAATATCCTCTTTACGGAATGTAATTAAGAAATGTCATCGGGAACAGTGGAAGTTAAAGAGAGATCTGGAAGACCAAGAAAAATATCAGACAGAACAGCTCTGAGATTCTGAAGAAAGCAAGTGAAAACCCACGTTTGACTGCACGATCCATCCAGGAAGACCTGGCAGACACTGGAGTTGTGGTACACCATTCCACTATGAAAAGATACTTGTACAAATATGGTCTTCATGGAAGAGTCATCAAAAGAAAACTTCTTCTATGTCCTCACCACAAAAATCAGCGTTTGATGTTTGCAAATGAACATATAGACAAGGTTGATGCATTGTGGAAACAAGTTCTGTGGCGCAATGAGGTTAAAATAGAACTTGTTGGCCCGAATGAGCAAAGGTACATTTGGAGAAGAAAGGACACAGAATTTAATGAAAAGAACCTCTGTCCAACTGTTAAGCATGGGGGTTAATCGATCATGCTTTGGGGTTGTATTGCAGCCAGTGGCACAGGGAATATTTTACGAGTCCAAGGAAAAATGGATTCAAAAAAATTTCAGCAAATTTTGGACGCTAACTTGATGTCATCCGTGAAAAAGCGGTAGTTAAAGAGAGGATGGCTTCTACAAATGGATAATGATCCTAAACACACCTCAAAATCCACAATGGATTACATCAAGAGGCGTAAACTGAAGGTTTTGCCATGGCCTTCACAATCTCCTGACCTCAACATAATTGAAAATCTATGGATAGACCTAAAAAGAGCAGTGCGTGACAAAAAAGGAAGGAAGAATGGGTGAAGATACCTCAAACAATAATTAAAAGACCCTTGGCTGGCTACAACAAACGTTTAGAAGCTGTGATACTTGCCAAAGGGGGCAGTACAAGGTATTAACTTTACAGGGTGCCCAGACTTTTGCAGATGCCATTTTTTTGTTTTCTGTTATTTTGAAAGTGTAAATGATGGAAATAAAATCTAACTTTTTGTGACATATTGTATGAATGTCAAATCTGTCGTTTGATGCCTTTTGGAGATTTTTCCATCTTTTCTTGGCTTCTTTATGCACATTAATACAAATTTGTACACGGAGTGCCCAAACTTTTGAGCCCCACTGTGTGTTGTACACTTTTAACTCACTTTACTCGCAAATCACATGGAAACCCGTTGCCTTGTCCCACTTTTTTTTAAACAAGCTGAAACTAAACATGTTGAGTAGTATTAATATGAAACTGTAACTTTTTACACAAGCTAAAACTAAACATTTCGAGTAGTATTAACTGGAACCTTAAGTTTAGTATTTATATCAGAAGTAGAATGTTTACAAAATCATTAGATAAAATGAGCTATTCTGACTTGTTGGTGCTATTCATCATTTGTTACAATGACTGTATTTTCCTCTAACTTGATTAGCTTTTGATCTTTTTAAAATATGTTATAAAACATTGTTTCAATTAAGTTGGATGAAAAAATAAACATCTCTAAATTCTCCAAATGTGTTGTCTGTCCATGTGTTGTGTGTGTGTGTTGATGTTGAATGTGTCACAAATTTCCCCCCAAAAACACGATGTCCCCTGAGATTAAAGTTTGGGGCCGGGTCCATGCTTCTGCAGCAGCCAGCAACGGCACACCAGACAATGTCCCTAACTAACTTTAATCTATATAATTATCTATATGTCTAATTCATATACATAGACTGATGAAGAACTGAAACAATAATGTCTTATGTCTTACTGCTACAGCTCCTCTCAGTTTTAATTTTCACAAAAGTCACATCCTTCAGCAAGCTTACTATAGCATTAAAGTATGTGTAGGTGTGAATGTGTGTCAGTGTTGTTGGTGTGTGTCTTCGTTTTATGTCTGTCTGTTCATCCGCTTGTTTTACCTAAAATAACGAAGTTTAATCCCGTACACACATTAAAAAAAAGTAGGGCTGGGCAAGTTGGACATTATTGTCGCGTTAACTAATTAATTAATTAATGGAGACAATCTTTTCATGGCGCATTAACGCAGTTTTTATTATTTCTTTATTATTGTAAAAGTGTGTTGCTCACAGACTTTATAAATACTGCAAAGTTGAATTTTCCTATCACCGGAATACTTCCATTCTGAAATATCACCTTGACAGTTGATACCAGCAAAGCATTCAACGAAACGCACAGCGGCGCGAGGCTTCGGCATGCTATGTTAGATGCAACGTGTGGGTAAGTTTAGATAAACAAAGGCAAGAGACGCTAACAAATGCCATAGCGACGTGGATAGCTACAGACTGCAGGCTCAGTAGGGTTGTGGAGGACATCGATCTGAGTCGATCTGGACTACTCGACTCACTGGGTAACCATAATGGGGCACTTTAAACCTAGTCCAGTAAGGGCTGCAGAGTTAGAGCAACAAATGATGAACGTGGACATAAGAAGGAGTCGCTTATGCAAGACGTTCCAACCAGATGGAATTCAACTCTGGATATGATAAATACATTGTTTAAGTTGAGATGTACACAAAACATTTTATTTAACTGCTACTTTATAAACAAAATGCTGGTAAGTTTTTGCAGAACAAATGTTACGGCACTTTTGTTCATATGGCAGAACATTAATAAAAAAATTGCACTATATACACTACTTTTAATTCATTATATCATTTTGCGATTATACGCGATTAATCAGGGAAATTATGCGATTAATCGCCAATCAAAATTTTAATTGCTGCCCAGCAATAAAAAAAAGTAATCAACAGCTTACCAGGGGTATAGGGTTCTGTCTGCTCACTGACATTGCAAACTAGACAGAAGCACACAAAAAGCTCACTGCGTAGAATGGCTACTTGACCCTAATGGCTTTTTGACGTACCCTGGTAATCAGAGTTATGCCAGAAAAGTTCGATAAGGGAATTGTGCAGGACCAGAGGTGCATAATGTACGGAAGTATGGTCCCTCTGGGTTTTATGGCTTCAAGCCACAATAAAGTGTTTGAGGTTAGGTCATATAAAGGACAAAGGCTAGTCCAGTCTGCATTCGATTACAACTTGATGGAGTGGGGAGAGTCTGTGAGCATGATGGGTACAGTTTTAAGCTCCTCCATAAATGTTGTGAGTGGTAGCATGTTTATATTTGCTGGTTAAGTTCTATTGTCCTGACATTAATACGTGCTGTGATGTTTGTGCCCTCAGCCATTACTGTCACAGACTTGTGTTGTTCTTGTTTATACTCTGTTTCTGAGTGTTACTTAAGTGTTTGATTGTGTACAGACTGTGAAAGCAAATTTCCTTTCCAAAGTGTGAGTGTGAATGTACAGTAAAACCTTCACATATGTAACAGCAGAAAAAACAACAACCTTCAACCAAAACAATGGATCCATGACCCCAGATTTCTGGCAAACAGCTGTGATGTGAAAGTGGGACACCTGGCCTTTAAGCTCTCCTTTTTCAAATGTATCATTTAGAATAAGAAACCTACAACAACTGAAACATAATTTGGGGCACTGGTGTACTGCAACCATCATTATGATGAATAATGACACAGTATATGCCTGCAGTGAAGAGGACTTCCTGTCTGTAATAACTCATAAATCCACACAAATGTAAGCTTTGAGGATTCAAATGTGCTATCTTATGTAATTCATGAAGAAAAAAACATGTTAAAGGGGCACTCCACTGATTCGAGTTTACTTGTTATGTGGAGTACTACTTGGCTTGTGAAAACAGTTGTCTTTCTGTACCTATGTAAAATGCAAAGACTATCGAGGTGGTTGTGGAATCCTTCACAAAAAAGGAGGCATAGTCTGACCATGATGGATCTGGAGATGATATTGACTTCCAGTGAACTGCATCATGTGCCATGGATGAGGTCATAGTCTGGCTGTGATTTAAGACAAGAGCTGCTGCTATCATCATGTCATGTGAGCCATGCTGCATGATTTCAAATGCTGCAATCCGCATTGCATTCTGTAATATTATGAAGCACTAAGGATATTGGGTTTATTATTAGTATCTCTTCATCTCAGTTGAATAGGACATCTGGCCCTATAGCAATACAACTATAATAGCATGAGAAAATGGATGCTGTATCAAAAATCTCTCTCTCGGTGCAATTTCATTTGGTCTAGTACAGCAGTGTGGCATTTTCTTTCCAGTGTGCTGCTTGGTTTTGTGTTGTAAAGAAAAGGGCATCGGTGTTATTACAAACTGACCTATAAAACTGACAAATGGATGCAAAGATACATAAGTTTATAATTGTAAAGTGTGATTTTGTTTAGACTGGGCAGTAATTATCAGTGTTTAATGAGGAGTGAGGAAGCAGTAGGACTTTTTCAGTGTATTATTGTTAGTTTTAGAATGAACTGTGGGTCTTAGTGTGCTTATCAACATTTGAACATCAATACAATTTCTGCTGCCATTGCATTGTATTGCAAATAACATCTATAACATCTATCTATCTAACAAAAATGCACTTTGCAGTGATTGAGCCAAAGCCAGCCTTGCATGCTTTAAATAGCCATTTGCTGCATATATATGGCCATGACATATGTAACATAGTTCATAGTTGACAAGGGTTTTTACTGCAGAGGTGCAGTAGATAAACGTCTTTTATTTTAGACTGTTTGCTGAAGTGACTCCCATGATTTGTTTTGAACAACAGTGCAAAATCCAAGACAGCAGAATAGACAAGAGCATACACACTTTGCTCATGTTGACAGCATGGAGCCTGACGTGAATACTGAATCACCACTGCATGTTTTGAATGATGGGCGGCTGTGTTTGGAAGAGGATCAACTCTTACATGAATCAGCAGGTGAAGCCCACTCACAATTTACAACATGTAGGCATTAGAGCAGATAAGTATGATGAAGCAATTAATGTTTAATTGTTACAATTGTTCCTCATTAAACAGGTATCGACAACACTAATAGCCCGTTTCCCATGGGAAATACTGCCTCATTTGTAAGATTTCTGTAACATTGCTGTGTTTGTATATCAGCCATTCTGTAGCGTTTCTCCTTTCAAGCCGTGGATGTTGTCATGGTAATTATCTCCAACGTGAAGCAGTTTAGTGCTTTGTGGCCTTGACTTCTGCTCGTCAGTGTTAGCTGTTCATATAAACACACAAATACGCACACACAAACAGCTGTGGCAACAGTAATGAGGGAAGAACACAAGACTCTCTCTCTGCAGGTGGAAGAGAATGCAAGTACTGTCAGTGATTTATTCATCCATCAGCAATCCATCAATGAATGAATAAATGAATGAAATCATTTATCTCACAAAAAGAGGAAATTAGAGGTAAACTTGAAACAGAGCATTTTGGTGTGGTTTACCAGCTGCTCGACTGGCCTTGTAGTGTAGAAGGTTCTGGAACAGTGTGGCAGGGTAACAAGCGGTTTTCAGTTACAGATCCATTTTCACACGGGGATCATCCACAACTGGCCCTTTCCTTCATCTCACACTGTCCCTCCCTGAAGGTGTCGCTCACTTGCACGACATCGATACACAATTCTCTTTCCAGTGTGAACAATTAAGTTGTGTTGTGTTAAAGATAGTTGCTGGGACAACCTGAAACCCCACTAACGTAGTTATATTTTTCTGGGCCTCATTATATCACCAGCTTTTACAGTGTTTTGAGCTAGGGATTAAGCAAATCTTCCTCATGTTAAGCCAGATCAGAACTAAAGTGGCACACTTGATTCACATAATAGAAAAGCCTTTTCCACTGTAAACCTTCTGCTCACCTTGATCGATGCTTTCTGTCTGACTATCTGTTAAAGAACAATAACACAGTTATTATTGCCCGATATTTGTCTCCTTTTCAGTAAAAATGGGAACAGAGTTACCTGGATGTTAGTTCAGTTCTATGAGTATGTGTGCTGCCCAATGTAACTAACTAAATTAAAGAATGTCAACACACCTACAATCGATCCATCTAGTGTTGCAGTGTTGCTATCAACGGGTGAAGTTAGATTAACTATTAATCAAAACATGGAGCAGGCTTGTCTATTGCAGGAGTCTTGTTAATCTCTTGCATCATTATAAATCCATATAAAATGGATGGGCGTTGTCATACAGTTACAGGAAACAGTAATATGGCACACTCTATACTGTTCTTAAAGACAGACTGAAAAATAATGCTATTTTCAGATACTGTTTGACTCGCCTGTTTTTTGAAATGTCTGGATGCCAGTAATTCTTGGTGAAATGTTGTCAACAAAAACTACCAGGACCCTGGTTTATCACCTGTTGCTACTGCAAGTGCTCGTAAATACCGGGAAGGGTGTAGATTTCCATTTGCCACTTGTTGTGTGTGTGTGTTGTTGGGTGTCAGTGTATGGGGAGTGTGGGTGGGTTGATAAGGCTGAGTAAAGCAGCTGTCTTAAGCAGTTTCTGTGTAATTGTAATCCCTCTGATCAGGCGCTCTGTAAACACCAGATAGTAAACCTAGCCTGGAGCTTGACTCTTCATTGGACATGCACACACGCGTACTCTTTTTTTCTCTCTCTTACTCTCTTTTTCCCGTGTGCTTGTGACTTACAATGTGTATGTATGGACCATACAGAATTTGCCCTGTTATACTTTATCAACAGGAATTGATAGGTCAAACTTCAAACAGCCAGCCACTAATGGCGGTTTTCCACTGCGTGGTATCTACTCGACTCGCCTCGGGTCTACTCGCTTTTTTTGGTTTTCCATTA
>NC_048416.1:18989369-19037489 GCF_013103735.1 Etheostoma cragini
ATGGGCCGAGGCGAGCCGAGGCGGGCCGAGGCGAGCCGAGGCAAGCTGTTACCAGCAGTGGAAAAACGCCATAATAGTCTATAAACAAAGCATCAGGCTGCCTTTAAGATTTCACATGAACAACGGTTAAGTTACTCAGGCTGCCAAAGAATACCATAACTCATTTCAATAGTTTTGGAAACTGTCCAACATTTGACAAATCACGTTTTCAAGGGAGCCCATGTCTTGTTAAAGGTCCCATGGCAGAGAAATTTTACTTTATGAGAATTTTTAACACTAATTTGAGTTCCCCCAGCCTACCTATGGTCCCCCAGTGGCTAGAAATGGTGATAATTGGAAACTGAGCCGTGGGTATCATGCTCTGCCTTTGAGAAAATGAAAGCTCAGATGGGCTGGAATCTGCTCCTTATAACGTCATAAGGAGCAAGGTTAGAAATGACCTAGAGAGAAATGAGTGGTTACTAACAGCACTTGTGTTTTTGATTTATCACGAACCTGCAGGGCTGAACATGATGACCCCCTCATCCATTGCAAAGATCGTACCTCCTGCCTTATGCATGCTTATAAAGTATAATTCTTGTAAAACTCATACTCTGAATTAAAGTGAGATGGAGAGAGAACTCTGCTTTTTGGAACAATTTTAAATCCTTTAAGTGCAATGCCCGCGTAAGACTGACTGAATCGACTCTTGCTTTTTTCAGTTTTTATCACTGGTGGTGCCAGAAGCTTCTGCTGAGATACCCTCCCTCCCTTTATCAGCTTTCTCTCTCTCCCACTCGCTCTCTTTCGACACGTAAGCACTGAGTGGTGCGTGGCAATGTTAGCTAAACTTGCTTTGCCTGTGTAAGGCATTTATAAAAGATACACAGCTACATGTCTGGATGGCCCAACTGCATAATTCATGTCTTGGTGTAGAGCTAAATCCTCTCTCCATCTCCCTCTGCTGACTCCCCAACTTCGTAATGGGTTCTGTGCAATCATAAAATGCTGGTAGCGTCAACTAATGCCCACCCTTCCTCCGATACACACACACACACACACACACACACACACACACACACACACACACACACACACACACACACACACTCACACACAGGTACGGAGTCAGAACCAGAACTGCATTAAACTCTTTGTAGCCATACTTTATTTAACACACTGTACTTCTGTTCAAACATTTGCTTGCTTTTAAGGTTTTAAGTTATCTATTCTGCTTCTGCATTTGATAAACTAGAGGGACAATGCATTTTATATTTTGAGCACTCTCTTATCCCATTCACTATTATCCCCTTTTCACCAGTTGTGTTTGTAGTTGATCTACAGTCATGCCTGCATAAAAGCAGCTAGTGACACACTTTTTAGATATATCCTGAACAATTTATGAAGAAGAGTACAGAATTCATTAGGCACTATTGTCTATGCAGCCTTTAAAGCAACACCAAATCACTTTTCCTCCTCAGTCCCCCTACATGTTGGAAGCAGAACTATTTGTTACCGCTGTCTCATTTGAACTACAGATCCACTACCGATCTAGAAAACTTGCCTTATGCGGTTCTAGCCGGTACAGAGCCGCAAAGCAAGTGCAGATTTGATGAAGCACTGATGAGATTTTGGAAACATTATTTTAAGGTACAAAAGTATCTTTGATGTTGCTTTAAGAGGATTGCATAATTTATTTGCCTGTTGTTTCACATTCATTCTAGGTTGACGTATAATAAATTAAAATCTACAGCTATTATCTGAGGCCAGAAATAAGAAGAGAGGTGAGGTTTGTGCCCTGAAGTTCCGCATGTGTTTGAAATAAAGTGCGGATTTTTCTGTCTGAGTCCAGCTCGCGTCTGACAGAGCAGTAATCGAACCCGACCCGAGCCCGACAGGCATTAAGATATTTATGTTCGAGCCCAACCCGAGCCCGACACAGTTAAAATCTCATTTTTTTCTCATACTAATGAAACATGTACGTCTGACTGTGTGGAAAGCCCGCATTTATTAAGTGTACTGTAGGAAGGCATTCGGAAATGTCAACAGATGAGTGCATCAGTGCACACGAGGCAACAAGCGTACGTTACTAAGCTCTTTAATTTAAAATGTTCAATGTGTTAACCTTTCCTGATTGCTTTATTTCCAAACTTGGTGGACAGAAAACCAGTGGAGACTCATTCCCTCCAGGGACTACGTTATAAAATGAACTAGAACTGCAAGCAGTTATGACGGGGTCCAAGCACCTAATGCCAGTCTCCCCCTATTCCCCGGGGAGTGCGCAAGAGCGGAACCCAAAGCCTGACGTGGAGAGGCAAACAATGGTAAATATCAAGAGGTGTGAGCCGCATGGTCTGCGGTATAATGCTGTTGCAAATTTACTGGTTGCGATGTTTGGGAGTTATAGGGCCAAACAGGTTTTTTTCAGCTACATTGTAACCTAGTGGTGGAAATAGGTCAATTGTTGCGCTTGAGGTCCTTTTATGGTTATGGAGAGCAGTTCACAGAGTTCTCCCACCCCTCAGGCTTGGACCCCTAATAACATCAGGGTCATCTGGTGAGCAAATTAATGAACTTGGCTTTGGTTTATTTTGCACACCGCACACTGTGTACATAACAAACTTATACCACCATATCCGCTCCATTCGCATCTACTGTCTGCTTACTCTTTCTCCATCCCTCTTCTGCCCACTTTCCACACACACAGAACCACAAGCACTGAGCTCTCTTAAAGGAGCCGCAACAATGTTTTACAATGAATGCCTTATCACGCTGATTTGACCGAACCATACCCGAACCCGAACATCATTTTTAAATATTTGTACAAACCCGCCCCAGCCTGTTGGGTTCCGGCTCGGCCACTCTGGATAAGACCAGTGGAATATACCTCACAAGAAACTCACAGTTTAATGAAAATGGCAACATTATATGGCCAAGCTGGGACAGTGGTGGAGTGGGCGCACATGTACTGTGAGGTTTATGGATCGCCGCGGAGGTCCAGGGTTGGAATCCGAACTGTGACGATTTCCTGCAAGTTTCCCCCCTCTCTCTCCCCTTTCTCACCTAACTGTCCTGTCAAAAAAAAATTAAAGACAGAAAAAATAATCTTAAAAATAAAAATGTCAACATTATAATTTAAATCTTAAACCAATGCTAGCAGAACACATAGGTGTTTAGTTTTGAGCAAAACAGGGGTAACAGGCAGTTAGTGAAACTTGTAACCAGGTGTTTACAGTTTAAATCTCTATGAAGAATCTCTCCTACTTCCATATCAGAAATGACATCAGTTCCAGTAACATGGAGCTAATCCATTAAAATGTCATGGTTGGTTATCAAGGTTGGTACAAGCTACAGGTCATGACATTGTAGAATTTGGATTGTGGCTTTGTGTACACAGTGAACACACGCACACCACACACACACACACACACACACACACCACACACACACACACACACACACACACACGCCCTTAGGCCCCTTTGGCAGATGGACTCCCCAAACAAGCCTATTGGAAACACTGCACACATGCACGCACATTTGTGTGAGTCTGTTCTGAGGAATATATATCTTCAAAGACCATGACCTCACTAAAAAGAGTGGGGCAATTTTTGAAGTCATTGCTGTCGTGCTGTGACGTGGGTGTCACGTGCCACATCTCTGGTTTGATTCTCTTCAAAGTGACAGAGCTCACATAACAGGTTGTCATTTTCACAGTGCTGCTGGCAAACTGTCTTTAGAGGTTGTGTATTTGCTCAGGGTGACAAAATGAGAAAGTCACCTTTTCTGTGGACATCTACTTTTGGGCACTGAAGTAATAATGCATAAAAAAAGTAATGAGAGCTTGATAGCAATCACCACCGCAAAACATTGAAGGCAAGGGCTTAACAAGGGAACATAGTGTGTCTGGATGTGTGTCTAACTCTATCTACTTAGAGAGCCAAAACCAAACACACCAACCATAATGCACAGTATGTGTTTGCGTGTGTTAGGAGAGTGTGTTGAGCACATGATAGATGAACAGCTGGGATGAGTTGGCTCATGTAGTAGGGCATGTACAGGCTAGGGAACAGCTGCAAGTAAACAGGATCTGTCCGGTGTCAGACCACAAGACTTGGAAAATATTTTTCAACTCATATTCTAAATAGTGGAATACAGTGACAATGATACACCCTGTGTATTTTTGTTTGCTCAATGAGACACATTTAACTGGCAACTGCTGCAGACAGGGGCATTTTCTAAATCTGCCAAAATAAAAATCACTACATAATCTCTATTTCTAGTTTAGCCGAACTTTCCAGAGTACAGAAAGCATCTATTTATACAGCTTTCCGGGTCAGATTAACTGTGTTTCAGGGTTGTTTTCAAAACCTTGTTTGACGTCAGCAAATTTTTTATTGCAGTTTTGTAAAATTTTGTAAAATGTATAAAGGATTAGCATCTTCATTTAAAGGATAAAGAGTTCTGGGAAAGTTGCAGTATCAGTAGTGACATTTAAATAGAATTATTTAATATCATCAAATTAAAGTGGAAGAAGCAAAAAGAAAAAGTTTGTCTGATTGGTGAGCCATCCTGTCACTTAAGTTCAGAAGGACTGTCTCCGACAAGGACTGTTGTTGTGGAATAACCTTATTTGTTCCAGTTCAGCTCGTCACTTGCTGTGGTTCTGATCACAAAGCATAACAAATACCTGGATGTCTTTCCAGCTAGACACAAGCAAAACAACTAAGGGATGTGTATACGTGTGTGTGGATTTTGTCCCTCTTAAAATGCATCATCAGGAAACTGAGCCTTCAAACTAATCCCATTTTTTTGATGATTCAGACAGCGTTGGTGTTAGCTGTTCCTAAATCTCCTCTCTCTGAATGCCTGGATTTGAATCCTTTATGTAATCCTGCATCAAGGCCAAGCTAGTTGGAACTCTTATGTCAATTGGAAATGACAGTGTGTTCTTCACTTGTTAATATTTCAGAAGGGTTAGCCATAATACCATCTCAATCCTTTTTTGTGATAGTCCATTTTCTATTTTATTTACTTATGCAGTAATATAAAGAGCTACTGTTCAATCCTCTCGCTCTTGTTCTCATTTTAATTTGGGCCAGACCTCTTTGTTCCCATTTTCTCCTCTGGCAATTTTTACCTGCTGCTGTTGAACTTCTACAATAAATCAGTGGAACACAGACACATGTATACTTGTATAGATAAAGTAAGTCATCGGTTGAAAACATAATTAAAATATTCATGAAGCATTACAAACTTGTAAAAGTCATGGGTTGCTGTGACCTGATATCCTCAGACATAAACTAAACAAAACTGCGAAGGAGTAATATGTGCATCATACAAAGTGTAGAGGACATATGAAACAATGTTTACTATAACTCGTGGCAAGACAGTCACAACACAACACAATAATTATAAAACAAACTAGTTTTTAGAAACACATTTTCTTACATTCAAACTCTCACATGGAAGGGCTATGTGAACACTAGAAACAGCTGGAAAATAATTTAGCTTCATTACTATTTTGACATTTAATTCTGTAGTGTTCCATCACTTCATAATGTCTGTGTGTATTAAATAATTTAGAGTTTATCAAGAGTTTATTGGTGGTTCATTAAGAGTATTATTGCACATTAGAATGTATCTTCATCTGAAAGCAAAAAACACACACAAACACTTACAACTAATGTAGAAACCTTCAGAACAATAACAACCTATTTAGTAATTAATCAATCAGTAACCACAATTCTGATGACATGAAGGCACGATGCGCTATTGAAATGAAACAAACACATTCATGTTTCATTTATCAGAATCAATAACACATAATCATGCATCTTAATGTCAAGGGAACTATTATGAATCCAAACTAGAGAGAACTCTAAAAGAACTCTCTCTCTGTAAAAAAAAAATTGATCTCTGACAAATGACAGACTTTAGGACTGTTCTCACATCCTGCAAATGTTCAGTAAAAGTACTGACACTAACACTAATGCCATTTTAACCCTTGTGTTGTCCTCCTGGGTCCTTTGTCCCTTTTTAAGACTTTTTTTTTTTTAGTTTTCACTAACACCACCATACTACCACTAGTTTTACACTACTTTTTGAAAGTCATGGTCATTAACCCTGATTGTATGTAGAATAATACCTAATATTTGATTTAAAAAAGCAGAAATTATTAATTAATTTGACTTATAGTTAAGATCTGAGGAACGTACAGATGAGTTTCATTAGGAATAAATGTGATCAATTGTAATTGCAAAGAGTGTTGTAAGGAACCAAATCCATTTTTTGGTGGTAATTTGGTTAAAAAGAAACACATATTTCAGATGTAGACATTTTTTAAATGGGTAAAGGACAACAGGAGGGTTAAGGTCACCCTTCTTTTTTTTCTTCCTCTTATTCCAGTTTTTTTTTTTAAACTGTACACATGCCTACCCTCCTCCTCTTTCCTTCTATGCCCTCTCTCCCTTTGCTACCTTTCCATCTCTAACAAACAGGAAAGGCTGTAAATGTGTATTAATAAACTGCAAAATGTGTGTGTGGATTTGATGCCCATCTGGGATCTGATCTGGTTGGCAGAGGGCAGAGGAAGATGATGCCCTCCATATCTGCTCTGCCAAGGGAAAAGTAATTAATAAAGAGGCTTGTTACCACTTGTAAAGGTTTAGTGCTAACATGATCGTATAGTGCTTGCAGTCATTACATAACTGCTGTTGGGTTGAATTTAGTGATTGAATGTTTGGAATTGCGCTATCTTTTGTGTCTCCAACACAGCCCTACAGTGTTGAGACTGAGATCTGGAGTGAGAGGATGTCAGAGAGAGGGATGCGGGTAGATAATTCATTTTTTCAATGTCTGAATCAGAACCTGTTGACCCCATATTACTTATAACGATGAATGGATGTGGAATGGGCCACTGCACTTAGTCAGCCATGCATTGAGACATCAGTAAGTGCACTAAAGGTTGTGACAGAACAGAAGGTTGGGTACGGTCATTCTTGGCCCATCTAAATAGCAAGTATACTGATCCCATTATATTATGCTATCAATTCTGACCAGAACAATGTACATGTGTGACGAAGCCCTGAGTGCGTTACACTAATTGATTTGACAGTATTTGATGCTCATCCACTCTTTTTAAATAGTCATCGGATCTCTACATTTTGATTGAAGATGTCTGTGTTGCAGACAATCCAGCAGCAGTGACTCTCCGTCTCTCTTGCTCTGAGCTGCAGGTCTCACACTGAGATTGCCTCCCTGGTTAGATGACACCGGTCTTTAGGCAGAAAATATTATATATATATATTTTCTGAGTTTTTTTTCTGTGTTGGGCATTTACGGTCATTGGGCCATTGAAGGACATATTTGTGAATTTTGCCCATTTTAAAGCGATTTATACATTACGACAGTGCAGTTTCAATGGAAACTGTAAAGGTGAATTATTTTTCTCTCACTTTGTTGACTAAGGTTGTATAATGTGGGCCAGTTTATTTTTATGCTTTCATAAAGGCATGAGCCAGTTTGATTAAATACATAGATCTGTATCTCTCTAGTCTAATACCTAGTCTAATACCTAAAGTTATCCATAGTGTATGTAGCCCTAGTGTATGTATGACAGGTGTTTCCTATTGAAACTGAACCACACCTAACCAAACACACTGTCCGCTGGCAGAAAACTATAGTGAGATGGACAAACAATCCTTCCATCCTAACAACCTTATTGTGATATGTTTGACCGCAAGCCCAGAGTTGACATGTAAAGAACACATATGAAACATGATGTGACTTTGGAGCGGATTTGACATTTGATATGTCATAAGCTACTTGGTGTCAGGCTTTGTTGATCCTATTACACTTGAACCTCTTCCCACAATTTTTTTGTCTTCCCAATCTCAAAGGCCTCAGGATCAGCAGGGAGTAGTATGCTTTACAATCCTATTTGTACTCGTCAGCTGATAATTGTCATGAAAGGAATCCTTATATTAATCCGGCTAAGCAGAAGTGTGTGTTTGATCCCTGTCTGTTGACACGATATCCATGTTACAATTGATTCCATGATAGGGATGGAGGTTGTGTGTGTGACAATATTTTATTAGATCTTTGTGGGTTTGTGTGGGTACATGTTCATTTGCTATATTGCAAAGGTTGTTGCACAATATCAGCAGGAGGTACACTACAGTACAGTATACTTTAGTCTTACACAAGTAATAATAATATTAATAAGAATAATAACAATGTATACTTTATTAGTTAGTCGTAATTAGTTTTGAATACCTTTTTAAACAAGAATGAGAAATGTAATTCTAGACATTGCATGTGACTGATTACTATGGCAGAAATCAGTTGAGTTTTTAACTGTTCATGAAAGTTCATTGTGTTAACATATTTGTGTGTGTTTTACTGTATCTGGTGTCAGTCCAAAGTATTGTGTGTATGTGTGTGTGTGTGTGTGTGTGCATGCAGACGTTTAAGCGTGTCTGTGTGCTATGGAGTGAATGTGGACGAGTAATTGTTATATGGCCCTGTAATAAGTAGAGAGAGAGAGAGTGAGTGAGTGAGTTTGGAGCCGAAAGTCTCTCCACATTGATTTTTCTCAACTTGAAATATTTCCAAGACAACTGATGCCTTCCATGGATTTATAAAACTACTGGGTGCCAACATAGTTTTCAGTGTGAAAATGTGAAACAAAAATATACTTTTTATAAATAGGTTATCTTTATATTAATGAAAATAGACTCCAAGTAAGTTCCAAAACATTGCCAATGGAGCATGCACAGATACATGTTATTTTACATTTTGCTACATTTAATGGCATTATATTATACAGCATCATATGGCAAAACAGTGTTTAAGAAAGATAACAATGTAGGTACACTAAAGCCTTGATTAAAATGATAGCTAAAGTTGAGACTGCCGATTTCTTTTCAGTTTCATATCTCTTTGAATCGTCATCATCACTTAGTTATCCAGCGATTTGTGTTTTGATTAAAAATTCTAAAATATTTGTCCTAAGCTATCACGTAGCGAGGAAGAGAAAGAGAGAGAGAGAGAGAGAGAGAGAGAGAGAGAGAGAGAGAGAGAGAGACAATAAGATCAGAGGGATGAAAGAGCATGACTAAAAAGTGCAAGCTAAACTCAACACACTTTCTCTCCTGCCTGCAAGGTGACTTACAACAAAAAATTAACTATTTGTTCTTGAGATTGAGCCACACTGAACACCAGGCATCCCAGAAGACGATGTGCTAGATTCTGCTCCTTGTAAAACTACATTGAGGCCAAGCTATTTTCGAAACACAAACCTCAGGCAAAAGACCTGTTTCTGTGCTTAATACCGATTCTAATTCAGTAAGTATGCTATTTGTCAAGTCACAATGAAGGTGTTCCACCTTCTTGATGGCCATGACTTGAGTAAATTGTGCAGATTGCACCTCATATATCGACGTGTAGTTTATTTCTCTGGGCCTGACCGTGCTTCAGTTGATTACGCATGTCCTTGAACCCCACTTGAACATGAGGCAGGTGGCTTTTATGAGCCTGCGTGTCACTGATGACACTGTCACATTAAGCCTGCTCTTCTGTTCTCACACTTGAACATAAACAAAGTACAGTCATTGCATATCCCTTGCTTTTTACTCCACAAGGTAAATACTGCCCACACAGGTAGCACATCTGCCATACTGTTGCATTAAATTGGAACATGCCCTGTCATTCATAAGGGGCTTTAAATAGATGAGCAACTAACCGAAGCAAGATAAATCTCACCCCCCTCCTACCCAGTCCTATGAGATTTATTCCTGTCAGAGGGGCAAGGACATCTATTGCGGCGTGCTGAAGGTCCAGTGTGGCAACACCGGGGCCAGTAGATCACTGACTACCATGAACCCAGTAGACAGCTCACTCTGAGTGGCTGGTCTGATACAGAGTGAGGTCCCAGGTTTTGCTGTGTTATTCATCATGCATTTTTCAATCCCAATGTGTGCTATTCATCAAGGATGGGGCAAGGATGAAGAAGATAGGCTGTAAAAGATGAGTCCCCACCCCCTCCTTGATTCGTTCTCTTATCCCCACGTGACTTATTTTTATTACCTTGGATGAGTCAACAGTTAGTGGGCTCATTAATAAACGCCGGCTGGAATTACAAATTTGTAGACGTTCTCGAGAGTCTATTTTACACACGCTTTTACAGGTGACTTTTACTTTTACATGACTTTTTGTACAAAGACAACCTTGTGGAGAGTGAGACGCAAGATGAGAAAAAAGGTGTTCAGGTAGTCTGTTGTTACGGAGTAGGCTGCAGAAATTATAGGTTCTTGTTTTCTAAGATTTTCAATGCAATGGATCAATATTTAAATGATTTCACAATGGAGGAGGTTGTTATAGTGCAAGCCTCTGGATATTGGTAGTGCTCCTGTGGGTGCTGTCCCATAAATGCCCTAAGAATACGTTGTCAGGAATGGGACCTTTGCCTCCAAGTATCTGTGGTTTGGATGTGTCCAGTGATATACCTTGGACACGCTGTGTTACCACGTTAGGATTTCCCTCCTCTAATCAACATGGCTGGGAGACATAAGCAAATACAAACCATTGTTTTTACTGAAAATCTTTTAGATGACACAAAGTTTCTGTAGCCTAATCCGTAACAACAGACTACCTGAACGCCTTTTTCTACTTCTCACTCTCCACACCGCTGTCTTTGTACAAAAAGTCACGTCTTGAGATCAATAAGGTTGTCTGACACGTTTAGTAACAATCTGAGCCTGTAGCAATGAATCACTTTTATTGGAAAAAAAGCAAGGTCCCACCAGTGCCCCGAAAGATTATATTTTAGCTTCATTGTCATCTAGCTCAATACTGGACCAAATTCAAAGATGTTTTGGTCACATCAGTCTATTAGACACAAATGCATGGGGAAATGGAGCCTAGGTTAAAAAAAAAAAAAAGTGTTACCCTTTTAGTACAGAGGTAATGTGAGACCGTCTGTTTGACCTTGTGAATAGCCTTACGGTAGCATTAGCAAGGTTGGAAAAAAGAAAACAACTGCAGCAGACTGCAATCATGTTTTGTTCCAGTAAGCAGTTTTAAGTTCTTCCACTTTCCAACTGTTAAGTGTCTCAAGGCACCTTAACACCTGTCTTGTGCAGATGAAACAAACCCTTCATTATTTTTTCATGTTACAGTTTTGTTTGGGGAGAAAAGAAACTGATTGGGCAACAGGGAAATAGACAGAATATTACTGTATTTAACTATTTTTCTACTGATTAATGTTGTTTTCCAGATATATAGATACTTTATTTTTCCCCAGGGAGAAATGTGCATGTTACAGCAGAAGTACACAAATGAACCATACACTACAAACAATGTGTGCAATTTACAGGTTTAATAAAAGGGCAGATTAGTTTAGCTCAATTTCTACTGAATCCAGTCCAGCAGTATAACTCGTGTGCCCCATGGGCAGAGAATGGAGGCATATGTTTTTTGAAGAAAACTTAGCCCTCCTCTCTTTTCATTCCAAAGCACCGTTATAGTTTCAATTGTTCTGTGGTTTTCTTGGCAAGGGACTGCGATGGATAGTATCTGTCGGGTATTCAGGACCTTCTGCTGGAGTGGAGGTGTCAGTGTAGCAGGTCACCCAGGAGACGCAGAGGTACTGATGAGTCCCGTAGGATAAAAGGAACGTGGGGATTAATTACCCTGAGCATGGAACCCTGATTATCTGATGCTTGTGTGTGTGTGTGTGTGTGTGTGTGTGTGTGTGTGTGTGTGTGTGTGTGTGTGTTTTGTGGGGTAAACACAAGAGAGGCTTGTGTCAGAAAATGTATGACATACTGGCTAGTGGACCCGCTCTTGATGGTAGGAGAATTCATTTGTGGATCGGTCTTCAGGACCTGTGGCCCACTTTTTAGTTTTGACTATGATATTTAAGACTTGATACAACTACTACTCCAGAATCATCAGATATGCACTGACCAGTTAGTGGACATTTAAACAATAAGGTCACAATTAAAGAAACACAACATACTCAAGTATTGTGGACATATAATAAAAAAGATTAGTCAAATGTTATGGAGGGATTTGTCAATGTCTATGAACAGCCTTCATGTTTTGTTTGTTTCAGTCAGTAATAGTTTGAAAATCACATGCAACGATCAATAAGTTCAGGGAGTCCAATTTGTCCAATCGGATGTCTGGAGTGTATTTTTTAAAAGAGCTGAGGCTGTCAATCATCTCTTGTACAGCCTGCTTGACATCTTTATCAATGACCATCTTTCTTAAGTTGATTTAGCTTCGACTCTGCCAAACCAGATTATAACTACACTTAGGCGGCTTTTGGAGGCCATTTGTATTGTGAGAAAATCTCCAATTTTTTATTTGTATATCAAGGCAAGGCATTCCCCTATTTTGTTAACACATGGCTTGTGTTGCCTGTACTGTATGCTTACATTACAATACTTTAAATCCCAAAATGTTGTTACCTTGTACTATTCCGGGTCATAACTTCCTCTCTGATATAAATGTATCCTCCACTCTCCTGTTAATTTCACAACTTTACCCCCAGTAAGACCAATTTGTCAGACGTCACTCAAATTGAGACAAATACGCTGGTATGAAATACACTTAATGTTTACGTTATGAAAAATGGTTTTATAAATGAAAGTATCAGAATATCAGAATTCATTCATAAAACTGTTTAAATACAGTACATAAACCTTCACTTTTCATTCTCATTAGGTTTGTTTCCAATCACTGTCCCTTTACATTTTAATTAGAACTTTTCACACAGATATCTTCTCATTCTGTCATATTAAGTAATATTTTATTATATTATTTTATATTATATTATATTATGTTTATATTCATTGAACCCAAGTGGCTCTGATACATTTGGTCTTTTTACTTTGTATTTCCTGTGTTTTTCTTTTCTTTGAGACACAAAGGGAGAGACGTGTGTTTCCTAGTCTTGTTTTTATGAAGAAGACACTCTGTGCACTGTGTGAAAATACAGTACATGGCAGTCAGTGTGTGGGAGTCGGTCTACATAATGTTTTTGTTTATATTTAGTAGGTTTGTGTATTCTTACTTGGAGTAGAAACTAAGGCGGCACTGTAGTCCATTCATCTCTCAGCTTCCTAAAAAAAACTGTCTGACATACAGTACAAGATGTCATGAAGAACAAACTGCGTGAAAATGGGACATCGGTTCCTTCCATGTGTAAATTCTTAACACTTCATGATGCCATTTCTCTGCTGAGTTTAGTTAATTGGAAAATAATAGTTCTGGTCATACATGTCATAAATTGAGCATTGTGGTGGTTCGATATTGGCTACTGATACATTACCTTCTTAATAGCCATTTTCATTCAGTAGTAAATGTGTCAGTGAAAGGCATGACATTCAAATCTATTAGAAAAAGAAGATACAATATATTTGGGCGGATTTGCTTGTAGCTAATCCATCAATAGAGAAAAAAATAGGTCAATGATCAAAGCCAAGCAGAGACTGTGCCTACAAGCGGACAGATCCAATACATACAGACAGAAATGTAGGGCTTTTCACAGGAGGTCAGGACAGATATTTCTATAGACACATATTCAGAGCGATGTTAGAGAAGCTCTCCTTAACGTCACTTAAATGTACAGTTAGCACTGAATTAAATTGAATTAAAGGGAAAGCTTTATTGAACAACAATCAACAAGAGGTGTTCAAAAAGATAAAACACAATAAAGCCCGAAGGCTTGTTTCCATTGTGGTCCATAACTTCATGAAAGCAAATATGGACGCTCCAGTGTGACCTGGAGGCCTGTGCATGCCTTTGCATCTGCTTGCCTACTCGCAGAGTAAATGGGGTGGATTTATGGTTGACAGGGGGGCCATAATCACCCACCACCTGACCTCAGTATATACAGCAGACTGCATGCTTGAACTGCAATCCCACAACCTTTTACTCCTCCTCTGAAGTGCAGCAGACCATGGTCTTGTGCCTGCTAATACTGCCATAACACAGATTTTTCCTTTCCCCCTTTCATTGTGTTAGTTTACCACTTTTCCTTTTCAGTGACCACTGACTAAATTAACACAGCCCCCACTCTTGATGGTTGTCTTTAATTTTAATTTGTTTTGTGAACTTGGTGTTCTTGATCGAAGCTTGTCTCTTTCTTTCTAATTCTCCTCTGTCCCTCTCTCCTCTATCATCCTTCTCTCTCTGTCACAATGTTCTATATTACTGTTATTTAAAGCTATTGTTAACATGTGACGTATTTTTATTTGCCTGTGTTTCTGCCCTGTGTTTCTGTTGTTGTTGTTTCCTTTTGTTTCTGTGTGGTGAGCCTTCTAACCCCAGTTCATTCTGTTATGGCACCACCGCAGTCCAGGATGATGCTGCCCCAGGTACCCAGGAGTACATTATGTTACGGCAGGACTCCATCCACTCTGCGGATATAAGGAGTAAAGGGTCCCCCTTTCGTGCTAAGTGTCACGAAATCTTCTGCTGCCCGCTGAAGCAAGCCGTCCACAAAGAAAGCACAGAGCCCGAAGGTTTGTTCGCACCCCCGCCTTGATTGATTTGCTGATGCTCGTATCCCCTGCCCACTCCCGTCTTGTTTTCCCCTTTCTCTCATATCCTGTGTGAACTGATAGTTTTCCGCCCCTTCAAACTAAGTTCTCTTTCTTTCCTGTCCTATTTTTTGAGAGGATCTGGTGTGCTGCTGCGTGCGGAAGTGTGAACACTAAGTGTATGTGTGTTTGAGCATGGCATTAGAATGAATGCTTAGGGTATGTTATCTTGTAAAGAACCTGTTGGAGGGCATCTCTCCCTGGGCCCCTCTGCTCTTGTCTAGTCTGGTGTGTTGGTACTGTACAACTGTGTGTGTGTTTGTGTGTGTGTGTGTGTGTGTGTGTGTGTGTGTGTGTGTGTGTCTGTCTGTACATCTTTTACATATATTGGACTGAGTGAGGAGCAGAGCATCTGTAGCTCCTGCCCACTACTCCCTACCCCAAAACAATAACTCGGTCATTGTCACCCTGAGGCGCACAAAGTGAAAAAAAACAAAGTGAAAAAAGAAAAGGAGTAATAGATGGTGGCAGCTGCGGCCCTAATGAGTTCAATGACTGGGCAATTTGAGGAATAGCTTCCAATGCAAATGGCCTCAAGAAACAAAAAAGGTGAATCTCTTTTATCTTTCCTTAATAAAGACTATGTGAGATTGAAATGTTTCATATTAATGACTAAATAGTGACCTTCTCAGCTCCAGACTGAAAGTCAGCAAGTCTCCCCCTTCTTGTTCCCTGTGCTTCTCATGCTTTTGTCTGTATGCATCCTACCCTCTCAGTGCTTCCCACCCTAAAATGTATATCCCCCCTGCTGCAACCTTGTTGACCTTTACTGCTACCTCTATGTATATATACTTATTAAGTGCTTGTGGCAGCATGGGAATGTGCCTGCGTACTGTATGCTATCAACTTTTGTACAGTTAGGACACACAGTAAAGTAAAAGAAAAAAAACTCCAACTTGTGCTCCAAGCATGCTTCCATACCCTGCACTGCCTGGCACTCAGGCTCTTTGACTGCTTCATGTATCACATATCCCTCAATAGAGTGATAAGATTGTAGAAAATGCTTTCACTTGCAGATTACCTGATAGGTAAGCTCTGAATTGTCTCGCTCTTGATATGTTTTCTGCAATGTATTGCTCTGTCTTCGGTTGTATCTGAAAGAGGGCTGTGATCGGTACAGTAGTCCTACACTAAGATACGTCAACCTGTTGACGGGTGTCTGTGTGCCTGCTGAAGGAAGTCGAGCACATGTCGTTATCCTTGTGAGAAAGAGAGAGAGAGAGAGAGAAGAATATAAAGAAGTGGAATACTAGGGGAGGTCTGGCTAAAAAAGTACAGATGTATAATTCAGTTTGGCTGCAGCGCCAGTTGGACGTGACTGAATTTACAAAGGACGGAGGGGAGACTACAGCTGTTACGTAAGCTCTTCATGACGCGTCATTAATGTTGATGCATGATGCGGATGTGAACTGTGTATAACCGCGTGGGGAGCAGGCTATGCACATACGTGCACACACACACACACACACATACACATACACACACACATACACATACACATACACATACACACACAACTTATACAGAGCTGTATGCTAATATCCATGCAAATAGGTGTAAATAACTCAAACAGATTTTTTGGACAAATGGCACTTGATTTGAAAAAGAAAGAAAAAACAAGAAGGTTATGTGAGCAGGAAAGTCAGCCTTGTCACATCGTTACCATGGCAACATCATTTCAACTGCGCTGTGTTGCACTTAATGATTTTCATGGATTGTTGACCACTTAGCTACATGTTAAATAGAGTTTGTGCGTCACAGTGGATCGCAGCACAGACTATTCAGTCAGGAACACATGGGTAGATTAAATAAATGATAGCTATTATACTGTAAGTGGTAAAAGGCAGTGTTTCTAAGATTGTATTGATGTTTGTTCAGTTGAGATTCTGGAGTGTGTTTGCTTTAGATGAGTTGCTGACAGTGAGGCATTGATGGGATTAATTATCCGCAATATAATTTCCTCTGACGCATATCGCAGCACTACAGTGAGGTGGTTGATATAGAGACACAATACATGCTTGACAGAACACATCAGCAGCACACAGGGTTGGACTGTGGCACCCCAGAGAAGGAGTTCAAATAATATCAGTTCATCTCTGTGGTGCTGCAGAGAGCCTAAATACACAAGCAGAGAGCACTGTACTTGCCTCTGCAATTGTCAGGTCTCTATGTGATGCCGCCCGCTGTCAAACAGACAGTTTGTTTTCTATCTTGACACTCACTTTTCACCTTCTTTGGCTCAATCTGTGCCACCAGTTCTCCATTCAGAGTCCTTTGAGATCTCTTCATTCTCAAATCCTTCTCTCCTAATTCCTCTGCTTCCATTTCTCCACAGCAACAACAAAAGATGGTGCCTGAGGGGACCGATATGTGTAAATATCCCATCCATAATTCAGAAGACAGCAAAACTTTGTGTTTATAGTTCCAGGCTATGAGATATATATATATATACACACACACACACACACACACACACAGATGGACAGATATCCATGTAGCTAAGTGTAGGTCGTGAGCAGTATGTGTATGTTTTAGGTTCTGTAAGATTAACTCAAGAAATTAGTGTTTTGTAGTTGAATTCAGCAGTGTTGTCCATTGTATTCCCAGGATCAGAATACTTACTTTCAATTAGAAATATTTGCATTTCTTCTGCACTGATTTAAAGGCTGTCCTGGCCGGGACATACACATGAGGAATCTTGCCTCACGTGAGCTGATATCAGTATAAAATTCAAAGTCCAAACATTGTTTATTCTGGGACCAGCATTAGTGATTTAGACTAAAAAGTACAGACAAATACATACTTTTACAGTACATAGCAATCTTGACAAGTGCAGCTATAAATGAAAGGTTAACAATTTTTCTAGTCTGCCTAATAACAATACAATGTATGAACATTGAAATATGTTTTGCTTACTGATATACTGAGCAGTCTCAGTTAGTCGAGTAATGTGGGAATCTTCCACAATTTGTGTATTTCCTTGTTAAGTTGCAATAAAAAGACATAAAGTAAGGGGTTCAGAGTATTTTAAAGACTAAAACTTTTGGAGACATCCACTTGATTGAGTCAACTCAGATGGCTGAAGCCTCATGTTAGCTTTGGATAAACTTTGGAACGAGGACTGCAGATATTTTTACTTTAATTTTTAATGTGGGCACTTTAGATATTGTTTTAGGACAGACTGAAAAAATGAGACCCTAACGTTTAAAGTCACACTGGCAGCTTTGTGTTTTATTCTTGATCTATAAATTACACATTATTGCTGACCTTTTGGTAGAGCATTACAGAAATTTTCTTCCAAACCTCTCAGCAGCCTTTTCTAACTGTTTATTTCACTATAGCTTGCAGAAATCTGAAATCATTATGAATTTTGTGCCACAATAACTTTATGATGTTTTTTTTTTGTATAGTAATGCGTTTGGGAGTAGGGACTGTTTTGAAACTCTGCATTATAAGATGATTCAATTTCTGGTTTTACTAGGGCAGGCCAACAGCAGGGAAGTGATTGTACATTTTGAGAAGGAGTGGGTCAACTCAAAAGGTCTAATCTAAAAAATCTACATCAACAGGGAAAGTGTTTGTGTTAGTCATATCCAACTATGAAGCCTAGGATGCACTACTGTATCTAAAACCATGTAATTTAATTGATATGTGATATGTCTCTTAGAGACAGAATAAAGTCGAGCACCTGTGTTGCTCAACATTAAGGACACTAAATCTGTTTTAGTCTTGGTGATTAACCACAAAGTTGACACAGCACAATTACATTTCGGGGGTGAACGGGAGACAAACATGCAGCCTCAGGATGCACTCCTGCTCCAATAACAGCTTGTTTAATTTTCTTTCTGTCTTTCCTCCTTAGTCAGTCTGCATGAAAGCAACAAACTCTGTTTGTCTAAGGTACCACATAAATAGACTATGCATAAATAAATAATGTGTATGATAATGTGTTTTGGTGCCTGCAGAGAGTAGGCTGGGAGGGGAATGTCAATGTTGAATCAGAACTGTAAGTTCTACTGTGCTTACCTGACCTCTCTGGTACCCTGAAGTGTGCATTTTGCAACATATGCAACAAACAAAGTTTGAGCATGCGCTGATAAATACGTTTTACTTTCTTTTAAACAACTGGCGATAAAAGACCAAGAATTCAAGAGACTATATATAAACCTACTATATACATATAGGGTATGTGAATCAGATAGCTCACAAGTATGAAGAACTAGTGTTTTATTAGCCTAGTTTACAATGCAAATTTAATGTTGGTCATTCAAAAGCAGAATGTGACCATTGTATAATGGGAAAAAGAAAAAGGTAGAGTGTGTTTCATGTAGAAGCTCTAAATAGTTGGCATCTACCTGCATAGGTGAAAATGCTTAACGTCATAGCACACTCGGACAATTTTAAAATACTTTTTCCCTCAGATTTAGGCAGAAATGCTGACAGTGTTGATTTCTAGTTTCTCTGGGGCTTACACTAAAGTCATAAACAAACAGTAGAAGTCTGTGTTCATGACAACATTAACGAGGAACTACTCTAGAGACCAACAGACAAGCAAAGTAGAGTAAAGTTGCAAGACCTATTTCAATCCATCAATTTCTATTTCATTAGCACTTCTCATGGCAGACTCAGCAATAGGCAAACAGGCTGGGACTTTTTATGTTCAGAAATACAGTGAATAGGTTTGTTATGAATGAATATTATGAAGGTTTACTCTGAAGTTGTACTGTGCCAGCGACTACATGTTATTCAAACATATTTAAATATCTCTTAAACCAATCAGAGTCATGAACAGCAGGCCTAAATTGCACAGTGCTCCGGATACATCTACAGTTGTACATGTGGCAAATTAACCTGCTAACTGACTGGAAGGAACAGTGGAAGGAAGCAGAATGTAGTCGTCAGCCAGTGGGATGCCTTACCTCATCAGTCCACATATGTTGAACCAGACTTTATTATGTGTAATGTAATATGTTATGTTTTTATATTGCATGCTTTGAGGCTGACTTTTACAATTGGTGTTGTGTTAATGGTCTGTGAAATAATTAATATTTACTGCATACCAGCAAACATGTGTAATGCTGTTTTACATACCACATAGCCAAATGCAGCATGCGTATTTATCCTCCATGTCCAAATAGCAGCATTACTCCCTATCCCTCCCATTGCCTGACTCAAATATGATAAAGCTTGACCCTAAAATCCCAGCTTACGTCACTAATGGATATAATGTTTTATTGTTTTATTCAGTAGAATTCCTGATTAAATACAGGTCGGCTCTAAATCTTAGCCATACGGGAACAATCGGTAGAGTAGTCAGGTTATAGTAACTGTGACACAAGCAAGTGTGTAAGTTTTCCCCAGAGTGAACAAGCTTTAAGCTATTTAATTGGGGCAATTAGGCACACTGCTGAGTCAGCACAACATTAGTCTAGGAAAGAAAGCTGCCAGGATAGAGATTACAGATACACACAAAATAGTGTCATTTATTAGGAAGAAGACAGCATATAGTAGTAATGTATTAAATGTGAAAAAATACCAAATCTTATTTTTAGGTAGTATAATTTGTTATATCCTTGCTTTTTATACTCTTCATTACAATAGCTAATGTGAGAGAAAGGTTTCAATTCTCTTTTGCTACACCTCTGTGAACTTCTATTATCTTTACCGCAGATACCGCTCCAAGACAGACCCTCTTGGTCTTGCTCCAAGCGCTTGTCTTGATAAATGTTTCACTTTGAAAAATGAATAGACTGAACTCCTACTGTATTTGTTCATTTAAAGGTCACACTATTAATAATTCCTTCCAAAGTTCCCAAAGGATGAGTCGTGATCCTAAAGTGTTCACAAGTTAAGCCTGAGTGTATGGTCAGCTTTGCCAAGTGAACAGTGTAGTAACAAACACTTTTTGTTTTCCTGTATTTTTAACTGAATAGGAAGTTACCTTTTCTGAGGACCATCATGTGTAGATTTGTTTATGTCATCTGTAAACTTATTTTCACTATTTGTCGGTAGATACGTTTAATAATCCTGTGTTTTCAGTACTGCCAAAATCAAAAGTTCCAATTCCTACATACAGTACAGGAACTTCAACTACTGAGACATGTGGGCCCAGAACCTAGATAAGTTGGAAGCAATTGCTCTATGTAATGGTCATTATTTTTTATTGATATTCACTAAAAGAAGACAAAAAATACAATTAAACTTACAGAGTGCAGGATGGAGAAAGATACAGTAGTGGACAACACAGTTATTGTACCTTATTAGGAATGCATATATGAAAACATTGAGGTTCTGATATTTGTAGCTTTCTACAAGGATATATATTTTACCTAAAACATACACATATTTAAGAATGGATACACTATATTCAAATTATTTACTATCACAAATTAGAAATTTACCAACAGGGTCTTTTATTAAAAATAAATCACCAGTATTGTTATATGGCAGAAGAAAGTGAATAAAGGGAAGTCACTTGGAATTCTTGAGGACCAGCCTCTATAGAATTCAAGTGTAGACCAAGCACACAATTTTCTTCTGACATGTCGTTTTCTCTATCTGCTTAAAAAGTCCAGTTTTGGTCAGACTCCACAACCCTGATGAATCATCAAAGGTCCGATCACTATTTCCTTTCCATTGTACCCATCCGCTACCATCAGCTGGGCCATGTTTCCTGTCGAGATGTTCTCAGGTTTGACAATCTGTTCCACTAAGCTTGGTAGTTTCAAAACATTACAAAAACAACGCACTCCTACCTGAATGTCAGTATTCAATCTGATTACACTGGAATCTCAGTTATAGTATCTGTAACACAGTGATTGAACTCGTTATAATTTATAAAAAAAATGCTTAGTTCAGTTGCCCTGACATCAAAAAGGACAACAAAGACTGTAATTTGACATCACCTCATTTCTGTGCATGGGACATCAGAACTGCCTTAGCACACCTAATTAGCAGAGAGAACAGTCCAGTTCAGCTGACACATGCATGGGATTTTAGGGTCATCTTGGGTGCAGGCAGGGTTATATAAAGGCCTTGCATGTTTCATCTAATGGGGCACAGAATAATGTGCCAGCCTGCTGGCCAGGGCTGACATTGGCAAGGATTCATACAGGCACCTAATTTCTCCCATTATTGCCTGCCAGCCCCCACAATGGCTCTTCCAGTAAGGCTGAAGAAACCCAAATTAAAGACCAGATAAGTTGTGCCATCCTCCACATACCAAGGATATACTATATAGGGATATTGCCAAATGTTGCAAAAAAGTTGGTCAATTTACATTCAAGAACCTTTAGTTAAGAATAGGATCAGATTTGTACAGTATCACCAGCGTGTTAAATGCTGTGACAGCAAGACAGTGTCTCCCTTTCTCAGTTGTATCTTTGTGTGCTGTCTAGAGATTGTTTCTTTACTTCCTTCCTCAATGTAGGTTAAATGGTTGCAAAGTGTCCAGGGTATTCCAAAGTTGCCTTAGTCAATTTAATGCCAGGAACAGGTGCTACTGTAAATAACAGGTCAAGCATCCAAGTTATATATTATCCAATATATATCATTATAATGATGCATTATATTTTCCTGTTTGCATTGGTATTCTGCACTTATGCTTACAGAATCTTGTGCTTCACCCCTGATCTGTGTGCTTAACCTTACTGCTTCACAGCTTTGTACAAGTGCATTAGGTTGTTATATACTTTAGGCATTGGTGTGTTTATACGAGTCAGAGTTCAAATACTCAGACCTCATCTGTCACTCAAATTTAGGATTTGCATAAGGATAATTGCATGGATCTGTTCTTACAGGAAAAAGCTAAATATTAAATGAAAACACTAAAGTGTGTTAATACTTATTAAATGTAGAGCAATCTTCTCAAACATCATTTCATATTCTCTCTATCATTAGCGGCCCAATGTTATCCCTCAAGGCCATTGTAAATGTATGTGCCAGAACAATAGATGGGTTAGACATAAATAATGCATACTGTTAATAAAATGATAATTTGTCAAAGAGTGCTCTCGCTTGCTTTCCCAATTGGCAATCGTCTCCCTTTCATCAGTACCCCTTCAGCATGGGGACACTAAGGTGTACTGTATAGTGCTCCTCTATTACCGCCTGCAGGTGTTTGTCAAATGAGCCCTGATGAAAGTAAGTCTATTGGCCTGTGTGATGTGCCTTTCACCTCCAACCAGCTCCAGCAGAGTGTAGTACTCCTGTGTCATTCAGCGGTGTTGTTCCTCATTCTTCTCACTTCACACAACCACACACCCTCAGTTGGTTGTCTTATGGCAGTATGCTGTGAACATGAGGCCCGCTAGACATTATCTTCGACCCAAATCTAATTTTACAGCATGCATGTGAGCAACCAAGCGGGACAGGCTGGGGCATTGGACTGAGTAAACAACCTAAAGGTGTTGCATTTGTGGTTAACCTTAGCTGTCAGGTGCGGGAGAAACAGCAGGATGCATGCTCACATACAGACGCACATAGCAACCTTCTACCACTACTCAGCCAACTAGCATTGTCCAACCTAGATGATCCCATAGACCCCTCTGCCAAACGTCCTACCTTTGCTTCCTCCTAGCCTCAGTGCCTTCTGATGTTGCCTCATTGACCATCAGATAGCAACAAACCCTTTTACTTTTAAGAATTAAAAGACAGCACATCTATCCTCCTTTTTATGAGGAGAATTGTCTGGTTGCACTTGTGTGTCTGATCCACATTTTTGAGCTTTGTGTGAGTGTGATGGTCTGTGTGTGTCTGTTCTCCGGGACAAACAGTATGGCCTTATGACAGCTATTAGTGTTAGCTTGCTAATCCACTGGCTTGAGAGATAATTAGACATTGCACATCTCATCAGGCCCGGCCAGGATACATTTACAGCTGTCTCTCTTTCTCGTACTTTTTTCTCTCTCTCTCTTGTTTTTCTCAAAATGTAAAAAAAATAAGTGTTCAAAATGTTATAATAGGTTTGAGTGCTACAATGTGATTTAAAAATGGCAACTACATGTTACTTGCGTGTTGTAATAAAATGAGTGCCTCCTTAATGTTCATCCATCTATTTTCGGTTTGTCTGCGGATGGCTTACGGGAAAAGAAGGCTAAGAAAAGAATTTCAGACGCTTTCTCTTACTTCTCAGGAATGTTTTTCAGCTCTTTGATGAGATATATTATCTATCCGATGTGTTTTGGGTCTACACTGGTGCACAGTTCCTTCTTCACCATAATGGTCCAGTACAGTGTTGGGCTGTCCTGGCTGACATACCTCTTCATTGTTCCTTGGAGGTTAGGAAAATTGCCTGTGGAGTGGCAGACTACGATGTTGGTTCCCATTTTAAAAAAGGGGGCAAGAGGGTGTGTGAAAGTTTATTCCAGGGTGCTAGAAAGGAGGATCCGACCGATCCAGGAGGAGTAATGTAGGTTCCATCTTGTCTATTGAACAGTGGACCAGTTGTGCTCATATACTCGGCACAAAGTCAAGCACGTTGTTAGAGGGTGTTGGCCTCTGCATGAGATGTCCCTTGTCACCGATTCTGTTTGTGATTTTCATGGACAGGATCTCAAGGTGGAGCAGGGTAGAGAAGAGAGTGTCTTTTTTTTTTATTGCATCTCTGCTCTTTGCATGCATGATGTGGTTCTGTTTGCTTCATGAGACCATGACCTCCAGCATGCACTGGGGTAAGTGTTTGTGAAATGGTTGGAATGAAAGTCAGTATCTCAGTCTGAGGCCATGGTTCTCTACAGGAAAATGGTGGACTGCTCCATCTGGGTTGTGACATGCTGCCCCAAGTGAAGGAGTACAAGTATTTTGGGGTCTTGTTCCTCCTCAATGTATTGGTAATACTAGAAATGGCTCCTGGCTCTGTTCTATATGTGTGTAAGTAGGATGTCAGAGGCCTCGGCTGTATGTATAGTATGATGTAATAGGTAGCAATCAGGCATGTAGGGAGGTAGACCTTTGCCAGTACAGATGATCACACATAAACCATCATTACAACACGCCAGTGTCACGCAGCCTCCCATCTCTAATCTGTGAAGTCCAACTGCCAAAGCATTGGTTAATACGTCTTAATCTACCAATGTTATCTCCTCAAATGCAAACACACACATTGAACCTGATGTGTATAACAGATCATGCCCAGACATTCAAGAATGGTTATATCCCTATAATCAGTGGTACAAATGTGATCCATTACTGAGACAAACTCGTTCTGACTTGTTGAAAAAAAGAGTGCATGTTTGTGGCAGCTACTTTTGCAAACTGACAGAGCTTTATACACAAAATACCACACCAACTGTGCTGCTTGGGGATCTTATCCTTGGTAATATGATATGGGTTCCAGTCATTTGCACTGATCCTTCAATCGGTAGCAGAGGGGTCAGTGCCATTCAATCACATTAAAGCATAACCTCTGACTCACTGCATGCCACATGGGTCAATCTGGCTATATGGCCTGATAAAAGGAGGAGCCCAGAGAAAATGAGGGAAATTACGCAATGATTCAATCATACCATATCATTCAAAGAACACAGCCGGAGTTGGAAATGACAGAGGAACAACAGAAAATCTTCCTACTTCCCTGAACTCACAGGTGTGGCAACATTTTGCCTTCCCCGTGAGTAAGTTATTTAAACAAACAACAAAGGTAAAGCATGTGAGCTGCAATTTCGCCACAAGGTTAGCAAAACAAAGAGTTACTTTTTTAGTTTTAGCTAAAGAAAAGTCATTAAAAACACTGTTACTAGACACACTACTGTGATTACCAGTAACCAGTAAAGTTACCAAGCATTTGGCTAGTGGCTGGTGTTAAAGCCTAACTGTTGCCAAAATTCAACCTGAGGTCCTTTTGTAAATGTACCCGATTCAAACTTTCATTTAAAAGCAATAGGACGGAAACGCCGCTTTTAAGATTTACCGCATTCTCGTTTTCGGTCAGATGGCCTTTTGGGAAAGCCACTACTATGATAGCATCAAAATCACTATATTTAACACATTAAGGAGACTCAACATAACATTAAACTATGCTCAAAGTATCACCAGGGGCTATACACATGAACTCGAGCAATGAAAACTGTGTTTGTGTACACAGAGCTTACTAAAAAGAAAGGTTTTGAATGACTCAAACAACAAATTATCCATGCATGTATATGGAACTAAGCTTTAGAAGCTTTCCATCTTTACTCTCTTCCCTGTTACGTTGTATTCAGAGATAGACCATTTTTGACTGGCTAGATGGACGGAAAATGACGATGAATGGAAAAACAGCGACAGCTAGGACTTGTTAAAACCTTTCTTTTTAGTAAACTCTGTGTACACAAACAAGGTTTTCAATGCTGGAGTTCATGTGTAGAGACCCTGGTGATACTTTGAGCAAAGTTTAATGTTATGTCGAGTCTCCTTAATGTGTTAAATATAGTGATTTTGCTGCTATTACAGTCATTCTCCGAGAACTCCCATTTAAAAGGCCATTTGACCGACATTGGGAATGCGGTAAATCTTAAAAGTGGAGTTAATAATGCTTTAAAATGAAAGTTTTACTCGAATACATCAACAAAAAGTCCCTAGGTTGCATTTTGCAGAGAGTTACCCTTTAATATCTTGGCATGATGTAATGTCCACAAAGGGATTATACAACATTGTGTTATTGCTGCAGGCTTGATTATGATTTTGAAGTTGACTGCCATTCTGTATTAGGGTTGCATTTGATATTATATACCTGCTAAAGACCACAGAGAGCCATAACTGCTTTACTGCTGTGTTTTGTCCTACTTTTTCTTTCCTCTGTGGTGTTCTTTATCAACTCTGCACAGCTCCTCCCACCTGCTAAATACCAAACACTGGTCCACTACCATTCATTATCATTATGTTTCCATTGATTTCTCTGTGTGCTGACTTCCTCAACAAGTGCAGAGATTAAAAGTGAAAAACTCTGTGTTGAATAGGGAACATGACCTATTTACCCACCCACTCCGTAAATTGAGTCATGTCCCTTTCGTGTCATTCAGCTTAGTTGATCTTTTCCACATAGGACATTGGGCTTTTGAGTACACTGAAATAATCCCTGCCAAACGGGACCATGCAATTTCATTCTGATCGTTTTACAAATATAAAGAATCCTTTTAAACTCAAGTTTAGTGCCAAAGATCGGAGATGTAGAACCAATAAACATCCATTCAACGCTTTCTCTAGGAAGAACTATTTTCCTCCATGCGGCTTCCCTGTCTCTCAGATCTGCAGTCGGGGGAATGAGACCCCCAATACCTTCCTCATGGAAATGTATTAATAGCAGTCAAAATAAAGAGTGTGTAACCAGACTTAATGAGCTTCATTAATGTCCATACCCAGTTCACTGCACTGCACATTTGACCTTGTTGCATGATATTTAGTTATTTTTTTAAGGCAGACAAGGGATGTAAAACGGTTATTATGAGGACAGGAACCTAGTTAATAGAAAAGATCTGAGTTTACTACAGATACTTGGATGAAAGAGATGACACGCCTAGACAGGAGTTCTCACCAAGTAAGCAAGAAGTGCCCATCACCTAAAACAACAATCCTAAGTTAGCAGTCTGAAGTTAGCAACTCAAGCATTACCTTATGCTCTCGTGCTAGCTGGTGTCTGAGATAATACCTTTAATCCCATTCCTTTCCTTGATGTGTCATCCTGGAAAGAATATGTAGGAGAGCATAACTTCACTTACTGTATTCTGGGACTAAGACTGCTCTTGCTAGAAAGGGTATAATTAGCATGGAGTTAAACACACAAACTTTCCAAAAGTCTGAGCTTCTTTATTTTGGCTGCAGCACACTTCCTTGACTTCTCTTTGATACCAGATGTCCTCCTTTACTGTGAAGAGTCCATTTTCTGGGCGTCTTCTGGTTAATGGAGGAGGGATTTTGTTTTTTTTACAGTGTCTCAACTCCTAAATGTCGTCTCTCTGTAGCTTTGCCACCGTGATGGGTATTGCCAGGGGCTTTTATTGACTCACCATCTATGAATCATACATTACTGTTCAGTCATCCATTTTGTCAAGGGATCATCTCCTGCACTTGATTTCCTCCTCAGGCAACCTCCTGTTGTGATGCTGGCTAAGATAGATACTGGATGTTGTTCTGATAACAGGCATTTAGAAACTACTATTAGATTTGGTGGGCTGGCTGGCTGTGTTTGCATATAATGCATGTATGTAGTATGTGTTAAATTACCTTTATACACAAGCGCATGTGTGCATACATTACACTACGTTCTTATCTTCCACTCGTTCTGCCTCAACTACCTGATAGAAAACTAATGTGGCATTAGAGACTGTGTGCTGCTGCTAACCCAGAAACAGGCATCATATGCGCCAAGCTGATTGTGTACAGTAAAGTATGTATGTTAATTACATTAGGATTGTAACTTTGAAAGTCATTTTGAACTGTGTTCTCTTGTTTCTTGAATCAACCTTACAATGTGGCTTTAGTTCTGTAAGATCTGCTGCTGTTTAGAAAATGTGCACTGTCTAAGTCTAGATACACAGCAATCACTCTCAGGGACTTTTAGCCACCTTTTTAAGCATTACAACAATATATATGATTCACCCACAATCCCCCAGGGGACATAAGAACTGCAGGATCATGCAATTTGTAGACACAACCACAAACATTGCTTCCACATACACACACAGATATTACATTTCAATTTCCATTAGTGGCCCAAACAAAACCATAGCCTGCTAAAATCATCTCATTGACGTTTTATAACCGATCCTGAGGATACATAAAGATGCAGCTTTCTTATATTCCTGCTTAGGCCACCTGAGGAACAAAGAGGATGTGCACTTGTTATTATCGGAGTGAATCGGCTTCAAGGTCTTTGGCCTGGAGCTTTTTTTTAGTAAAGTATTGGCATACATCTACATCTTTTTTCTATATTAATTTTGAAGGGAAGTAAGGGTCAGCTGGTTAGAAGACAAGAGAAATGCGGAGCCTCTATGGCCTGAAGTTTTACAGTCTTGTGTCGGAGGCAATGAGAACACATTGCTGGTACAGCATTAGTCATTCAAAGCAGGCTGCTGTCTGAACTCTGGCCATTTCACACACCGTTTGGTGCCTCTGATTAAGATTTTTTCACATCATTATAGCCTTACAGACTTACAGACACACACACATACACAAACACACACACACACACCCACACACTCACGCAGACTCACGCAGTACTTTAACGGTGTGTGCAAAAGCCATAGCATGTGAAAGCCCCCAGTACGCTTCCCAGCTATATTATGTCAAATGCAGTTCAATTAAGAAGTGACAGATTGTAGAGCAAAGCATGTGTGAATAATATATATTCACTAGTGTATTTCACTGATATCTGCCAATGGGTATCCAAAGTACCTGCAAGGAAGAGACAGATAGATAGATAGATATTTATTGATCCCAAAAAATGGGAAATTACGTGCTACTAGAGCTAATTGGATCTACTCCCAAACGCCTACCGTGCAAGTGAATTTTTATTTTCTAATTGACAGTACCGGTTGAAGAGAACATATAAACAAGTTCATTTTCAGAATAAAGCCCCTGTAATTTGAAACGTCACATCACTGATTATTAGGCAGAGAATTCAATATTTTTGATTACAAATAAAATATTCTATAGGTAGAAAAAGAAAAAAATGAATCAATAGACTCTCATTATGTCCTTGTGATTGTAATGTCCTTAATTTCAGTGACCTGTCATAATCACACTGGTGGAAATTCTTGTAGTTAATGGTTAAAATGACCTATTTACAAAATGAAAGAACTGCATTAATATGTACGTCACATATAGATGAAGATTCATGGAAATGTTCCTTTCCCAGATGATCATAACCTAGTTTTCTTCCACTTTATGACTCTTGCATTTAGCAGTGAAGGTCCAGATTGCAAATAAACTTCTAAGAATAAACATTATTCCTCAGTGCACCGCCTTATCTATTTGTATCATTATCAAGCAGACAGATCCTGAAATCTTTTCAGTTCAGTGCCATTTTTAGCTTTTATTGATATATGAAATACAATTATGATCCTTTCATTTCAGTGACAAAAATATCTACAGTTATTTTCTCTATTTGAGAGAAAATAGGGAAGGGCTGATCAGTAGACGGAGACTTTGAAGTCAGTTGTTATACAAAAGGTGAGAGGTTAGATTACAAATGCCAGACATTGTGTTCCTATGCTTCTAATAGTTTTGGTGTTTTAAAGGAAGATGCAGATAGAACCGGTGGTGGTTTAATGAGGAACAGACGGGTATTGATGTTTAAAAATATATCTTGTTTTATATTTATTCACACTGTGACTAAAAACAACATTTACCATGTTAATAAATGACTCAAAACGTTCTGGCGCTTTGGAACCAAAAGTAAAGCACATTGATGATCCAAGATATCTGAGAGGTCCAGCATATTAAAAAATCAGACACATAACTGTTCCTCGCTGACTTTTGTGCTTTACGCCTCTTTGTGATCCATCACATTGCGTTCACACCTTAGAACCAAGCATTGCCAAGAGTCTGACAGTCGGCCATGACTGTATCCCATCCCCCGTTTCTACAGGAACCTCCAGTGACTTATGGCTTCTTGTTCTGTAATATCCAATCCCCCTTCTCAGCGCACACTCTGTCTATCTTTCACACACACCCTCTTACGTATGTGGAGTCTCCATGGTAACGTGTGGTAATCACTATGGCACTGGTGGCCTGGCATGCTGCAAGCTGCTGTTATAGTGGATTTACTGTAACAGCACACACACGTAAGCAGACAGCTAGTAGAATGCTGCCAAAGGGCTGAATGGTTTGAGCATCAACCCTTCGGGAAATCATTCCTTTTTCCCCTGATATTTCACTTTATCCCCTCCCTCTGTACCAAGATGTTCTACTAAAAATCCGGCTATTGCAGCTTCCAATGGTATGTTAAGATATGCATTTGCTTGGAGTATTAATATCTCAATATAATCAGTGGCACACTCCTAGTATGCAACTTTGCCCTCTATTACACACCACAAGCAAGGTTAACCTCCCCATTTATCCAGCTTCTGCCCTCGGAAACCACTTTTCTCTATGAATTGAAAAAATTAATTAAACCCTGGGTGCTCTCATGACAGCCTTGGGTTATTCATAAGAACAGACAGCTTTAATTGTTTGGTTATATTTATAATACAAAACACAGTGCTCAACCTTGGAAGTACACAGGCCTATCTCCCACTTTTACTTTGGAGCTCTGCTCTCTAGTGGCCAGACAGAAATTACAAGAGCAGCAGGGTGCTGGGACCTTCTGGATCTGTGTGGAGTCTTGTGGTCCCATCACAGTTAGGCATGTTTTCAGCCTTAGTGGTGCTTTTGAAGGACTACGCCTGAACAGTTTATGTGAGAGTAAATGCTAGGTTTTCTATGACAGAGGTTTTTGCAGTACACTTTCTCACAGTTCTATCTCTTAAACATATCTTTTAGCAGTAAAGCAGTATAGAAAAATCTAAATCTAATCTTGGATACTAAATATTGTTGTACATTTTAGTATATTGCAAAACAAAACAATTTACCATGTGTGTTGCAGGTTTGGACTATGTACTCTTGTGATGCAGAGTTTATTGTATACATCACCCATACTATGAATTGCATTATGACGGAAGCTTGCAGAAGTGTGTCCTTTTAGCTAATTTAAATTATTTTTCCCCTCTCTCACTGTGTGTGTATGTGTGTGAGTGCAGTACAGTACAGTGAAGGTGCCCTAGGAGGCCACAGTAGACTGGCATTCTGTGGCACTACAAAAATTAATGTGCCCATGGCACATTGCTAGACAAGCAACCAAGTACACATTCATTCACACACACACACACATAGCCTCCTTGTCTCTGTGGTGTGTGTGTGTGTATGTATGTGTGTTTGTGAATAAATGTGTACGGTTTTATTATCTTGTCCCTTTAAAAAATAAAATGTTTCTATCCTGTACTAATCTCACCATTTCCACTTATGCCGTTTAGTATTTTTTTCGGCCCCATCATTACGTGGCTTCTGCTAAAAAAAAAGCCCTGACAGAGTGACAGACCTTATCAGGCCTACACACATTTGCACTTTCTTTGGTATCATCTTAGGTGTTTGATTAGTGTCGCTGTTGGACAATGCAGCCTTACCTTCGTCACCTCCTCCTGTCCTCCTAGCTGTCAGTGATAACGCCAGCCATCCTCCTGAAGAGCGATGACCCAGATTTATCACTAGTGGGATGACTGAAGCAAAACCTGTAATTTGCTACTGGTAGTATTGAGTCTGTCAGTGATTGCTTATGGCAGAATTAGAGGTATTGGATAGTACAAGGCAGAGTGACACTATATGCTACAGTGTAAATCAGGTTAGAGCATAGAGGTTCACTGTACACTTTTTTTAGTACGAAAGATCACATTTTACAAGGACTTAGTGTATAGCACAAATACAGTAATATTGAGAACCTACTTTCTCATAAAATACTTATTTATGTTTTGTATGTGAAAGATATACAGCTAGTAAAGACTGGTTTTGCTGTGTAAAACGTTTCCTGTGAGCTCAACAAAGAGATGGAGGGAAATGAGGAAAGGATGCAGTATTGATTATAACAGCACTAAAACATCACATAATTGGCTGAACCAAGTAACAGTGTTCTTTAGGTTATCACAGGCTAAATGTGGTATTGCACTATTGCTTAAGTTAGGAGCTTTGGTTTCTCTTGGTTTTATGAAAGCCTTTTTAAGCATTCTATTTCTTATTACAGTGAAGATTGCCCCTATAGATATACTGTTATTGTAACTATTTATTAAGATGCCGTCTGTTTTTGAGATAATGATGATTTTATAAAGCCCAGTTCAACCTTGAATTAACGTTGGGTGAGCATCTTTTATGTGTGGGGTTAAAGGTTACATTTCCTCTATGCCATTGAGCAGAACATCAGTGACTGTAAAACTGGAAAAAGCATTCCTTATATAATTTGAACCACATCTCTTGTAAAGCAATATATTGGTATTGACCCATAAATTATTTTTATTGCTATCTCATTTTAGTGTAAGATCACAAAAATAGCTTTCATCCACATTGCTGTCTAATCAGCTGACTGATTTTTGCATTTTGTAGATTTTTTTCCCATTTCCCTCTGATGCAGATAGGCATTTGTTAATGTAAATACATACTAGTTGTGCATTGTGGTCATTTATAGATAAATCCTGGATCTACTCTATGAGTAGTGGTGATTTTTACTGGACATTTTCTGAATTACAACTATGAGCTACATTAAATCATGAAATGCGTTTGCATGGTAAAGTTATGTCCGTCAACATCAAAGAGTCAGCAGCAAATTTCATGTGAATAGAGTAAATTGTGATTCCATTGTTAATTTAATTCCTGCTGCTCTGTGTAGAGAGGTACATATTTAATAAATGACTCGGGTTTTGTTGTTATAGGTGGATATTTTCTTTAGGGTGAATCTGCTGCTCTTGATAGGCTGTCCACTTGCTCCATCTAGTGTTCAAAGCTGCTCATTGTTTAGTCTCTCATTACATAAAGGGCACCAATACATCTGCTTCCACTTCTATTATAACATATATAAAGAGATACTCTACATTTAAAGTCCTGGTAAAACAACAATAAATATGTATTCTTAGTTGTGACACCACAGAAACCCAAACCACCCAAATTTAAATCATTATAAAGTATGTAGAATTAGGTTTCAAAATCGTACAAATTAAGCAGTATTCTTCCTTACACAATTGGATTGATACGAAATAAAGCTGTAAAAGCAGAGAGACTACCCTTCATACATTGCATTGATCATTTATGCCCTGATGTTGGAAAACAACATGCCATATTTGGTTAATATCAGTATTAGGCCGACTTGTGAATAAAAATAATTTTCCTTTACAGTTTTGCAGAACAGAGAATTGTCCTTGTGAAAACACTCTGCCTATAATGCATGTTGTCTTAGTTGATTGTACATCGATATTTTTCAGTCCAAAGTGGACAGGCCTGTATAACCGGTTTAGTCAACGCATTATCGGATCATTTTACATCGTTTTTTTGTAATATGAGAGCAAAGTCTTCTCTGCCCCAAGAAGGAAGTACAATCTCAGGCTGCATTTTCGATCACTTTTCTTCAATCCGACCAGTGCGCAGCAATACAGTAACACACGCCCGTTAGCCGGGTCAACAAGACCTCTAAATGAATGTTTAATGAGCATTTTAGAAGTAATAATGGCATGTCACTAATGTCCTGTAATGATCTTCCTGTTGATGGCCACGCCTCGATGCTTTCTCTCCCACTACGCCTCAGTTCAGTTGTCAAACAGTGGATTGAACTTTGCTGAATGTAGACTTCTCGCTTATACTCCACTACCCAAACGCTGCAAGTATCCGAGTCACTGCTTTGGCTTTGCTGGAGAGAATCATGACTTTTCCTCTGAGAAAATCAGTTTCAGGTAGGCTGCTGTTTTTGCTTCTTCTAATCTTCAAAATAGGTTCAAGTGTTGTTGAGACAAAACTTCCAAAGTTATCTTGAATTAAATGTTGTGTATGGCTTTTAGAGATGTTATTTAAGTGAGTTAAATTTTTTATTAGTATTTTTTTTTCTATTGATAAGTGGCGTTTTTCTTTGTGGGCTACTGCAGTTACCAGCCTTGGAGCTGTCCGTGGTTCTGAAGTGGAGCGATACATTGTTGGAGTGTTTTATAGCTTCTCTGGAGTTTTGGCTTTGTTTGATTAGAGCCTTTGTGTTTTTTTCAGAACACGGGTATGATATACATATATATTTTAGTTGTAATATTGTGTTTTAGAGGTTTATTTTATTTACTTAAATTTCACTTCTAGCTCTGTCTTCTTCAGATGAAGCGACGTGGAATGCAATATATTGAGTTGTGTTGCCAGCACCGATTATAAATCAGAGGAAAGAAAATACAACGTCTACGACAGTTTTGGTTAAGGACTGCAGATGGCACCACTGGTTAGGCTGTCAATCCAGGACTGAGGGGGAGCAAGCGATAGCTGAGGGCAGTCATGGGTGGAAATGTCAGAGACTTCAGTGTCATGACACACATAATGTAACACTGTTTGTATGATCTAAAATCTTAATTTACCAGTGGTAGCCAATTGAAAGACAATATGAGGATAGACGCCTTAAAGATGGAATTCAGATTCATATTCTCAGTAGAATTCGCAGTAATAGGATATGGGAATTTGTGATACCGTATACCGTATAATCCACCGATTAGCTGTTTCTGTTACTTCATCCCATCCTATTAGAGCGTATTCTACTATATTTTTCTTGCATTAACATCGTTTCTGATGGCTACCTGCTGTTTTATCCTCGCAGTTATGTGCACGCTTTATAATTATTATAGGCTAGTTAATCTTTTTACGGCCCGCAGTCCAGGTTGTATGTCTTTTGTTTATTGTTTCATTTCCCTCCTTCCCTTCCCCTAAGTGGCTTTGTCACTTGTCAGGCCGCCATTGCGAATAAAAACCTGTTCTAAATGACTTGCCAGTAAAATAAAGGTGGAATAAAAAAATTAAAAATTATAAGGTTGGAGGTTCGCCATCACACAAGTTAGAAACATGGGATCTATTTGTTGAAATTCGTTGGAGCCTAAGCGACCCAGCTGTATCAGTTCTTATTTTTTTCTGTGACTTTGTGTCTAATGAAAAAATCGAAAATCGTTGTTCTTCCCTCCTCTCACTCTCGTTTTCTTCCTGTTTGCCAACTTCCAGCCCCACCACATACGCCCCTTTCTCTTAACATGTAACATGAATTATCCCACATGACGGCGTATGTGAAGATTTTCTTATGTGCACAGCGACTGGGTTTGTGTCTCACTAGTTTAACTTGCTGTCGTCTCCCTCCTCCCCACTGCTCATTCTCCAGGTTGTCGGTGTGATGCTCAGAGCAGCACAGAGTCTTTGCTTTGCGCTGTGCTCGGATCCTGCAGCCAGAATGACGCGCCTGCGGGTATCTTGCTATGCCTCGGTTCAACAAAAGAGCGAAAAACAATTGGAATATATTTAGTGATTTGTTCCCACCCTCTGCGTTTACCTCTCTAAAACGCTGTGTAAGTTTCTGCCAGCTTCACTGAGAGATTAAAGAAACCAGATAAAGAGCGCTGCACCCCCGGTGGCTGCAAACAGGTGTTTCCATCGTTTGGCGTCGCACTGAGGTTCATTCACGACTATTTTCCTACCCGAGTACCATGTGTGCGGCCATGTAGTAGTGGGAGGATGCAAAACCGCTTACGAGACTGGGTGTGCGCGCATTTGTTGTGATGCAGATAAAATAATGGAGTTGGAAGAAGGTGCAACGTGCTTTTGTGAAAGTCTTTGTACAGCTTTACGGTGGAACGTGTGGGTTTATTTTCTAAGTTTTTCGAAGGTACAACGGACAATTCCTGAATAACGGCCACATTCACGAGAAAAGTATTCAGTTGGACATGATCTAACTGGCTTTACTGCACTACTGGGACTATTTTATTGTCTACTTTTCATAGTCTACTTGGGAAATTCTTTGTTATTTAACGAATCGTTTGCTCAGTGCGCATGGACGTTTAATTTCGGAATCCAGTTTTCTGGGGGATTCATTTTACGCTTCTCTGTAATTTTTTTTTTACAAAACGTAGCCAAACTGGCCATGGCTGCAGCGATCGCCAGCTCCCTCATAAGACAGAAAAGGCAGGCGAGGGAGCGGGAGAAGTCTAATGCCTGCCGTTGCGTTAGCAGCCCCAGTAAAGCCAAAGGAAGCTGTGAAAAACCCAGTCGACTGAATGTTTTCTCCCGGGTCAAACTCTTTGGCTCAAAGAAGAGGCGAAGAAGACGACCAGGTCTGTTGTGCAATACTGTCAGGCTATTATCCCCAGGACACTCTATCTATTGTAGGATGACATTATAAGTCAAAAATAATCCAAACAACATAGAACATACTGAGTACGGCTCTATTGCTATGCAAATTTAAAAAGATTAATGACTCTGCCAAAGTTGTTGGGAGAAGGATGGGCTCCCTTATGAATTTTGTCCACAGAGAAGTTACCTTTGGCATCTCACACTGCTGAGGGATATATTAAACTAATAAATCATCCTTCCTTCATCCTTCACTTACTCAGGCAACACTGGACAATATATACTGTACATAAGTGTTTATCAAGTCTATTTTGGAAATCCCTTCACTGTCACGGATTATTAACTGTTCATATTATGTAAATTGGATAAAAACTTCATCAAATGTAATTAATAAAAACATCTGTATTATCAGTCTCCAAAATGCATTAATACCATAAATATGCTACCCTTGGGTAATAACTTAAATAAAAGAGAGACACATGTTTACTTAGATTTAGATAAGCAGGTGTTTGTAAGCAGACCTCATAATTAGCTCAAAAGTTGTATTTTCCTATATACTGTTGGCCAAGTTCCATGTTGCTGATATAAAAAGACTTGTCAGATGAGACAAAATAAGTGGGACCTGATTGTTATAACTAAGCTTTTATAAGTGGGACACTTAAGATAAATATAATAAGGACTTGTGGCTATCAAAGGACTCTTATTGCATTGACAGAAGTGTGTCTGTAGCCTAACGCAGCCGCTCAGAAGTGACCATGGCTGCATTCCTAATCTGATCACATCTTACTCTGGCTCAAAATTCATCTTTCTCTTAGTTCTGACAGATTCTTTGTGTGTTTGGAAATGATGACGACAAAGATTCAGCTCTGTGTTTTCTCCCAAACTTTAATCAATCTCTTCCCCATGATTCATTTCCAAGCTGTTTTGCAACTGTATATGCTGCACCTGGAGGTTATGGTGCATGTTAAACAGCAACAATATTCGTACAGATGTTGCACCCCTTTCACTTCCAATTTCCATTTCTAAGGAGGAAGCAATGAGCACCAAGAAGAAGGCGTTGTCTGTGACTCACACCAAACACAAGAACTGGCATCTGTTGGAAAAACAGTGTTGACCGTGTATGTAGTTTGGTGCGTTGTCTGGTAATGTAGTGTGCACATTTTTCAACAAATGCTGACATATGTGCATTTCTTAATGTATGTCCATGTGTGAAAATCATTTTGGTGTTCAAACTGAATGACCCTTCTCTGCAGCAAACATAGCCTTAGTTAGTTAAGGAGAGAAAAGGTATGGGGTGCTCGGAAGTTCCAACAAATAATGAAGGTGCACTATGGAAGGGAACACAAAAGTAAAAAAAGAAGAAAGATCTAAGACACTCTTTTGGCAAAAAGTTAAAACGCCTATATTTTTTAAATCCTATTTCATAGCTACAGTATTTCATGCACAAATATCCTGTGTGTTTGTGCCGCTACACGTGAGTTGTCCCTCAGCTCTCCAAATAAAGGCTTTTAAACTTTTTTATTGTAACCCTTGTAAGGTCAGAAATGGCAGTATTGAAAGGCAAGTGAGATGAAAGGATAGATGAAAGGTGTGGTAAACCACTGTAAAAGACACTCCACCAGGGACAGTAACCAGGGAATGGAGAGCACTTAGCTCTCATCAGATATTATACTGATGCAACACAGACAGACTGCCCAACCACTTCTAAAGTAAATTATCTGCCACGTCCAACTATTGTCTTGGGGAGCATTTCATATGTTGATAGAGTGTAGCTTTTGCCCTTTTGATTAGTACACTGTTCGATTTTGTCCTTGTTTTAAGTCTCCTACAGTGAAAGATCGTTTTAAAAAAAAACAGCTCTGTCTTCACTATGTCAAAAATACATTAAATTGTTGAGAACTTTAATTATCATAAGAAATGCATTTGCGAATACATTTCAATGTATGTATGTATGTATTTTTAAATGCAATGTACTCAAAGTTTTTTTTAGTCTTGCTTTGCATCTCCACAGCACTGTGTCAGCGCTGCAGTATGGTCTGGCTGCACTGCTTATTTACTCTGAGACAGGGGATAAAAAACTCTGGCTTGTTTGGATGTCTTTAAACCAATCACAAGCCCCGGAAACAGCAACGGTTATCTTGCAAAATATTTAGCAGAGATGGTAGAAAGACATCCGAGACGTGAGACACAGGCTTTATCCCAGCAATGCAAATCTGTTGAGCTAGACTGGATTTTTGTTTTTGTTTAGATGCACATGTGCCAAACGCGTTTTTATGATTTCTGGAAACCAAGCAAGTCTTTTTAAAAAGATATTTTTTTCTGAAACTTTACATCTTTTGGACAGAAAGCATGGAGAGAGAAAGACGGGACCTTCAGCCATCTTAGATCACAGAGCCAAAACACACCCCCAAAGCCATTTCTAAAATTTGACATTTGCTCTTGTCCATCTGTGGTCTTATTTCTTTAGGGCCTGCCTTTTTTGTTCCACTGTGGAGGAAATATAGAATCATTGATTGTGGACATAGCAACACTGATCAAACTGTAGATCTTACCATTTTGCGTTTAACATAAATGTCTGTGTCTGATCTAACAGCACAGCAACAGCACAACAACTCAAGAACTAGAGAAAGGTTACTTATATTGTTTCAGTTTATTAGACATCTTGCTATTTTGTTTATATACCCCCTGGATAACAAAAGTGAAATAACCCTTGTAAAGTGGCTAAAGGATTGTGCAGATTTTGCATGTATATAAGTTCAGAGCATATATCAGTCCTCTAGTTTCATAACGTGGCAAACACCAGGAAGTGGTCAAGCTAATGTAAAAGTATCTTGAATTGCAGCTCTTCTAATGGATTCCACATTCTGGCTCCAAAACCATCAAACAACACAGGTTTCAAGTCATCTTTTCCACAAGAAGGTCATATCTTAATAGTTAAAACAGCTTTTTCAGACATGTTTTGGGTAATGGTCGCATTTGCTTGGTTGACAGTTATATCGGCCTATTACAGTCAGCCGTTGTAATTGTTCCTTTTTGTCCCACCTAAGCCCTACCCAGCCTCCCTACCCTTTAACTAAAAAAGATTTTGGGGCTCCAGTCGTTTCCAAAATGGCATTGAGAAGTAGACTGAAAATGAAGCTTCAAAATGTCCCTTTAGAAAGATACAGGCGACATCTCATTGCTACATTAATGCTTTTCAGTATGTGGTTTCATTCTTGTGTCTTCCTGTCTTCCTGTCCCCTCTGCTTCCACAGAGCCACAACTGAAGGGGATTGTGACGAAGCTGTACAGTCGACAAGGTTTCCACCTGCAGCTGCAGGCAGATGGAACCATTGATGGAACGAAGGAGGAGGACAATGGTTACAGTAAGATTCACTCTAGGATTGTGTTCCCTAATGTTTATTATGCATCCATTGCCATGCTGTATTGTTTGTCAGAGGGTTCCTTTGCTACTGTCAATTCCGTGTACTACAGACAGAACTCCATTTGCTATACTGTACAATTTTACGTAGTATCAAGAACTTAGGTGTCATATAAAAAGCTGAATTTTCCATCTGAATCGCTGCAAGTTAGTTTTGAGCAGTGTTCAAACTGTTCACAACTGTGCTATTTTTTCACGCATGCAGATGAAACAGAGTACAGAGAAAAACTAACTTCTTCTTTGCCAATGCATGTAATCAAATCAGTCGTCCTACAGTTACCTTAACACTGATGATTGGCTTTTTATTCTCCTACACTGCCTCTGTTGTGAGAGCCAGTTTTGTCTTATACTATGTTTTGAAGCTTCCCTATCATCGCCATTACACCCACCAGCTCTTTGTTTTCCAATAGACAGATTAAAGAGAAGATCAATGAAAGCAGCACAGCCACTTGTCTGGTAACAATACAGCAGAAATAGACCACCTTATAATTAGACAGTGCAGTGAACATGACATGCTTTTAAAGATTAGAACAATAACGCGGTTAGTGACCTATGTGAAATCCACTTTGACTCCCAAACAAACACAATATTGTTGAGAAAAAGATCTGTATTGCACACTGAAACAGCTTTGATGTAATACTCACTAAGCAGATGTAAACACTTCTGAAACCACTGAAATAGTACCTCTGTATTCAATTACTCCCCTGATGGAAATGGCGTGTGTCTGGTTTTGCAGAACAACACCTTGGAATTTGTGTGTAATTTGTTTCCAAAATAAAATGATGGCAAATATATGTGATAAAATACTATAACTACTACAACTACAACTACTACTACTACACAGAGCAGACTATGCAAGTAGAAACCACGGTAATGAAGTGACAGCATCCTATAACCACATGCAATATAATACTTCTTTTCACACACCAACTACCTCACCCTTCATGTCTTCATAGACTCACTGTTCTCTTGACTTACATAACAACTGGCGCGCATTGACACCAAAATAGTTTTTCAAGTGAAAATTAAAGAGTGCTGCTGAATAGGAAAAGAGTAAAGCTCTTTGCACTGCTCCAAAAATAGCGTTGTTAGGCGCTGGGTGCACTTGTCTCCATGGTGACGGAGAGCGCAGTCCTCTTGGAGCTACTGGTGTCTTGTGATGGTGGGAGAGGACCTTCTCAAATGGATGCACACACGCACACAAGAAGTTTGATATTTCTGTGATATTTTCATTAGAAAAACAAACTCAGAAATACCACATCCAAGTCTCATACATCCCAGATTAAACCACTGCCTTGTGTTGTATCACAACTGAGCAAACCCACTGGGTATCAAGAGGAAAAAAGACAGGGCAAATCTAAATCCTTTTCTTCGAAAGATGAAGGGTATGGTTTCAGTGTTCAAGATGCTATCCATTCTCAATCTTGTCCTAGATATTATGCTTTCAACCCTCATCTTTTGTAAATAGAAAATAAAATGCATTTATGGACGATTACTAAAATGGACAATTTTCCAGTTTATTTACTGTATTGTCAAGATTTAAGAAGCTGTGGTTTACAAAATTAGGCAAAAACATATACAGCATGTATAAGTATTCTGATGTGTATTTTAAGTGACAATTTAAATGTCATTGACATTTTTTTGTTCAAGTTGACAATTTTAGATATATTTAATGTCCTTTAACTCGCAGTGATCATACTTCTGTGTTTTTGGTTTAATTCTAAAACAAGTTGTCATGTTTCTCACTACTGAACCCCAAATTTCCTTTTTGAGCTTCCTGAGCATGCAATAGACAAAAAACATTGCCATGCTTCATGCAACAGCACTATACCCACTTATGCAATTAAATCAAGTTGTTGCTGAGGAATACATGTCTTAAAATATTTACCTTAATCAGTTTTCTATTTTTCTTTAAGTAAACCAATTTACCTCAACCAAAGACCCATTGCAAGTAAATAGATTACAGAACATCTGTATAATGTTACAACAGCTTACTTTTTAGCTGCTGTTGGTTTCATATTTGTTACGCAGGCATAAATTGCAGGCATGCTGCTCCCAGAACGAGTAACAGATACACTTTTTAAATGCAACGAGTGATTGCTGTAAACAGGTCAGGTTAATTGTTAACTGAATTGGTCATGACTCCTATGCTGTTAATGGGTGGAACTAAATCCTGAGACAGCCTGCTAGCATTCATCCCTCAGGCCTCCTCACCCTTCTTCTTTGTGCCTCCCTGCATGAAAGGTCTGTGTGTGGGTGGTGGCCCTGTCATCCTCTTCAGTTTGCTCAGGTGTTTCTAGGAGCCAGGAAATAATTGAGTTTCCCCTCTTGAAAATCTCCATCAGTACACTGACTGGTAATCCTTCTGAAATGAAGTGGACTACAGATGTGTACGTGTGCGACGTGGTGAAAGCACCAAGGGAGAACACTCAGTGAGCGATGCAGAGTGAGAACAGTGAAATTATAGAATACAAGAACTGCGGTAGGAAGATATTTCAGGAGAAGAAGAAATCAATCATTAAATCTAAAACTTTGCTACTACATGCAATAACAAAGGATACAACATGTATTTACACTGATGCAAATATGTAAAATGTATACCTGAATAAGTCTGCAAATTGTGACATAGTTAGTGTTTTAATACGAAATCTCTCCTCCCTACTAACATCTCCTCTAGTTCCATATACAGCAAAGCCCAGATGGATCACTGTTAACAATGGTTGTGGAGAAACTTTGCTGATCTGTAACCTGTAACCATGAATTTCTAAGAAATATTTGAGCCTCCGCACCGCAGTATTGAAGAATACTCCAAAAAAGTTGATGAGGGCATTCATTAAAATGAATCACTACTACCATGAACTACCTAAATAAAAGTAATGCGTGCACATCCAGTCTTTCATTATTTGTTTAGCAAATGCTGGAAGTGATTTATTGTAGTAATTAGGTAAGTAATTATGTAGATTTACTATTAATTACTGTATAGTTTATGTTAGGATTGAAAAATATATTGTTCAAACGGCATCACACTGCAGCTCAAATTTTAACCCATAATTGCAGTATTAATATTCATAGTTTCTCTGTCTTTGGTTGACAGAGTCTGCAAATACAAATTTGGCAAGCAGATCTATCATTGGTTTGTCGACTTAATAAATGAACAAGATTACTGTAAAGTGTGTCTAAATGCTGCCGATATAAAGGTTGTAAACAGTAGGTCCTGGCATTATAAGTTTTACATAGTTGCCAAAGCAGGGCTCACCAAAAAAGAACATAGATAAACCATAGAGAGCGGCGTTTCTTTACTTAGGGAGAGATCTCTTGATTGATGCCACTATGTAATAGAAAAGTGGGGCAATTTAACTGTGAGCTACAGTTAGTTGACAAGGTAAGTCGACCATGCTGTACCTGATAATATAATTGAGAATTTAAGATGCACGGTGGACCCTTCAGTCATGCATCCGTATCAGTTTGGAGGAGTCCGTTTCAGGAGAAATGGACAAGAGTTCTGATTATGTAAAAATACATGGAAAAAAAGCTATAGATTGATATACTACAGGCTAGACTAAAGCTTTACATGTTTATGAGAGCTCAAATATACCATCCGATCAGCTAAGTCACCACTTAATGTGTTAACATTAAAGTACTGCTGGTACATAGACTCATGGGATCTTTGTCTGTTCAAAAGCCTGACATTCTTTTGTTGTTATTGTTGATATACTCTGACCGTTAAATAATTTCAAATATGTCATTGGGGACATGACAACAGACAAGAGCGTGGGCTGTTTGAAGAAACAAAAATGTAAAAGACTGAGATAAAGAGATGGAAAGGGAGAAACAGAGAGAAAGGGAAGAGCGAATCATAACGCGAGTGGTTCTGGGACTTACATGCCTTTCCACTGAACCAGACATATGCTGGCAGTGCCTGGTTACAGAGTAAATACATTATGTATTCATGTGGCTGTTGTTTACAGTTAAAGCCCAGAGAGCAGTGGTAAAGCAATAAAGGCAGATGAATTAGCCAATCAAAAAGTCTCTATAGTCCGATTCACTCAAAGGAGTCTGCAGATAGGGGCCTACTAAGAGGCTGACAAGAGGACCTATAGAAGGGGGCACCCTGACTCACATCTTAACTGAAGATAAAGTTTAATTTCTCTTTTCACATGTGTCTGAACTCAAAAGTCCTTATCCTAATGTGACAATGTACAGGGTTAGGTTTGTTATCACTTGAGATGAATGTTATTATTATCCTGTGGCTCATTATTTACTGTATTTGGCATCAGCAAACATATACGGCATCACTGTTTGGCAGTCCAACAACACTCAAAACAAAAAGTGAGAATTTCATTTTTGGGGCGAGAAGTACGACTATAGACCTTCGGGTGGATGTACTGTACATGTGCTTCTCTCTCTTCAGCTTATGAAATACAGACACACACACTTGTATACAGTGCAGGCTTGACATTAATTAGGTAGAGGTGTACCTCATTGACCAGCTGGGCTGCCGCTGGCTCTCTCTTATCACTCTCATACATGCTGCATCACAACTGGCCCATAGCGACCCCTTGGTAAATGGCATGATGAGAGATTTGTATTGTCAGATAACAGCTGTCATAGATTTTTGTTTGGTTGGTTTTCATATTAGATTTCGTACCACCTCAGCAAATTGTACATATTGTGTTTGCAATACCTAGGCTTAACTTACACAGCCTATGATTTTAGTTTATGTGTGCGAGTAGACAACATTGTGTAGCTGCTCTGTCATTTCAATAATTTCTCTGTTTCCGTTGCATGTTTCTAATTTTGTTTTCGTTTAAAATTACCCTTGGGAGAGAGTGACTGAGTCACTGAGCTTATGTTGTACCTCTATTTGTGGTTTGGTTTTGACAACTCACTTTTCCATTCAGACAGAGACACTCTAATAACACTACTAATACACAACACTAATAACAATTATTTTAACCTCTTAAAAAGTGAATACTATTAGGCAGAACTCTTACACCACGCTTTGGGCTAGCTCTAAAATTTGGATTTCTTTCAGTAACATTTGTCCACTTTGGGCTTGTGTTGTGACAGTGGGACATTTTGCCTCTGTCCAGTTTAACTCTGTTTTTGACTATGTACCGTAAATGTACTATGTGCTATAAATCTCAATTATATAATTGAATCATGAGGATTTAAAGGTAGCTGCATTGACTTATGTTCTATTCTAACAAGTGTATTAATGGAGATGAAATTACACGCTTTGTTTATCACTTTTCTGTTGTCCGTCTCTTTCCAGCCATGTTCAACCTTATTCCAGTGGGGCTGCGAGTGGTGGCCATCCAGGGGGTGCAGACCAAACTCTATCTGGCTATGAACAATGAGGGCTACCTATACACATCAGTAAGTGTCTAACTTAATGTATGTTCGTGTGAGTGTGTGCATGCATATGTGTTTATTGGATGGGGTCCTGGTCTTTATCCTAGTGGCTTACCTTTAAGTCTAGCTGTATGCAGAGAGAATGTTAGGTCAACATCTGAGTTACTATGGTGACATGAGTAATTGGAAGGAACACAACAAAAACATGCAAGAGAGAAAAAAATAGAAGTGATTTGGCTTAGAGTTTAAATATTTTAGGCTGATTTTATTTATATTCTTTGTCGATATGGGTAAGTCACTATCACCATGCCCTCTCAAACACAAGCTCATCCTGTGTCTGATGATAGAGCAACATCATTTTCTGTTAATAAAAAGTTCAAGGATAGTGCAAGCAGGCGGACCAGTGACAAATCCGATGGTGGCAGCTGGCTCTTAATCTTTGATTAAATGTGCAAGGTTATGAATAATTCAGTTGCAGGCCGAATAATGTTCCTGCTTGTCATCCTCCCAAATGCCACCATCACATTGTGTGGCAGGTGTCATTCAGAAGACTGACAGGCTGGTTGAATGCGCACCCAAAGGGCGAGCGGACAAACACGTTCAACAAAATCCTCATAGTCAAATTAGCAAAGACTGTTCTGTATGGTAAAGGTCTCAGTAGGCAGACACAATGGTGATTGATGGAAACAAGCTAAGAAACAGCAAGAAAACCTAATGATCTTGTAGCTTTTTACTCTGCAGCTGCTCCTGACAATTCATCTGTTAAATAGTTAGACAGTAATGTGATGAAGGAAGAAGGAAAAGTGGCTTTCTGCCTCCTCTCTCTCTCCCCTGATTTCACGCTTCTCTTATTTTTCACTCAAACAAATGCATTGATAAACAAGGCTTATGTGATACACTCACTTAGCACAAAGCACGTCACGGATTTGTAGATAGCTCTTTCAGGAAGCTCTCAAGGACTCCAATATAAGCAACGATTATACTGCTGAAAGGACTAACACCCTCCATAACAAACACATGAACATTAGATCACGCCCAAGACAACAAAACCAAAAGGTTCAACACATTCTGAACAGGAGAATTTGGTATTGGTGACAGCTACAACAGCAAGCAGTATTACAAAGATATCGGTAAATAAATACTGAGAACTGTCATCGGCAGTACGATTGCATTGAACCAGAAAGCTGGTAGCAGTTTAACTGAGGTACAGTTTGCGCCACTAGTAGTGAAGTGGATCATGTTAACTTAAAGTGCTTTGCATGTCAAACACAATGCTATATAATTGCAACTAAAACAACTTAAAAACATAGATAACTTTAATGATATATGTAGTTAAAAGACTGCAATTGCCCAGTGTTATGAACACAATCACTGAATTGAATCACTTCAAGTCAATTAATAATTATAATAAAATAGTATTTACTTTTCAATAAACCCAACGCAGAGTGACTATGTCAATACCCTCTGGTCCAATGTGGCATAGACAGAGTTGTAGACCTTTACTTGAATCTCTACAGCTTTGAGAGTATTGTTCTGTTGCTATGCTCTGACCTCTCATTAGAAGAATGAAGCCATTTCTGCAAAGGATAAATAGTCTTCCATTTATAATTGTTCTGTCAAGCGGAAATTCAGTGGTTCAAACCTTTTTACATTCACTTGCTACAGGTACCTTTCACTAACATTCACAAACTTGGAGATTAGACTGCAGGGCCTAGGATTGAACTGCCAACCTTCTGATTGTTAGGCAACCGCTCTACAGCAGGCTTGGGAAGCAACCCAATTGCCAAAAGTCAAAGCAGCCAGAAGCATTTAGCAAATGCCAAATTGCCAAAGTCGAAGCCACAAGCAGAGTTGAGCGGTTTTGTAGCTTCACATAGCTGAGCAAATCCAATTTAGATTAAATGCCCAGTAGGAACATTGGTCAAACCAGCCACACACCTGATCCATCCCGACAATAGACACTTCAGATCCTGACAAAGTTCTATTAATTTTACTGTTTTTCACGTTATGCATATTTGCCAAAGATTCCATCACTGTGCACCTCTACGGTCCAAGAGGCTTTTTGTAGAGCACATTCAGCTGCATATGTATGTGTGAGAAATTTCAAGTAAATCCGACTTACGACCTGATGGGCGATTTCTTTCCAAGATCGCTTCTTTGATCATTAATTATAGCGCCACCATGTGGCAGATTTAGCTCTTATTTCTTGGGAACCAAATGCACATTCATTCCGGACATTAAACCAAGTTTCTTTTTCTATTGTCATTCACAGAACTTTCTGACATCAAAGATGCTACATATAGTGTATACAGTGTAGATAAACATTACTTTATTTCTACTTATTTAAGACAAGTGAATGTTTTCAATACAAAAGTTTGATTTATAAAAACATTTAAACTAAACAAAAAAAAGAAATTGGATTAAAAAAGAACTAGTATCAGTAGGCAGAAACATATTTTGGACAACACTCAATCCAATCCAAACTATACTTTTCTTACAAGCACTAAATTTGCAATTTTAAATCTATTTTGTGTTTTTCTGAGACCTATAAATGTGTTCATCTTAAAACATTCTTATTCAAATGTTAAGAGCATAAAAGCTACAATCAAAAAAAGATCCTGCTGGCTGCATAAAGTATATCATCTATGCTGTTTAAATACAAGCTCTCATAGGAAACACAGTACATCTTGTAGGTGTGTTAAATTGGAAGAATGCAGTTGGGGGATGGGTTGCAGAGCTTTCTGTTTCAGCTAAATTAGAGAGAGAATTGAATTGAATGTGTAGCTGACTGCCTAACAGTGCCGGTCTTGCTGGGATTGCTGCTTCAGTAAAGTGCTGCCTTGAAGCCACACATTAAACCAGCCCATAGCAGGTCAGCATTGAAGGGAGATTCCCAATCCACAGTGGAGA
>NC_048416.1:19037589-19059544 GCF_013103735.1 Etheostoma cragini
AATTAATATGTAGTTTACTTTACTATTGTCTTTTGTACCATTTGCTCCTCTACCTTCGCAAACGTATTGGAGCAAGCTTTACATTAGTACTGCAGCAGTGTCCTCTAGTATACACATGTGGAAAGTGTTGTCAACAAAAACCAAACTCTGCAAAAACATGGTTACCAACCCAATATCCTCTCACATATCTCTACCGTAGCAATGCAGTGGATGTTTCTAATGAATGGGAAAAAAAGCCTTGAGCTTTCTTGATATGTTTTTATATGCAAGGGTATATTTTTAGATCCTGAGCTAAGTGGTGACAAGATGTCTCACGAGGTGCCTTTGAAGTGGTGTTATTAATTTCGTGGTGGGTCATATTTGAATTAGTGTGAGTCACTGAGGCTCCGGTTGAATCTCGTCTAGACTGCTCTGTGCGAGTGTGTGTAAAATAGAGTTCAGGGCAGTTGGTGTGGAGATATTTATCAGATCAGCATTGAGGTTTACAGGCTCTTTTTATTTAAACCGCAGGGCCAGTTAAATACCTTCCATGGTCATGCCGGCTGTAATAGAGCTCCTGTATTAGACAATAAACCTGTGACATTCTCACTGATTTTTAAACACACTCTGGATATGCATATGTGCTAGCAAAACATCAAAAATGAAAAAGTAAGGTAATGTGAATAATGCACAGGACAAGAAAAAATAATGATTATTATGTTGGAGGTAAAAAAAAGGCTGCTAGATAAATGTGACACCAGATTGACACTACGCACTCTTGCTCCAGTTACTTTAGTATTTTCCTCAGATTTTTCTCAAGGCTTAGGTATAAATTCTAACTTCCAAATAAGTCTTCAGAAGAGTCACTGTTGAGAGTCACAGAGGTTGTGTAAGAGCATATGTTATATGTATAGCAATAACATCCTATTTAGGATAAACATGAATAAAAACAGAAACAGAAAAACAGCAAAGACATCTGTGTACTATTGCTTTGTTAGTATACCTTTGTTAGATATGGAGTTGGCTCACACCCATGCCTTATCAACCATTTAGCAAGCACAATGCCCTTTGCTGCAAGGTTTCACTCCATTGAACTGTGTCATTAACTATTGTGTGTGTGTGTGTGTGTATTTGCGTTTGTTTTTTCCACTAGCTTAAATCTCTCCAATTTATTCCCAAACAAATGAGTGGAGTTTATCTTTAGCTAAAGGAAAAGGTGCCTTTTAATCCAACTCCACTCTACTGAAAAGACTGAGACATTGAAAAGTCGGATTTAGGCAGATTTGTTTTCAATGCCCAGAAGTTAGCATAGCTTTTGTGAGTCTTACAAGCATTGCAGTATCTGCAAAGAAACTAGAACAGCACCTGATTCCATTGGCGTAATTGGTGTCATCTTAGTTCTGATATGGCAGCTGAATACACATGGGGCAGAGTGTAGCATTGATTTGACTTGTCTTGTGAAAATCCAGCCAATGTATTTACAGAGGAGAACAGATCCATGATGCTAGTATTTCTCCTGCTGCTGAATGGATCTGTGAAACACTATTGGGCTTTAATCCCCCCCTAAAGCCAACAGAACGCTGTTTGAAAGTGCATCATAATTGAACGTGTTTTCTTGACACGACTGCCTTGCTAATGCAATATTCATTTCACAGTTACCCTTACCATTGCTAAATTGTAACATTTTATGATAGAGAGGTGTGTGCCTGTGCCTAACTTTCTGTGTGTTTTACATTCATGGACAGGGAAACATAATTCAGCAGGTTCCACCCCACCCATCAACCTTTAAATGTCTCCTTCATATATATTCAGTTATTAAATCATGACTAGCTCAGGAAACACTTCCATAACTTAATATTCCCCCTCCCTGTAAAACACAAATGCCCTTTGCCTATTCACTTAATATAGAAGACAAGTGCAAATTAATGACTTCAAGGCACCTAACCCTAACAATTGCTTGAGACGTTGGGGGCTTGAAACAGTGATAAACAGGGATGAGCGAGCAGAAATGGATGAATCAAAGGATTCCTTAACAACCTTTCCTGCTTCAAAGTTCAATCTAAAGCTGTAAGAAGGTATCCTATTTTTGTAATATTGTGGAGTTAGGGTTCAAATTAAAAAAATCTCTCTCTCTCTCTCTCTCTCTCTCTCTCTCTCTCTCTCTCTCTCACACACACACACACACACACACACACACACACACACACACACACACATACACACAATGTAAAACACCCTGCATGTGAATAGCAGCAATGGATATGTAAATAATGGGCAGGAAGAAGTGAAACTAAATGTCACTGTTAGCACTGTATTAGGTAAAAGTGAGGCTAGTGATAGAACATGAATAGAATACCCTAGTTTCCTATCCTCTGTCCTCATTCTGACTTTCTTCCTCTGATCTACCGAGCAGATCCAACAGCATAGGTTAAAACTGAGAGGTCTATTATTCATGTTAAATGAAAACATCCCCCACCCAGATGCTTTTGAAAAGAGGAATAAATAAGGAAGGACCTTTGCCTATTCTACTGCTATAACACTGTAATTAATATAATTAACACTATAATTTCCCATTTCTCGGGGATCAATAAATATCTATCTATCTATCTATATAGTTTTAACATGTGGAGAAATGTATCACAGAGCTCCCACCAACACAACCAATAAACACATTCTCTCACAGCTAATGAAATAGGCAAGGGCTAGGAACAGCTGATACACTTATACACCAGGGTTGTATAGTTAATCCAGATCTGTATTACATTACATAGCCCAATTGGTTCTATGTGATAAGGGCACATCTCCTAACAGCATTATGAACAATACACTCAGACAATGCAGTAATAATTTAGTTTTTACAGTTAGTTTTTGTCTGGACATTGTGTAAGTGAGGTTGCCAGCTGTACATCATTTGGACAATGACTTGTCATAGTTGCACATATAGGAAAAGCCCATGTAGTGTAATAGGATCATTACAAGTCCATTTAGCCAAACCAGCATAGAGACGTGGGGAGAGGGAGATTACACGATTGATATTATTTCTATGCATAGTGTCCTGCTTTTTATTTCTAAAGTGATTTCCCTGCACTCCATCTGGCACTGGATTCATGATTAAAGTTATGTGAAATTTTTTCCGCCAGGCGATTGGTTTCAGTGTACAATAGATATGCTACTGACTGAAGGAGACGCTACTGGAGCTCATTCAAATGAATCTGAATGTATTTGTCTATCACAGTCCTGTTAGAATAGAAATGGGGATCCCCTGCCATTTTGGCCCCTCCTTGTGTCAGTCTGAGTGAGCCTGTTGTCCACAGACCCACTCCAATACAGAAGTACCGGCCAGCAGCCTCTCCTCCTTCTTGGCTCTAAATGGGCCTGTATCTGTATGCGTATGTTTATCAATAGACTCTTATTCTTCTCCGGGTCGAGTGTAACCAGCCAAATCCACATAAGCTCATTATTAGAGGTAGAACAGAGCTCCTGGCTCAAGAGCTGTGCAGCCCGTTGTTTGGCTTCCACTTGCTGTCTGTGTATAACTGAGATGGATGCTGCCCAGCCTCTCTAAGACTGCAGCTGCTAATCACAGTCAGATGGCAAGAAGCAAAGAAGACAGAGGTATTGAGGGAGGAAAACAGAAAAGAAATGAACAATGTGCGAGAAGTATTAAGTAAGCAATGAAAGAAAAAATATCTGAAATAAATAATAAAGGAAAGATGATAGGAAGTAGTAAAGCTAAGATAAAAATAAAAAAGCAAAAAGCCAAAAGGTATCCGAAAACGGAGCCAAGTATGCAAACCTTAGACACCAAAAAAAAAAAAGAAAAAGTCCAAGAATTAAAAGGTAGCCTGCATTCTCTACAGAATATGTTTGTAAGAGTTGAAGCAAAAAATTGTCCTGCAGCAAAACCAGATTTATTGTGGCTGAAGAAATTGAACGAACGATCGGCAAAGTGTTTTTCAGAAGGCAAATGTTTGAAGCAGTGTATGCTGAATGTACAGGTTTGTGAACAAGCGTGCCAGGACCAGATGCCAGCTTGTAACAATGTCAGCTTGTCAAGAAACACTATCGCAGACCAAGTCAGGAAGCTAGTGGGATATCTGACAACTCAGCTGGATGAAGAAGCAAGTTTTCATTAGCTGTTGATGAAAGCTCCGACATCACAGACAAGGCACAACTCACCATTTTTGTAAAGAGGAGTGAAGTAAGACTTATTGGTCAATGAGGAGTTAAGGAAAACCCTTGACTGAACTCAAATCATATCAAAACTGGTATTATCTATAGTACTATTATCTGTTAGGCACCACTTTGTTAGCCCATCTTGCCTTGTTAAGGACTTTTTTGGAGTATCTGGGGGAGATTGTCTTGGCTTTGATAACTTTGTGGGAAGCCATTTAGGGACCATGGTATTGTAACTGCTGGTATGGGGCACATGTGGGACAGTAATGGGGTAAAGGGGAAACATTTGTATTTTCAAGTGTGTATGAAGGGAAGATCAGAAAGAAAAGAAATCTTATTATCGTTACCCTAACCCTGAACGTAAACCATTGTCCACATAAACAGAGGTGAAATAAAGAGTGCATATTTTTGCATTTTACTTGACTAGTCCCTCATCTTTGTTATCTTTATGGTTTGACCTGCTGCACATGAAGAGGGATGCTGAACTGTTATGAAAAAAACAATAGGCTGTTATAGATGACTCCCTGTTTAATAGTGACATGATTTTTGTTATGATTGTACAATGGGTCTTTGGCCCTGAGGGACAGATTATCACTCTCACCATTGGCACACACCAAAGTGTTTTATACCTAGGATAGGACTGATCCTGGCTAGAACTGCTCCAGTCTAAAATAGGCATCCCTCCTTCTCTTTCTAAGAGAGCTCACTTTGTAATACCCATTGTGAGTTTGACCCGTTGGCAATTCCAACAATGCGTAAGTAACTGTATGTTATGGTTTTTGCATATATTTTATGTTTTTTCCTTTGCGGACAAAGAAAAACATTTAAAAGCATGGCAAGAACAATTCACTATTGACAACAACAAATTGTCCCTCAATCTCCCTCAGGGGAATTTTCTACTAACTGATTAGACTCCGTTTTGTACATTTACTGCCCGAGCAGCTCTCCAAATTGGACAAACACACTCTCATAGACCTCAGCGGGCGCACGGACACACGCACACACACACACACACACACCCACACACACACACACAAACACACACACACACTCCTTGCTCCAGAGGAAATAAACCTCAGCCACACTCTTACAGCGTTAATGGCCAAATGGTATGTAGGCTGAGTCTAAACCAAACTGAAACATGGAATGAAAATATGGACTTTGGAGTATGAACAGCAGAATTCTGTGTCTCTAGGTAGTTTCCCCACAGCCAGTTGATTAGTTAAAGACATAAGGAAGGACCAGGATAACAAACAGATAGGTGGAGAAAACACACACCTTCCAACCACAACCTAAGTGCACACAGATTGCATATAAATATATTAAAGCCCCCGCGACCCGATACCGGATAAGCGGTTGAAGATGGATGGATGTTAAAGCCACCCTGTGAAATCATTTCAATCATTTTTTGTAGTTTAAAAGTAAGTTAGTACTTAAATACGTAATGTAATAAGTCAAATGGAAGTAGTAAATTATTGTGTCCAACAAAATCTTGTATATAGCGGACAATACTCTGAAAGATAATGAACTGCCCATACATAATTAACAGCTCAGAGCAAAATGAGAATACACTCTTCATCTTGCCTGTATGTTTTATTAATGCTCCTCTGTATCTGTCATATCACCATTATTTAGGATATGAAGTGCTACATTATTCACAACAGTAAATGGAATGAATAGTTTTAAAAAATATTCTCAAGAGACAACATTTTTAAGGCAGGGGCCTAAGCCTTTAGATAGCTTCTTCCCTTTTTTGAGTTTAGGGTGCAGCACAATATATTAGTATTTAGTTGCACTCTTAAACAGTGAACTATTTCATTTCAGCCGTTTCTGTGCATACCAGGATGTCAAAGGCTACTGGGACCTTGTGAATTACTATCCAACAACTACTATACACTATATCTGCTTCTCCTTTTTTCCCCTTAGGAACATTTTACGCCAGAGTGCAAATTTAAGGAGTCTGTGTTCGAGAACTATTATGTGACATACTCCTCCATGATGTACCGGCAGCAGCAGTCGGGCAGGGGCTGGTACCTCGGTCTGAACAAGGAGGGAGAAATCATGAAGGGGAACCATGTCAAGAAGAACAAGCCAGCAGCCCACTTCCTTCCCAAACCTCTAAAAGGTAAGCCTGCCTAGACCAGTTTTTCACACTGTCACAGAAATGGTCAGATACAGCCCCCCTGCTGATCCAATGTCAGAAAGGTGTGGGATCAAGGGGGTTCGGAAGCTATTCCACCCTCCAATAAGCAGCTCTGAGTATACTGGCAGCGTAGGTGCAATGCTTGGTTTCAGAGATAAAGTTGCTGCAACTACTTAATCCTTTGAGAAAGTTTCCTAATTATTCAGCAATGCCAGTTTTCTAGTTAGCAAAGTTTTTTTTTTTTTACAATAAGTAACCTTTCCTGAGAACCACAAGCTTTTCTCTAATTAAACATCCGCAGTTTATTTATGCTTTCAGTCCATGTGGAGTTTCTTTCTTTCTTTTACTAAAGACTAAATAAGTTGATTTTTATATAACCTTCTGCAATTTAGCATTCTTCCTTGAATTTCTGGCATAGGCCTAGTTTCTTCTAGCTGGTCACACTCCGCTGCAGACACAGTGAAGGACGCTGCGACCAGGAGCAGCAGAAACAATCTTTAATGCTCTAAATAGCAGCCCCCGGGACTTTGTTTTTATTACAGTAAAAACACAGAGAACCCCACCCATCCATGCTATGTGCGGTGCAATGTGAAGAACAGAGGAAACAGGTTTCTCTGTTGAAAAGGCCACAGTTTCTTTTCATCTTAAACAAGACACAGATTTTCCTGTCAACAGAGAGAAGACAGAGCGAGTCTGTTTTCACTTCAGTGGGATAAAAGAAAGAGTACGTGTTTTTGTGTGTGAGTCTGTGTGTCCATTAACATGCCTACTGGCACTGTCAACTTACTGGCTTCTAGAGTAACTGGGGTTAAAAGATAATTAAGTCGTAAACCCAGTCAAACCCTTTGGTTTTATGAAGTACAAGATACAGTCTATTATCATAATATGATCAAGGATGAGGTGTTTTCAGCTCAATTTAAAAGATCAATTTATTTTGATATTAGTATATAATTTGCTTACAAATGTGTTCCTTATGTGTTTATGCTACTGCGCATTGTTATTCTTTTTTTGGGGGGGAAGGGAATTAATATCTTGATATTATATACTGACCCACACTTCCTGAACCACTTCATCAGGTACACCTAAGGTACAAGTGCAATCTATTAGAACAGCTCTGCCTTTAATTCTACGTTTACAAAGCTTATAAATTCACATTAAATCCGTTTTTGACACTGTCAGAGGAGTTATAATTTTATGCATGGTGGAGTTGCAATCTGGATGTGTGTACATGGGGTACAAATACCTTTCAATATAATACAGTCCACTAAAACAACAAACCCCAATGAGAAATAAACAAATATGTAATTAAGGATAATTAAATAAAAGTTAAATCAAATAAAGTGAGTGGATAACTCCTTCAGTTTGTGTCTTTGGTGGAGCTCCTCCAGCCAGCATCTTATTAAGAATCTATGTCTGCTCTCTGACATCCCAGAGCTTTTTACTTCCATTTAATGGACCATTCGGGGGGTTTCTAACATACTCAAGAGCAATAACCAGAGAATGACTGCTTTATGCTGACCTTGAACAAAAACCACCACCCTCTGCTGCCTGTCTACAAGGAGAAATATAGTGTGTTTGAGGTCCAAGAAGAAATCTAAAATTAGGAACTAAATTTGTTGTAAGACCCAAATATTTAAATATTTCTTCTTTTTCATAAACTTCAAATTATCCATTAATGTACAATATTTACTATATCTTGGATATAATTTAAATTCTAGGCGTAGCCAGTGGTGTTGAAAGATCTTTGCAAGGAAGTGAGAGAGAGAAATAAATGGGAATTTGTTCCAGCAGCTCCTTCAGATTTAGAGGCAGTGGTGTTACAGGACACCAATTAAAAAGCTGTCTCTGCATTGACAATGACATCTCCTCCAGCCATTACTTACTACTCTTCTGGTTTCAGTCCGTGAGTCTGAGCCCGTGGCCTCTCATTCTATCTTCGTCTGGATGACGAACCTAAACAGGAAAATCCTCTTACAATTCTTCCAGAAGTTCTTGATGCATAACCCAAAGAGCTGCATTTATCTGAAAAAGTGGACTGTAGTCTTTCAAGTAGCATCTGTCACTTAAACACAGAGATTTGTAAAGGAATGTGAAAATGACAAGATGGATGGTTGCTATTGGGATTTAAAGTTTAATAGCAATAGCGGTGCTGGTACCATAACCCGGAGGTCAGTCGCACAATACAGTACTGTCGCTAATAAGATTGGAACCAATTAGCAGCAGTTTCCCGATGAAACCCTGCTATTGACTGATGTGTATAATGATGGGCTTTTAGATGCTGCTGTAAGAAATAATGCGGGGCTAAGTGAAGTGTCGGAAGGACTGGGTTTGCTATCTCAGCCACAAACTCCCTTAGAAATGAACATCAAATAGTATTCTAGGCAGAAGGAGGTTGACAACATGCTGAAACCAAAGAGGCAGGTTACTAATATTTCTTTTGAAACGCGACTGCTGAGATACATATTTGGCCAATGATGCATACACAGCAAAGCTAAAGCACTAGAAACTCCTGAATTTATAATGCCATGCTGTGAATATAAGATGTTTTACTTCAGCACCAACCTGGTCTGCTGTGATCTCTTGATTCAGCAGTTTGCAGGGAACTATAAGTACAATCTCATGTTATACCATAACTGGAACTATTCTAAACAAATCCAAGTGTAGTCTCACTTTATTGCTATCTGTATACTGTAAATCACAGTTGATTTTTAGTTGTTGATTGTCTAATGTATAAAAAAAGTCAGTTTGTCTGATTGTCATTATGTGTTTCCACAGTGGCAATGTACAGAGAGCCATCCCTCCATGAGTTGACAGAGTTCTCCCGTTCTGGCAGCGGCACACCCACAAAGAGTCGGAGTGCCTCGGCTGTACTCAATGGAGGCAAAGCCGTGAGCCAGAATGAGTCGACGTAGCCCGGTAAACCAGCCCAGGCCTGGGGCCGAACCACGAAACCTTACCTCCAGCAGAGCGTGAATCCAAGCACCACTTCTCTCACCGATCAGCGGTTCAGGACTAGCTATGACAACAAACCACACACAAACACCCAAATTCCATCAATACAAAACATTTAGGTATCATCCTGGTCAATCATTATCAAAACAATCATCAATAGTAAGAAACACATTGGCACATAAACCATTCTGGACTTAAAAACACTTTTTGTTTTGGTTTAGAGATTTATCTATTACTTTGATCACTATCTTTTGGTGATGATTGCATACCAGTTAGCCCATATTTATCTTTTTATTTTTTTTATTTTGTGTGGACTAAAACTTTTATTTGGTCATTAAGACACCAAGCACTCGTGCATCTGGCAGACAGGGACAGGAAGTTAGACATGTAGGCATTCAGGGGAGCCAGTAATAATGCTGGTCTACACGGCTGCAGTGGTACAGTACAAGCCCTGATCTCTGTCCTATCCATGCTTCTGTGAATACAAAGCCTATAAACTCTCTGGTGTGGTACAGCCTAGTGCTGCCGGGACTGTGGCCAGCCAGATGGTAGCTCTCCTGCGTCCTAGTGCACACGCTCAGAGACTGAGCTCTCTAGCATGGGAAAGTGAAGCCTATGTTCAGCTGACCTGAAATATAAAAAGGGGCAGTGTGGCTCTCTTGCAGTTTCTCTATTCCTTTTAGAAATGGCTGCACCTTGGTTTTTGCTAATGTTCTGAATTAGCAGAGAGCTTTTTAATTGATAACTGGTTTGGTGTGTGTCACCTCTTGTTTTTTTCCCCCATTTCAGTCCACCATTGTTCAGTATTTACATTTGTGTTGCTGTGTCATCATTGAAAGGGGTTCCAGCAAACCAAAGACAGAACAAAAGAGTGTCCCTTTAAGCCGCTAAAAACCAAGTCAGTACAAAGGCAAAGCTGGAATTCTCTTTTTCATTGTACATTTTTGATGAGAGAAAGCAAAGATTGTGTGGAAAAAAAGGAACAGTGGACACAGAAAGTGATTTTAAACACTTGAGGAGCTGGCAGCGTGCTTGTTGTGCTTCTCGCCGATATGCCCGATGACTCGATGGTATGAAACGACTATGCTATGTTCCCATTCCCTACTGTTACCCCTGTGTTACAATGTCTTTGTCTCTTGTCCTTGTGAACAGTTTCCTCCCTCTGTGCTTGTGTCATACTTCGACTTCCCCACCATCCTTTTTTGTCGACTTCTATTGACTGATACAGTTCACCATAGGAATATGGTGCAAGCCCCTAACCAGGATGCTTGTTATGTGTTTGAGTAACTTATTGTGGTGACAATATTTTCTATATTTAAAAAAAGAAAACTGTGGACTTTTAGGTGGCTTAACATTTTATAGGAAGCGTCATATTTGTAAAAGTGGAAAAAAATATGAAAAAAAAAACTTACAAAAATGAACATCTTTCCTTTCTTGCACAGGGCATGAACAAACACAATTATGTACAAAAAAGGACCCTTTTTGTGGGCTAGGTACTCTTCCCTTCAGCTACATAACTTCTTTCTGGTACATGCTTCTGGGAGGCTCTCTTTTCTTGGTTTCCTCCAGAGGTGATTTGTATGAGGTGAACTTATCTGTTGCATGGGAGAAAGCAGGGAAATTTTGGTCTAGAGCTGCATGATGTAGGCTATATGTATTAACCCATGTTGGATCATGTGTTCCAAACTACAAGGCTAAATCTGATAAAACAACATTTACAGACAGACATTGTGGCTGCCTGATGACTTCCAGTTGTTTATTATTTGTTGTATACACAAAAATGCACTGAATAAAATGTTTATATTAAGATATACTTTTAAAATGTGTCAGACTTTCTTCTTTGTACTTTTAATTGCCTTATTCGTGTACTCAACATTATCTATGTAGAGGAGGACAGGCTTTTAGGGCTCCTTTCTAATAAATTAATGTCTCTTATGAATTTCAAAGGCTCAAAACTAGATACTTTGAAATTCATCCACTGTTGTGGCGTTACCCAGTGTGGGTATGTGTGCTGACTTAGCTAAGTAATGTTGCTAACAAGCAACAACCTCCGGGGCTGAAAAATAAGCGCCAAAAACCAAAGTTCCTCGGATGGCCACTTGAAGCTGGCTCCAAAAGTAGGTCAATCCCCAGACTTCAATTCTTAAAATGCCCAACTTCATAGCAGAAATAAACACGTTTAAAGCCTGGTACAAAAACACTGTTTTGGTCTCCCTGGACTGTACGGGGGGGGAATTTTTCTAGTCTCGCATTAAAAGACCTATCGCCACAGTGCTGTGGATTAAGGTCTGGCTACACCAGACATACATCCTGGGATAGAAGAAAAAAAAAAACGCTTGAGTTGTTTGCATTTCTTTAAACCAATCACAATCATCATGGGCAGCACAAAGCTCTGGACACAGCGTCAATAGTGTCGGGAAGGAACTTGTTTTGGTGAAACATTGGACGCAAAAAAAAAAGGCCACATAAAATTTTAAATGAAGATAACTGTTCACACAATACAGTAACTGGAGCCATTCAAATTCGCTGGATACATGGTTAAACATAATTTGCTTGTGTATTGTCGTGTGGACGTCGTCCATAGCAACCCCAGCCAATCAGTCCCAAAACGTTCAAGCAGGCCTGCCTTATTGTACTATCCAAATTTTATTTAAAACTTGCCATTTCCAGCGTGTAACTTGCTAGCTCAAAGTTTGTTGTAGTTTCCAGAAGCAAAGGGAGTTTGGGAACTATCCTGCAAATGTACTTCTGTTGTCCCAGACGAGCAGGCAATGTCACGTACTGCCAAGAGGGGGACGGCCGGAGCCACCCACCCTGAGCATCATGATTGCTCTTCAGAAACCCATGAGTCATGGAGACATATGTTCATGTTTTATACAGTCTATGGTCACAGAGTAGGCAAGATAATTTTTAATGTTTTCCCCAAAAGGTAGATCTTGAGTTTGTCTTTGGTAAAAGTGATCAAATATTTATAATATTCTCTACCCACAAGACGAATCATGTTTGGGCCAATGCATACGATCACACATCTAGACCCATCTGTCTCAAAGTTCCTTTTTAGTGAGCGGAACTAGTGTATGGCACTGAGTTGACCTACCAGGCTTTGTAAATAAGGTCAGCCATCCCCCTCACTACCTTGGTCATCTCAGAAAGAAGCACTTTATTGAGGGGTTTTGTCAATGATCAGAATATCACAGAACATTTATTTTCTAGCACCTAACCTTACCAATATGGATCAAAGCCTGTTGGATGTAGCAGCAGCTTATCAGCAGGAGAGCTGCTCACGCTCTGGCCAGAACTAGCTTCCCACCCATTAGCTGCAGAGCCTCCACCATCCTCGCCACTGTCGCCAGATTCAGGTTGGGTGCATATGAAAAAAAAAGAAAAATTGAAAAAGAAAACCGATAGTTTTGCCTGAATTTTAGATATTTGGGGTTTGTCCATCTTTGGTTTTAGATAAGGTTAAATTACCCTTGCTGGGAAGTGGGGCTGCACAACATGTGGTTAACGTTCTTGAACAACACTATTACTTGCAATGGATAATCAGATATTAACGGGTACTTAAATCTGCCTTTCTGCTTGTTTCAGTATACTGTTAAAATGGAACAATTTGCTTGTTGATTAAAAAATGAAGGACATTATTTCCAAGATTATTTTATTAAAGAAAATAAACATTGACCAGAACACAAAACAAACCAATAAAAAAAGAGAATAGTTAAAAAGGGCAATTTCCTTCTGATCGTCTTTTTTAACTAGCGTTAAATATCATAAGTGTCTTCCAGTGAATGGTCCCAGTCTTTACGAGAAGTCTTAAATGGCAAGTTGATATCACAACGATAACATATTTGTGCAGCGCTACTGGGAAGCTTTTATTGCACTTACAGTAACGTAATGAGTTGTCCTCAAGGTGTCTCAACACTTCTAAAGATAAGACTCTGATTTGTGTCATTGTAAAACATTTTAAGAGCAAAGAGAGACTTTTGCTGGTTCCTACAGCCTTTTTACACAACACTAAGCTCACTCCTTCGAGTTTGAGACAGTAGGCATCAATTTGGTAAATGGGGACTGCCACATTACGCCCCTTGCCCGCAGAGACAGTAGAACTACTAGGCCTCTGTGATATAGGTCCCGATATGAGCTACTTTATCTTTCATGTTGTTTGATATCCACCTACTCCTCTCATTTCCTTTTGCCCATCTCTCGAATCCATTCATTACATTGGGCAGTCCAATTCATTAACAAAGACTGCCCGCCTTATTTTGAGATGGTGATGTAAGGAGCGGCTAATGCAACTCTGTGGTCGCGCTTTCTCCGTCTTCCTCTCGCTTATTGACCAATCAGTTATTTTGCCAATCACGATCAGTCTGAGTCTTCACAGAGCCCCCAAAAAGAGCAGATGCGAAGCCTGAGGGTGCATCTGAAGCACATACACACAAAGCCAAACACTATACGCATGTCAAGCAAAACTATTGCCACTCCACTGTGCAAGAATTTGAGATCTTGAGTAGTGAGATCAGTCTGCAATAATCTGTCACGAAACAGGCTGAGCTGATGAAGCTGTGATATATGTGAGCACTGTGTACCTGTGAATGCTATAACTCATTACCCTTTATCACTGCCAGCACAGGCTGACTGGCTTCATTTCTCTCTCATCTAGTCTCCCTTTTTGTCTTTCCGTTGTTGTTAAGTTCTGTTTTGCTGCAATTTTAAGTGAAAGATTGTGATATAAGACATTTTTTATAAAGCTGTATAGCTATAAGGATCGCCACTTTACAGTTGTTATTGACTGTATTAATGGTTACTAAATTATTCATTAATACTTTAAAAGTCAGCAATAAAATCTTCAGTTTCAGTAAGCAAAGTATTAATAAAAGATTTATTAACATTGATGAAATCATAAATAAAAATTGGCAACCCCCTAGTGACTATGTTTTACTTCATGTGGTGTGTAAAGGGTATGCATCATAATCAGATAAATCAGTTTTACAGTCAAAGCTGTAAAATAAATTATTTTTAAAGTCATTATCATTATGTTCTTAGTCCATCAGGGTTGATTCTTCCTTGATGGGTCTTGTTGCCTTTTATAATAATTTTCTCACAGTGTTGTCACAAGAAGTGTGTTATACAGAAACGTTTTTCCACCTGCCTGTCAAAAAGTCAATGCATGAAATTATTCCAATTATGAAACAAGATAGAGCGATTTGTGCCACGCATTTTGCACACAAGTTAATGTACAGCAAACTGCGTCATTCTCAGATTTATTACCAGAAATATTAATGCTTTAACAACCTTCGGAAGAAGACAAAGACAGCTTAATTAAATGACAGGCTGACGCAGAAACCTCCCACGAGAGGCAGCTGGAGCTCTCATTAACTCCTGCTCCTTCTCTCCTTCTTTATCAGTTTCTAGTGGACAATTTAGAAATATTTTACTCTATACATTGTTATTTGCAAATGAAAGGGGTAAATCAAAAGTGTATTGTCAAGAATAGGTCTAAGTGGAACATGAAGCTACAGTATATTGTCATTTTTCACAGAACCCAATCCCTAAAAACGGGCAATTCCAAAACAAGTGGGAGCAATTGAAGCCAACAGACTATGTATAATGCCGAGCTATATGCTTATATGGCTATATGGTTTAACAGCAAAATAAATAAAGTCAACCAGCCTGCTAGTGTAACAAGCATATCCCTGCTAGGAAGAAGATATCAAAAATTAGTGACACTTGAGTTTAGTTTTTGTGTAAAAAGTAATACACAGAGCTGGCTTACTCGCCTGGACTTTCACATGAATAACAAAACAAACCTAACAAAATAAGGTGACATCAGTTAAAAACACAAGCTGCCAAACACTTTGCAGGCCTTGAGCTCATACAAGAGAAAATAGTCAGGTCAAGAATCTGATGAAATTGAATAAAATGCACCACTGCTAACCCTAAAAGTGCCAGGCCTCTTAATCCAGCAACACCCCAGTGCCATCTGAGAGCCAAGAATCCAAATAGAGTCTGCTGCCATTTGTCCCTCTAACAACTTCCATCATCCTCCCCATGTGCTCCTGGTTGGCACAGTAAGAGCAGTAGCTTCATTCTCACCAGATTACCCCAAGCAGAGAGTGTCTCGCACCTCTGCTTATCAGTCCGACCAGCACAACAGAGCACCAGGGACAGACAAGATGGGTAAGAAACACTTTCCAGAGAATGCACATTGATAAAATCCACCACAAATAGTATCCAACATCCCTGCTTCCCCCATTAGAGGTGCCGGGTAGCTGGGGTGTTGCCTCCTGGAACAGCATTTGAAATAGAGCGATGGCTGTACAAAGTTGTAAGTGCTGACATTAAGCTCTGCTTTAAGGGTATTTATATTCACATCAGATACACACCACATATATTGTAGCCTTCAGGCATCCGTAGACCTGTCTTAAGTATGTGAAAACCACACTGAGTTAGACTAAGGTCAGGTGCTTTACTTGATCAGTTACCATTCCCCAGTTTGACAAAAATAAACAGTTTGAAGGCTTTGTTTCTACATTAAAAGATAATTGGCATGCTACAGTGTTGCTACAGTTGCACTTTATTTTCGTTACATAAAAAACATGTAATAAGCAGTACTTTGCATTAAATTAGACTATAACTAGGATAATGTTGTTTTACAGAAAATAAAACAGATATAACCTAATTAAAGACCAAATAACTAAATGATCCTGTCGAAATAAATAGGATTTAACAAGCCTTACTTTCTATTAAATTAGTCCAAAACAATAAATGATATGGTCTTTATTAGACAGAAAACTAACACAGTTAGACATCTAACTGTGTTTGTTTTTCATACACCTAAATCATGCTGTACGCACATTGCTGTATTAAACTCAAAATCTAGTACATCTAGAAAATATATTCTACCAAAATACACTCTATTAAGAAACCAAATACCGGTGCTTATCAGAAGAAAAGTACTGGTCATATCAAACCACGTTGTCACATCGACTGCAATTTAAGGGGGAATTTACAGTGTTTTCACTCTGTTGTTACTACACACATTACACACAGACCTGAATAACACACACATGCTCAGTATCTATGCATGCCCTAAATGGAGAGGTGTCAGAGTGAAGAGGCTGCCCATAGAGAGGCGCCCCGAGCAGTTGGGGTTTGGTTCCTTGCTCAAGAGCACCTTATCAGATCATAATTAGAAGGTAATTTATACACCTTACAATAAAAATGGCAAAATGATGACATCTTTGTATTAGTATACAGGTAAAATAAACAAAAGGGATATTTCAAAAATGCATTTATTGATGGATTGATTGTGTAGGCTTTACAGTTTGATGTGTGTCTGATCATTTAGCGTTACAGCTGGTTATTGCTTTCCCTCATTTTCCTGTAAAGACAGAAGAGAGAATTTGTTACTTGCAGATTGGAAGTGTTACAAGCAGCACAGCAGTGGTGAATATTGCAACAGTTCTGAAATAAAACAGAAACATGAATATCTGTGAGTTGTCTCAGCAAAATCGTTTACGACTGTTAATGGGATCAACAATACATGATCCATTTACAGCAACAATAAACAATAAATAGGCTACACAGCAAGCTAGCTAACGTTAGGCTATAGCAAGCTATGGACCTAACACAGCAACGTCAGGAAATACAGATAAACTATTTCCTGGGTTAGTACCGGGTTAGCAGTAGTATAACTAATGACCATGACGAGTATAACTTACCCTGGGTGTCACCAAGGTTCTCTGTTACTAGCTAAATCTCTGTTTCTTCTTCTTCTTCTTCTCTTGAGTAACAGTTGTTACGTCTTTTCAATGTACCAGTACCGGAAAATTAAAGTGCCTGCAAGTCCTACACAGTTCACTAATCCAATTTAGATGTGAATGATCTCAAACTTCCTTAACTCAGAACTTCAGGTGTCACAAGGGTTTAGGGTGCTGGTTGTGTGAGTGCAGCATTTCTGCTCCAGGTAAAGGTACAATCACCAAAGTTAGTGAAAAAAATCTACTGAGGACCATGAATGTTTGGACAAAATTTGAAGGCAGACAGTTGAGGAGATTTTTCCGTCTGGGCATAAAGTGGTTTGATCAACCATCCGACCAATCGACATGGCTGCTAGCGTGGCTAAAAAAAAAGTCAGCACTTTAATCATTAGGCATTGTTTAATTTAAATCAAATTCAAAATAATAACCATCAAAAGCATCAGTGTTTTTATTATATATGTGTGTGTGTGTGTATATATATATATATATATATATATATAATATATATATATATATGTGTGTGTGTGTGTGTGTGTGTGCATCTGTCTACCCATCCATTCATCTTGTCAACCATGGTTAGCACATAGTAGTTGCAGATAGATCAGTGTTGAGTGACAATAGTTCAAATTTAATGTAAATGAATGTTTGTATCACAATACAATGCTGTGGGCTGTGTGATTCTACTCCCTTTTAGAAAAGGTATCACTTCTCAAGAGAGGGAATCCAGTTGCTGTTTAAGCTTGAAAGAATTTTGACATCCAAGGACCTCTGGTTAAACAGGATAACTGCGTCATTGTGGAAGCCTTTAGTTAAAGCACAGCACTGTATTATTAGATAACAGATTGAGACCACACAGTATGACAAATTACACAAAAGCTGGTATAAAATCAATTATAAAAAACTCTTTGTATGGTTAGAGCAACTTTTGCCTAATCCAGTAATGACGTGTTAATTGGCACACCTGTCATATGTCATAAATACGCTGTACACCTCGCCCCTTTATTTGGGATAATATGCAGTATGCTTTTTGCATTTTGTTAAAAATTACATAAATAAATGCAAAAGGAGTGAAAATACTGAATTGAGGAAAATAATTGGTCTCTGCAGCACCACAAAACCCTGACAGGTTTTTGACCAACCAATGAGTTGATCACACATCCCAATCTCAGCCAGGAGAGTCAGATTAACATTAATATAATCCAGACAAATTTAGCAACCCATTACTTTAATGAATAATCCCCAGTTAATAACATAGAAGCCAGCTTTGAATATGAATTATCAATAATGTAGAGGAGCTGTTCATTACCATGTTTTACTATGTATTTGCACCCAAAACATTCTAGTGATCATGTTGGGATAACGCCACCAGCTCCAGTCTTATTGTTTTATGTAAAGCTCTCTAATCAGTCCAGAGGGTCGTGGGCACGTTCTCAGGGGATGCAACAGTTTTACAAACTTTAGTGTTTAGCTTTACCTGTTTTATCAAATGGGTGAGGTCTTGATGTTGTCTATTGTACAGTACTTTGTAAATGAAAATTAGTTCTAAAGAGGGAAACTATATTTCCAAAATAGGCTACTCTTATAGGATTCTCCGATGTGCAACTCTGAGCATTAAACATGCCTACACTTGATATAAGGAAGAAAAAAGCATGGCGCATGTTGTAAGAGCTTTAGGCTCTCACCTCTCTTCCCAGTATTATACATTATAAATATCTTATCAGTAAATGCAAGGCGTTATCTTGCACAAAACAAACTAAATAACAATATTTCCTTGTGGCTGTATTGTATTCTGGTCTACACAGGTTAAAGTCTGGGGTTTGTATCTCTGGTTCATTAATTATGCATTTCTCCCTTAAGGATTATTAAATGTCAGTGAAAAATGTTATCTGGCAAGAAGCTCTCAAAGCTTGAAGTTTACCGTCAGATATGTTTGAACATTTTGAGCAAACAACTCTCCTAAAATTTCTTGGTATGATAAGGAGAAATATATTGCGTACCACACTGGAACAGAATGTGCCTCAAAATGCACAACGCAAAATGTGTTTTTATTTGGTGACAATGTCTGTAAATCTGCAGTGTGGGATTTTATGAGTATATGTGTTTTACAAATTTAGTATTTACTGTCATTTTATAGTATGAAAAACACATGTATATTTGTACACTGAGTTTGGGACTGTATGGCTGTGAGTCTTATGTAACAGAATAGGATCAGAAACATTTCATCTAGTTTGATATTTGATATCTGTCTAAGGTCATGCCCACATTCTCTTGTCTTTTCAGTTACTCTCATCAAAAGAAGGAAGATGTTACATAATTGTATTTTCTTTTGAAAATGTGAGACCATGTAATTATTATGGCAACTTTTAAATCATGTTTTTGAAAGGTTTGTGTGTTTTTATAATAAGATATCACGAATTGATCTTTTATCAGACCAACCTACCGTATTTCTATACTCTATTCTCAGTTATCAATGTGGGTATTCTAGGCAAACACCTTTCAACCACATTACTATATAAATAAATGACATTGATTCTTAAACAGGGACATCACCAATACATTTTTGCTACTGTAACTGAAAAACTGTTTGAAATTAGATTCATTCAAGACATGTCCAAACAACCAGCATGGTGTGTTGTGCAACTGCAACACATTTCAATACTGCTTCCATTTATTGTTTCAGTACTTCTTTAACTGTTCCAACTGGATTTGTTTCAGTACTTTTTACCGCAACGTATTCAATTCTCAGTCCTGAAAAAGCCAATTCCCCCCCTCAGGAATAGAGGAAATACTTGTGTATCTCTCATTTCCCCCTGGCTTGACTAACACACTCACTGTCTCATCTGCAGCACTGGGAATTACCTGTTTCTATTTACCATAATCAGCCACTCAATTAGTGAACAACACTAAACACGTTTCCACCATACAATGAAGCATCATACTTGTTTCCTGTCATTCTTGTTCTTTTTAGCATCATATCCTTGCCATCTAAAGCCCAAATGCATTCCAGTGAGCATTATCCTTCCATTCTTTCTGTCTCCACTCTTATTGGTTATAACCACCCACTTTTCTCTTTGTTCTGCATGGTGTTCTCACTCCCTCCCTCACTCCCCTCTATCTCACTCCTGCCGTTCTCCCCACAGCTCGTTTCCATGTGCAGGAGGGAATCCCATCTTTTGCCTCACTGCAGTGGCTAAGGTCAGGCATTATGTAATGAATGAGCCAGACAGACAGCGCTAACTTCTGTTAGCATGCAGTCAAGAAATATGGCCGGCAGAGAGAAACAAGCAGGCAGGGGCCAAATTTAATATTTATGAAGCCTCTGCAGCATCTTTCCTTATCCTGCTACACTACAGTAGATTTTGGGAAATGGCTGCGTGGGGAAAACATTTGCCTCCAGTCCCGCACCAGTCCCTCTTGCAAACATATCCACCCCAAATAGGGTCGTGGAACATGCAGTACAGAATCAATTACAGAGATAGAAGAAACAAGAGAGTTTAATGGAACATTAATGAGAACTCTGTCTCACTACCTGTCTCATCAGAAAATATGTGTAGAACTGAGCAGACAGATGGAAATCTTTAGACTACCTGTTAAAATTAGTGACTAAGACCACACAATGAAATGTGTGTCATAACGTTTTGATATTACAATGACTATGCTTCCCTGGTAAACAACAAGACTACATTGGAATGTGTCCAAGTAGACGTAGCATCTTGAGTACCTGAAAAATAATTACAGTTTTCGTCATCTGCAAGTATTTTTGGCTTCAGAAAAGATGATTTAGAACAACATGATTCATTATTGTTCATTCATCATTATCGAGGGTAAATGTGCAATTAATCGAGATTTTGATTTTAGTTCACATCGTGCAGCCCTACTGTCATGTCTGTCGATTAAAAAAAACAAGAGCAGCTTTAATATCCTGTGAGATTGCCGAGGTCCGGGAATGAATCAATATAGCCATCCTTATTGTATTGATGGGATTGCATGATTTACTGATCTGATATTTGAGGATTTGCTCTGCTGAGGAAACATTTCCTCCTTTACATGTCACACCCCCACACATATAAATGGCATTGACATTAAACAGGTGACGGGAGAAGGTAGTGAGCAAACAGAAGATAATAAAAATGAGTTAAAAAGTGTGAGGGAACACAAAGGGTGAACGGAGTAGACACGTATCATGAAATCCCTGCAGAGAAGCCATCTATATAATCTTAGGTTGGATGCTTGCAATAATCTAAGGACAATTCTAGCGCAAAATTCACCTAGAGATAATAACACATGGGTAGGCGACCGACTCTGGGATGTTTTCATGCTAAGCGAATGTGACCAGTTTTAGCGCAAACCCGTAATAAGCTTATAACGCTAGTCATTGGGGCACGCAAAGTAAAAAGAAATTGCTATTTCTATACCACCATCAAGGTTCAAAATAGCACCACACTCCAACGGTAGCATAATGAGGGTCCCCACAGGTAAACCAAAGCATTGAGAACTTTGTAAGTGTAGACAGTTTATTAAAAGGTTTCTGGTCTACTACGGCAACACTGTTGACTGCATCAGTGATCTCTTTCCATTCCACGTTCTTTATACAGCCTTCAATACCAGTTTTTATGCTGCCACACATTACACACATTAGTGCAAATAAACCTAAGATGTCAGGGTTTCAATCTCCACCTCTGAAAAGTGCCGCTTCTTAGATGGATTAAGTCACGCCATGTCGAAAATTGTAAGGGTGAGGTTTCAAAACCAAGAATATACTGGGGTGTGATTAAATTACAACTGTTTCAAGCCGCTTCATTAATCAATTTAGGACCATTTTTACGCTCTGAATAGTGTGATACAAACTAGAGCTGTAACAATATGCAATATGAAACCAAAATTATGACACTCCGATCCACAAACCTGTGCTAGAAGGCAGAATTCAACTCCCAGAGTTATCCTTCCC
>NC_048416.1:19059644-19064494 GCF_013103735.1 Etheostoma cragini
ATAAGCTAACGTTATCGACCTAGCATTAGCTACTTGCTTGTTAACCAGCACCTTTACAGGAGGCACCAAAGCACTTTTCCTTTCACCTACAGGTTGAGAGCGGAATCATCCATTACTGTTACCATTACCATTATTTTTATGTCTCATTCCAAAGAGTTAATAAACCACTGAAACAATATTGAAATCAATCAATAAATAAGATATCTGTTGTATAATTCTGTAGAAAAGTGGCATGTAATCAATGACAAAACAATGCACTGCCCGGCCCCACCCAGGGAAAAAAAGGGTAATCTTGTGGAAATTGCTTTAATGCAGTACACAGTCCTGACAATTTTTTGTTGATTCCACTTGTCGATAGAGGGACTTGTGGCTAGCACAAATGATGCACATGCTTGGAGATCTGTGGCTTGAATCACCATTAACAGCTCAGCCTCTGAGCTCAAATGTACTAGGATGTCGATATCTTGGCCAGCTGTCTTTCATCTGTCTGAGTGGAGCTGGAGCCAGCAGCCTATAGGTAGACCTATAGACCTGTTGGGAATGAGGTATTAGTATTCAAGGAAATTCACAGAATCTCTACACTCTCTGTTACCACTGTCACCATGAAAATGATGCATTGTTAATAATGATTACTGTCAGCTGTACTTTGCAGTATAATATAATATATAAAAATCAGGACATTTCTACCACCTGCGTATGTGAGAACGGATGTGTTTGGTGAGTTATCTGATCTTGTGTTAGCATAATGCAATCGAGTGTTTACATTGGGAAGCAGAGAGTTTAGCTTGTTTCACCGAGAGTCAGAACTGTCTGCCAGTTCTCACTGTGAGCTGGCAAGAAGACGGAATCTCCGCCACCCACTGTTAATCAGCAACACATATGTACGTTAGCGCACGAAGGCGCACGCATAAATACAAGACGGCCCATCATCACCAGTGACAGGTTGTTTAGCAAAACCCTTTTTAAGAATGGAGTGTGCAGGACAAACACAGAAGCCCAAGCACACACAAAAAAAACATGCATGAAACATATACAGTAAAAACATATGGGCCTATAAATATATGCGGAAGTAGGCCTACATAGGTTTAAAGCGTTTTTGTACTGTAGCAGACTTTGCTCATTTTAGATCTGTATAGTTATTCTGCTCTGCCAAGTTAATTAAGTTTCTTTTTTTCTTCTCTTGGTGCGTTAAAAAAAAACAATTCAACATTGAGTCACATATGGCAGAAAAATTGTTCTGCAGTGGTACTGTCGGTTTAAAATTTTAAGCATATTACAATTCTGGCTACACCCCAGTCATGCACGGGTATGCACAAAAACCATGCATATGCAATCCTAATATACACACCAGAAAAAGCCTGCAACAATGTTTTAGCCTGTGGGGTTCTGTACAACATTGCTCAGGAAAACAGGGTGCCATAAATGTAGTGACGGAGCCAGATGACCCGAAGCCCAGAGAGTAGGGTCCAGCACTGCCCCAAGTGGGGCTGTACGAAGGAGACGGGATATTACTACTTACTTTCAAAAGGTATAATGTTATGTTGGAAATGTTATTCAATACAGGAAACATGACGACACTTATTTATTCATCAGGTTTTCGTTTGTCTGTTTAACTGTTGTTAATGGCCACAAGTGAACGATTTCTTTCTGCCATTGACTGACATATTTCAGCTTGTTTTTCCAGCCCCTCCGTCAATGAAGACTGGGTCGGGATGGTGGTCCAGCACGGGGTGTTGGAGGACACGCGCTCTCCCTAAAAGCTTACAGTTGCCTGGCTCTGACTCACAAGGGTAGAATAAACACATAACATAAAAACTCTGCCACCGTGTATTTGTTTACATTATATATATATATAAAAAAAAAAAATAATACACATACACACATTTATACACACACACACACACACACAATATCAATTAGGAGTATAGCATACTTAAGGATGTATTAATTAAATAAACATCAGCTGGAGACCGATAAAATACAGGAACACTGTTGACCGCATCACTGATCTCTTCCTATTCCGCATTCTTTCAACAGCCTTCAATACCAGTTTTTAGGCTGCCAAATAGGACACACGTTACTGATTTCAATTAAACTAAGATGTAGGGGTTTCAATCAACACCTTGAGTTTTCCTATTTTGCAATCTACAAAAAAATGCACGGCTGATGTTCTAGAGTAATGTGATAGATCAGCAGCATGTTAAGAATAGGTGTTGGTGGTTGCATGTACGGATACTGTATGTATTGGCTAGGCAAGAGATTGCTGTGGTGGTAATAGAAGTAAGTGTGTGTGTGTGTGTGTGTGTGTGTGTGTGTGTGTGTTCGTTCCGTGTTGCTGTATTTTTCATTTTCCATGACAGCGTATTGCATGTCTATGTTGAATGAACATATTGCCTAGAGGCTCTGCAGTCACTTAAAATGAATGTTGATTAACCCATCAAATAGGTTGCCAGAATCGCTTTGCTCTTGTTTTTACATAAATCTTATTAAATGCCCCTTAATCATGTTCATGTCAGTAATGCTGACCTAATCAGCGAAAGGATATAATGTATTTCTTGGTCATAATTTCTAAGCACTACCCTTTTCAATCCCTTTAATAATAAACGCATAATGTCAAACAATATCTATAACCTAACAAGTTATGTTGTTTGTAATGAGACCGGGAGCTATGAAACAGCTCAGGGAAAGTATTCATGCCAAGCCGCAAAAACATCTCTCCTAATCACTGTTAGACTATGGTGCCGGACAATCATACATAGAGTTTATGCAATATACTGTATATGTAAAACATAGACAAATATATAGATCTAGATATGATCTACATTCTGAATATGATTTTCTATGAATTCCATTTTATGAATTTTGTGCATCTGCTCTGAACATTTTTTGAGTGTGGTTGTTTAGTGTGGAAGCCTGTTGACTAGAGAATGTGAAGGCTGTGTTTGTAATAAGGATTTGAGCTTGAGGTGGTGGGGATCTCTGAAGCTTTGAGTGCTGATAATCAACAAGAGACGTGGAGAAGAGACCCTCACTGAATAGAAGTACAGTTGGGGTCAAAGTTAATGTATGCGTGTGTGCGTAGCTGGAATTTATGTGTCTGCAAATGAGTGAGCCTTTGAGAAAGCGGGACACTGTGGTGTGTGGCTTGGGAATGTTCATTCTCAGTGCCCCCCTGTATTGACATGGTGCATATTTCATGTGAGTACAGTACAAATACACTACACTGCATAGTACAGTACTGGGTTACATTTGTCTTTGCAACATGTGTAAAGCCAATCTTGCACAAGGAGTTCACGATTCAGTTTAGAAATGAAAAAAAAAGACCTTTAACATTTTTTACAAAAAGAACATGAGAAGAAGGGAAGGAAGAGGTGGGTCAGTCATTCTGGGCAGCCCACAGAAAGGAGCCGGTTGCCATGGTTTCAGAGTAGCTGTGGCTGGTGTTGCTGGGCCGATGGCAGGCGGCTTGTTGCCTAACAGCACCAGATTGAGCAACGTAGGTTTCCATGAACACACAGGCACTGTCCCTCGCCTACATCTGTCACATCATTCCCGTCATCATTATCCTATCCACACACAGTGCACACACAGTGCACACACACACGCATTTACAAAGAGATAGACAAGCGACTACTAGGTAGGGACTCTCTGTGACTGGGCTTTAGCAGGCTTTAAGCCTTTTACATGGCAGCATCTTCACCAGCAGAATACACAGAAAAAAGCACCATGACGTAATCTGTCTTTTTTATTTTTGGGGCATTCAGGCCGTTACTGGCAGGACAGCTGAAGAAACGAAAGGGGAGAACGAGGGGGAATGACATGCAGCAAAGGGGCCACAGGTCAGAGTCAAACCCGGGCCCACTGTGTCAAGGAGTAAACCTTCATGTGTGGGTAGCTATAGGGGCACCCCATAGCAGCTATCTTTAAGTAGAGCTTGAGAACTCTTCTCCTGGATTCACAATGTGTAAAAGAAATACGATGTTTTGTCTAAACTGAATGAATGCCAAACAAACAAAGACTTGTACACAAATAGATAAAAAAAATATTTAACTCCATTGGGTCCGGTCATTAAAAGGTACTTTGAAACCCATTAATTGTTTCAAATTATCTGTTGGTTTATTTGCTTTGGATGCCGCTTATAAATGGCAATGTCTTTGTGATCATTTTACAGAATTATAAATCAGTATTATTCCTTCCATCCAACTATATTAAAAATAAGCAGATTTGTCAAAAAAAAACTAAAGCATGTGCACACCCCCACATTTACAGTATCACAAGATGCTTCTTCTGTGCTGTTAAGTGTGCTAGCAGGTTTCTGCTGTAGCCACTAACATGTAGTACGTGGATGCATGTTCATGTGTGTCTTTGTGCAAGTTAAAAGAGAGAGATACCCAGAGGAGGCAGCTGAAAACAAAAAGACCACTGAACCCACAACTCTGAACTTTAATATTTTTACAGACCTGTGCTCTCACCCAGATAAGTCTAATAACAACTAGGCAGAATGAGATATGAAATACAGAATAATTTCTACAATCCTATACGTACTGAAATACTTTGACATACACCACTGCCCATCTAGTACAGATATAAGATAAAAAAAGGTATTAGAGCAGTAAAAAAACAGATGAAAGCATGCCATTCCTTGCTCTTTGATGTTTGTTTTTTTTCTGACTCTGTGAGAATAATGGCACTGTTTCTAATTAGAGCAAGGCTCTGCACCAAATCGAGTTATAGAAACAGAGCACATTTAAGTCCCGCCCCCCACCGGAGGGGAAAAGAACTTTCTGCTCTTCATTGACTTGTATTGCATAAAAGGTGCCTCCTCGTCAATTGTCTCTGCCTGTTATCAT
>NC_048416.1:19064594-19076047 GCF_013103735.1 Etheostoma cragini
AACTAGAATCATTTATATTTGAATTGCAAAACTTCAATAATTGCGTTGAAAAACTGAATCAGAATATTATAGTTTGAAACTGAATTATTTGTTTGGAACTGAACTCCAATAACATGTGATCATCAATTAAAAAAAACAAATTCAACTCAATATTTCTTCACATGAGTTCTTAAAATTCAAATTCAGTTCACAGAATTCAAATTCAAGTTCAAGTAACTGTGATAGACATCCGGGTACTTGAAGGATGAAGGAAGAGCAATCAGTTCTAGCATTCAAACAAATGCAGTGCAAAATATGATCAGCAACTACAAGGTAAATGCTACCAGCTAATGAGCTACCATATGATATGCAGTGAATTGCATGTGAGAAAAGTTAAACAGAACTATAGACAGACCAAGTTTCAACCAACAAAACCTGTTAGATTAATTAGCTGCACAGTACTTTGTAGCCTTGTCTGCCTACATTTATCATAAATAAACAAAAACTAGTAGGCTATTTTCAGTATGTTAAATTGTTTTTGAGCTAATTATTTTGCACTGAAATGACATTCTGTCGGTTTTGACAGTGTTGCATCACGTGCACATGTACAATACACGCCTATGACGTCCGAAAATAGTACTTGTCTTGTGTTATCAGCACAAGAACTGTTGAGGAATTTGCAACATAATATAAAGACAAGTTTTTGTCAAATGTTATAACAACTGACAGACACCATCATTTCGGTCACTCTGTGGATGTCCTCACGAGTTATTGTCAAAACAGGTAGCATCTGAATATAATCATTCAGTTAGAGGCTTCCTGTGTCCAGGCAATAATTTGATGGAAAAATAGACATTGAAAAACAGTTTCTATTATATACACACCTAAAAACTTAAAAGACCCAGACAAGGCAGTTCATTTAATGCATTTATTTTTTTAATGCCAATCTCTAATATAGCAAATAATCTACTCAACATCTCTCTTTGGCCTCTGTCTCCCTGCTCTCTTGCCTTTTGCTTTCCCTCTTCTCCTCCTCAACACTCCCTTCTGGTGATGCTAGTGCAGCGCTTGGGCCTGGTTTGTCCTCTTGGATCGGGGCAGTCAGACTGCCCTAATGCCCCGTCCATGTTGGCAAACCAGGGCCAACTTGCTGCTGTGGCTTCCATTCTCAGTGACCTTAGTCCCTGTTAAAAGACGGCAAACACGAGAAAGATGTTTACCGTTATGAATGCTATAACTTAACGTTATACTTTTTACATGGTAATCTACCACACATTTTAGCTTTCATTTAACATCGCTTGTAAAGTTAACAAGGTGCAGATTTACCTACGAACTGATAAACACCGATTTCTAAATCTCTGCTAACGTTACGCATATACAGTAACGGCATCCAAAAACAGATGAAAACATAACAAATGTACAGCAAAAACACTAAAAAGACTTACGTTTAAATGACTTTTTGCTCCGCTTATGTCCGCCGTCGTTTTTGTTTTATTAACAAGCCGGCAAAGCCGCGCGCATAGCATTGTGGGTGATTTGGGAGCGCAAAAGATACACATTGATCCACGCTCGATTGCTCTTCTTTCATCCTTCGTGTACCCGGATGTCTGTAACTTGAACACGAATTTTGTGAACTGAATTTGAATTGTGAGAACTGAATGTTAAGATATACAGAGAGTTGAATTTTCATTGATGATCATATTTTATCGGATTTCAGTTGCAAGCAAATAAATTCAATTTCAAACTATACTATTCAGATTTTCAATGCAATTATTCAAAGTTTAGCAATTGAAATCTGTTGGCACATATTTCAGCCCATACATTTATTCACTGCATCCATGTCACTTTTCCCCTCAATCACACATCTCATCCATCTAGCCCCGCATGCTAAGCAGGGGAAATTGGAACGACAGTGGAATTATGCCTATTAGAATAATTACTTTTTCCTGCCGGGCCAAATTAGGATATATCAGTATTATTTAATAATGTGGTAGCCAGGTCCAAAAATAAGCCATCTGATGACAGAGACAGAGGAGGGCAGTCAAATTAAGCTGAGAGATTCACCAAAGGCCTCAGGCTGCTTGGATATTCTGAACTGCACTTAACCAATGAGGGGAACAGAGTCCCAAAGATGGAGTTTATAAGAAGCACTATGCAAAAACAATTCACTTGTTCTGAATGTGTAGTACAATATGACACCGATGTATGAACTCAATATATGGATTCACTCCCAAGGCTATAGCAGGCAATTCATCATTTCAATAAAGTGTTATGCATTTCTCACACAGCTATAAATCTTGGTCTGTAATTCCCCACAGCAGGATTTTTTTAACATCACCTATAATACTAGCTGACAGAATATGTTAGTATTGATTCATACTCTTGTTCTTCTATTTGTGAAAAAGTCCCTTGATTTTTTACCACAGATTTGTAATTAAACTTAGCATTTTGACAACTTTTGTTTTATATATTTCTTTTTTCTTTTTTTAATGACACGTTACGTTCCATGTTTCTGCTTTGATCTGGACTTATGAAACTTTCAAGCTTTGCTGTTAAGTGAGCTACAGTAATTGCCATGACTGTCTACTGTGCATATACACTTATTTAATTGAAAAGGAAACAAATGACACAAAGACATGTCAGTTACAGCAGTAACACTTTTGGCACACCCAAAGACTGTTTCACACAAGAGAGCCTGATGCACACTGAAAATGGCAATTACCCTTTGAATTGTGAGCAACACAAACTAACCAGATGTTACGAGCCACTGTGTGACTGACCACACCCATCACGTATCTGAACACACAAACCCGCTGTCACACATACACGCACAAAAACGCTAATTGGCCAACATATGTTCATGCCTGCAGTAAATGCACAACAACACAAGACAGGCTAACATACAATGTCCTCATTCATGGTTGTCAGTGTTGGCATAGATTTGTTACAAAACACACAAAAACAATCATCCATTAGAAAAGGTCACAGGTTTTAAGTGCTGGGATTTTTCAATTATCCTGGTTTTGCTGCCATTTAAAGGCCAAAATAAGAGGGCATGAATGTAACAATAATATGTGCATGCCAGTAATTTTGAGAGATTAGTTCCTGATTTTTCTCTGGACGCCACAGGGCTGACAGAACACAGCATAATCCATTCAAGGATATAAAAACCACATAACTTAGTCACAATAAAACAACAGTAAAACAGTGACTTTGACCGAATCAAGTAATCATTTCCAAAACATTCACCACAAAGGATGAAACTGTCTCACTCCCGGAAATGTATGTTGGCTAATCCAGCATCAGCATTTAGTTAAAATAAACACAGTTAACGATTTACTTGTGATAATATGTTGACTCTATACACACTAAAAGTATTGCTTTTTTAAATGGATTCTGGTGGGTTTGGCGCTATAGCAACTTCAGAGCTGTTTCTGGCTAAACAGAAAGGTCTCAAAGATGTTTTAAAGGTCTATCTCTAAATGGATCCTTTAAATAATGTTGTCAGACACTTAGGATATTAATCAGAGCCCGTCAGTGGCAAACAAGTACTTTAATGAAGCTATACAAACAGAAGATTTGCCCTATTAGCTTACATTGTAGCTTGTTTCCGCTGCCGACTGCAGCAATCTTGATTACTACTGGACCAATGTCAAAGATTGTTGTTCCAGGTTGAAGAAATAGCTGATGCAAGTGGGCATACCACTTCATCTCTGCCTTTTAACCACGCCATTCATGATTCATGACTTCCGCAGAGCTACTTTGACCCTTTTTGTAATTTATTCTAGAACTGACACTTGTTGCTAGATGTTGTTGCCTAGCTTTCATCCTAACTTCATGTTGTTCAGGGCTACTGTGAGGTGGAAATCAGAACACAACATTTACTAAAAAGTTACAGTAATGTATTGAAAACAAATAACATGAAAGCTCTAGAAGATCTCAATGGTGGTTGTTGTTGTTGTTAGCCTCTCCAATTCCAATTATGATTTAGGGCCACAGACTTTAATGAATAATGTAAATAAAAGTGAAACCAAATGCCAATTCAGCCTGATTACAAGCTTCAGCATTATAATTTTATCAACAAATTCCATCAAAGCACAAATAAAAACTTATGTATGAATGTGTGTGCTCTACAGACTGAATGAGTGATGTTGAAAACGCAGAAGACTTCTAAAACTTACAGCCATTAAAGGTTTAATTACAGACGCCAGCCTCTTGCCCTTTCATTCTTGTGTGTTGTGCATCACTTTTATTCTTGACGGGCCACATAAACATGACTGCAAGACATATTGTGGAATTATAACCCATACATGTACAGTATATTCCCATGTAATATAAATGTCGGTTGACCAGCACAAAGCTAAGGTTTAGTAATCTGCAACAGAAATACACCGGCAATGCTGCATTGTAATACTTATTAACGAATATCAGTGCAAAAAAAATCAGCATCATTCAAATCCAAAATTTCACATTTCTGGCTAAATAACGCAGGCCTATGCCACTCTCCTCAACAGTCATTCAAACAGGGTGACTAAATATTGAATTTCAATATTCATACCATATTTACCTTTTCTGCCACAAGGCTGGCTTTCCTCTCAAACTACCAAATCTCAAAAGATCTGTGAGCTTAACATTAGGTTTAATGAATCTTCAAGACATAGGCTACATAAGGCACAGGCAGGTTTAATGGATGAATGGCAGCAAGTATAATGCTGAAGGAAACATAGTCATACTGTCAAGGTCACAGAGTAGCTCATTTCATTTGCCTTAAACCAGACTAATCCAACAGTGTGAAAGAACTTGTCTGATGGGAAAAGGCTCCACACCTCAACAGCAGCCACATAAAAAGAAGCTGCACAGGAACGCATTTAGCTGAAGAGATTACAATAAAAAGATAGCCTACACGTTAAGGGCACGGTGGCCAAAAAACAACAACAACAACAACAACAACAACAATGCATTGGCCTACATATCCGAAACTTGCACTTACTGTTTGTCTAGGTTGTGGTAATGGCCCCCGCTTAGTGTCGTCGTAACGTCCAACTGTATGTTTCCATACTTTAAGGTTCACTTTTCTTCGGTAGTATCAAGCCAGCAAACACCAGCTAATAGCTGACTAGTCCTTCTTCCAAACTTAGTCTAGCAACTATTTCAATTTGTCAACCAGATCTCGTTGGCTAGCTAGTTCAACTGCCCTAGCTAGACGTTTATAGTGAAACACTTGTGCTAAATGGAATTAAAATTTGAAAAAATGGCAGGTCGGTAAAAAACATTCCTGCGTTTTGAAGGTGAAGCATAATCCTTAAAGAGTCTAGCCAGCCAGTTTGTCCCTCTCAAGCACACAGCAAAGTGAGGTGTCTAACCGAAGAGTTTAACTTTTGTACTATGTGCGTCTTTATTGACACCAGCCGGACGAATTTGCGACATTTCATTTACGTCTTTTTTTAGGTGGCACAGGTTATATTTTAAAATGGAAAACAATGCTTAAATGGCACAAAACATAAACTTGATATTAAATTTAGGAGAGAACAAAATGGAAGTCGTTGTGATTTTTTCTTATGTGCTTGTTAAAAACATTGCTTTTTTTCAGAGGTAGACAAATGCTTACATGTAGGCCTATTGTAGGCCTATTTATTTATCCCACTTTAGCAGTTAGTATGTCTCCTGTCCTGTAACTATTCATTATGCTGACATTGGGTGTCAGCAATGTAAAAGTGGATGAGCCAACCCCCACCTATACTACGTGCACATCTTTCCATTTTTAATACAGTGAAATTCAACCGTTTGTTGGTAATGGTCTCATAATCAAAAATAACAGGGATTTCCATTCCTGGATTAACATCTACTGTTTATCCTGATTCACTCTGTAAATGCCCTTAATCCTGCAATATTTTAACACGGATGCATTTAAATAATAACCTTATTTAATCAAAACACCCTTCCAGCTGTGTTTAATGTGTTTAATCATGAACAAAATTATGACTTAGCGAACAATGTTAACAGGAGGTACCAAAGGCATTCAGTGGAAGATATTGTTATACAAACCATCTAATATGAAATGAATACATGAATACAATGTTAGATTGAGTCAGTTACACTGACATTCTGTAAAACAATACAGATTGGAGGGTTTATTTAGACGGATGAAGAGGACATTATTGATGTCGGTTTCTCACTTCCATCTGTTCATCTGTTTTTTTGCAACAGCAAGCCCTTGTCCAGGGATGAACTTAGGTTGTTTTGTAACAACAAACATGAAGTCTTAAAGAACAACATCAGAGTCAGTACAAATGTCTGAACTTTCAATTTCAAAAGGCTGTAAAGAAAAACTGAAGCTTGCTACAAAGAAAAAACAGAGACTAAGCTTTAGGTCACAGATGTCAAGGGTGTCAAAGGCTTGCAGACATCACTGAGCACAGTACCAAGCGCCATAGCCTAGTCTAAGCTGCAATGCTTCTTTCCTCGACTGTTGGATTCTACTGGATTCCACTGCATACTTGGAACTGAAACCACCATCCACCCGCTTGCTCTTGTCAATAGCTACAAACGTTTTACTATCTCATGAAATGAAATCAGAGCCCTTCTATGTCAAATGAACACCATGGCTACAGAGCCATGTTATAACCACCCTCGAGCACAGTGCTGTTAAACTCACCACCATTTTTAATTGGTTACTTCAACCCTCCAAGGTTCCTGTTTGCTTTAAGAATAGGTTCTTATTGAAGTGCCTTAGGAAAAATAACATCCTCTCTTCTATATCTTAATGACAAAAGACACATTGGTTAGTACAGTAAACTTCTCTCCAGGGTTGTACTATGCCAGTTTGCATTAAGGCAACTAGCCCTGTGGGTGATACATTCAATTGATCTACAAAATGAAGTCGACACATGCTTTAGATCTCTTTATTGACATCAGTACAAAGTTCGCCACTATTGTTCAAGATATGGTCTTCCACACACTGAAACAGTAGATAGATAGATAGATATCACCTTGCAGTCATTTCCCTTTCTGGTCCAACAGGAATTAAAGTGTCAAAATTGGTAATCATGTCTCCTGTGTGCGGCTGACATTCTCCCTACTTTTTGAAATGGACTGGTACCCATACCTACCAACAGCATAGGTAGCATTTGACCTTTTAATACTTTACAATCTCAAAACAAAAATAACAAGGAAGAAAAAAAGCCCAACCAAAGACAGCTCAACTCCAATGTTCCAAAGGCAGGAGGTGCAGGAACATAAAATGCAGAACCTTTCACTTTATCTCTAAAGAACCTAAGTTCACCAGACACTAACATTAACACTCAGTATTCTTGTATACACTAGTCTGTGTTGTGGTCTGTTTTACATGTATTGATGCTAGGTTGACATGGCAATAAACTGTTGAACAGTGCATGAATGAGGCAGTTAGTTGGTCAGAAAGTGAGTCAATGAGGGATTGGCCAGGAAGTGAGTGAGTCAGCAAAGAAAAATGACAGATTGTTCTGCCATTCAAGCTCTAAATAGCAGACATCGATGTTAAGTTAACAATGCTTAGCATTTGTCATCTCAGGGCATTTTTGTACTTACAGTACACGTCTAGGATCTCAAAGAATTGTGTGTATTTGCACATGATTAAGTGTGTGTGTGTGTGTGTTTGTGTATCAGGCTGTCAGGGCTGTCCTCCACTCCTAATGGTTTAATGGGCACCCTGTGGTGCCTCTCAAGCCCCCTGGAGTGGGACACACTTGGAGTGTGAGGGAGCATAAAGGCGCAGTCATGTCTCTGGAGAGGAGTGTCTTTGTGACGAGGGGCCACTGCTGTGCTGACTGTTGCTGGCCTCATGGTGATTACCCTCCCCGGGGGGTCTGCTTTGTGGGGCCTGAGACCCAGAACTTCACCTTTACATACCCCCCTGCTGCTCCTCAACGGGGGGCCGAAATGCACCCCTGTCGATCACCTCAGTTCAGAACAACAGCCGGCCGCCGTAACGCTCCGTCACTTTTCCCAATCAAGAGTAAATGACTGTGCTCAGGAGCTTCACAACCACAGTGCAGGGGTGCAATACATGCATGCAAATGTAACTAATATATAAAAGTAGTGCTAGTCTTTTGGATATGTTAGTGTAGAAAACAAAATTCTGATAGTAAAAAATATGCAAAGTCTAAGTAGAGCACTCATTCCAGTGTTTATAACCATTAAAGATCCAAAAACACCATCTGGGTAGTGTAATTAAACAGATACACATGCATACAGTACATACAGTACATACTACACATACAAACATAGATACATTCATACATACATACATGCATCCATACACATGAAGTGTTCACACACATGCATACAGTGAATACATCTGCAAGCAAATTACATTTTCTCACAATTCATGACCTACTTCTCAATAAAAACACATTTTATATGTCGAGCAGTTTCAACCCCATCATGCTCACGCACAAAAACCAAAGTACAGTATGCAGATCCAATCCCACACATTCTGCCCACTGGCTTCTCCGTTCCACACCAAACACCATGCAAGAGCCTATAATTGTGCATTGACTATATTCCTTATTAAAGCAACCCAAGACTTAATGTGCCTTTGGGAAGGCTGCAGCCTGGAGCAGAAGAGCGGGCATCCCAGAGCCTGGCTTCAGGTCCAAGGAAACAGAGGAGAGTAGCTTAGTTTCTCTGATTCCACTGATCAGGGTCATACTGTGGGGGCCGGTCCCTGGTGAATAGTTCAACACCCACCTTCGGATCTCGCTGTCATGGAGACTGTGGATGACTCCTCACATTTCTTTCTTTTAGTCTTGGTATACTATATCTTGAGAATAATGTCTGATGGAAGTATGTTGATATTACAACAAAGATGCATTTCACACCATGAATAGCATGTGACTCTAATATGTTGCTTTTTTATTTTTATTTACCTGTGTTTGGAGTATAATGATTCTGTTATGTAATACAGAACTACGGCAGTACCCTATCTGCAAAAAGGAGGAATTTTCATTACAGTAATGTGAGGCTAAAGGGTCTATCTGCCTCTCTAATCTGTTTTTTCTCTCTCTCTCTCTCTCTCTCTCTCTCTCTCACTTGCTTTTTCTTCTTGGTAATGCTCAAACCTCCTTGATTCCAAACTAAAATTAGATAGCAAGCTATCGTAAGGACATGTTTAATTTTGCTATTGGTGATTGAGGACACATCTGTGGTGTCTGGCTGTCCACCACGATCAATAAGCTCTTTGAGCAGCTACTGGAAACAATGTTAGTGTAAAGGTCTGCTTAATGTGAAAATCAATGACCCGAGTGTTTTAGGGGAACAAATGATGACATGAAAATGGGCAATTTCTTTATTTCTTTCATTTATCAGCCAACCTTTTAAAAATCAGCTTCAAAACCTTAGAACAAATTTACTGTTTCCTTTTTTTTTTTTTTATAACTAATGCACATTGTACATTGTTTTGCAAAAACTTGTTCTGGAACCATGAGTCCAGCTGTATTAATCACAGTGGCAGGGTTGTGGCGTATAGGAACCAATTTGATGCAGAGCTAGCACCCAACTCCTCATCTCAACACCTCAACACCTCATGAAGCAAGGTGCTAGGACAAAATCAGACTGAAATTGATTACCTGCTTAAGATTTGGTCTTCCATTTGGTCTTGCATATCCAAAAACCCGTTGACATCCAAGTTTTGGATCGTTTGTAAAATTAGCTGTGTTTTTTTCCTTTTTGTCTGGTCTGCAGCCTTGCAAACTGTTGGCTGGTTGGTTGGTGTACAGCATCTATGGAAACGCAAAAAGCTGACCTTAGTTTAAGCCGTAATCAGGCAAGAGGCTCTAAACTGGGCGTGAACTGCCATAAAAACCCTGATACTCAACACGCTGTAGAGGCTACACGTCTAATGAATGCCTCTAAAATCTGAATAATACCAGAATATCCCACATCTTAATCAGAAAATGCTATATTCGGAAAAAGGCCTTATTTGGAATATCCAACCGGAATGTGTTCTTAACATGACCTGTATCAAATTCGGAATATTGTCATATTCTGGGTAATAGTGGCATATTGGTGTGCATGTAAACATACTTAATGTCAAGGAGCATTCAATTTACTTGAAGGTTCTTCTGGATGTTGGAGCTTCTTTCTCCTGTATCTTAGGCCCAGCCAACTTTCAAAGGAGATTTACTTGGGGCATTTAAGATTGGGGCATGGATTATCCAGTAAATTGTGTGTTTTAGACTCAAAAACAGTCTGATGCAATGCCTGCATTATCGCAGACAATTGTGAACACGTCCCAGAGATAATACAACTCCTATCTTCACCAGTCTGTTTCCAAACCCAAAGGGGAAATCCACAGATAATCATTGCTGCAGATACTGATCATCACCACCACTCCAAGCACAAATTTGAGATCACAGTTTGAACCACAATGCAAAAGTAAGTCGTGGTGACCGGTCACGTTGAATCAAGTTTGATTTGCCTTGACTGGACTGGTTTCATATTACTCCCCTTCTTTCCAACATCTCAGCAGCATCCCAGAGGCTGTTGTGGCCATTCAGTGTTGGCAGCAACAACAAGAGGAGAAAGCAATGAGTCGTGACAGAGGCAATGAAGTTTCCCAACAATCCTCTCCTTTTCAATTAACTTCTTTCACGCTCAGCTGTGATTCAACTCTACAATAAGCATTCAGGCAAACATTCAAAAACACCTCCCCAAGTGATTTCTATATAAGGGCTTGTTCAATGGAAATATTTAGACAGGGGATTTCAGGTTATATGCTCACCAGTTGTGTTCCAGCTCAGCCTCCATTGGAGCTTCCTGCTACATACATTTAAGGTCTGTTGTCTGCAGCATAATCAGCTTATGTCTTCCCCAGCACACAGAGTGATGACATTTACGGTGAAGTGGGCACTTTGGCTGGGACTTATTGGATAGATAAATCCAGATAACCTTCTTTTACTCACACACAAAAATACACGGCACATAGCCATTTGGAGAACATGGGCAGAAGGACTGGCCAGCAGAGGGCAGGTCATTTTGCTGCAGGAAAAGATACTTTACAGCTTGCGTGAATGGGCAAAATGCAATGAATGAGACGATTTGTAAGGTAACCTCTCGTATGTATGTAAATTGTGTACAAATTGTGGGGTGTTGTGCAAATAAGAGCGAGAGAGAGATCACTAATTCCTGCAATGCAAGTACCACTCACAATGTGTGCCAGCATATTGGCAAACAAAACACACTTATGGTGCATTATGTAATCCTGGAGGAGTTCCCAATGTAAATCCAAGCATCAGTTCACAGGCTGCAAGGTGTGCTGCTGCCTGCAGGAAAACGGCAATGAACTATTTATGACACTTCCATTATAGCAACAGTGCTCTTTCATGCTTTTCCTACTTTTTTAGCAGCTGTGCATCATGGCAGAGGTCAAAAGTGATTAAGATATTTTGTTGACATTTGTGTGTGTGTGTGTGTGTGTGTGTGTATGTGTGTGTGTG
>NC_048416.1:19076057-19246530 GCF_013103735.1 Etheostoma cragini
TGTGTGTGTGTGTGTGTGTGTGTGTGCGTGTGTGTGCGTGTGTGCGTGTGTGTGTGTCTGTGTTAAATCCCTTATTCATCCCTTATGGATTTAGGTTATCCAGCTCAGAGTGCTGAAAAAGATTCATATAGAAAAGACCTACGAGCATTCCCCCTGGCATTTAACCCAATTCCGGCACTGTACGTGTTGTAACATTATACTGTACAGTACAGTACCCTGAGCATAAAATTGTAATTTGGACACACCTTTTGCGTTGCTTAAATGGAATTCAGTTGATTTAGCCCAGCCCTTTGTCCCAAGACAATGACTCAAACAGCCTGTAATTAGAGGTTTTGAGCATTTGACAGTGTGATAACCACACAAAGGGAAACAGGAAATGGAATTGTTACGGCTAATCCATTGTTAATGGCCTATAACAGGTTTTCCACAGTTTTAATGGCAGTTTTTAACCGTGAAGCAAGATAATGGGGAGAAAGAGGGAGAGAGAGAGAGAGAGAAAGAGAGAGAGAGAGAGAGAGAGAGAGAGAGAGAGAGAGAGAGAGAATGAGAGAGGAAGATTAAGCTATAGGGGGAAAACACTAAGAAGTGAGTCAAGAAGAAAGAATCGAGACAGAGAGAGAAGAGGCTTAGAAAGAAATTGACATTTTTGCAAACAATAAAACAAGGACACAAGGCAGAGCCATTTTAAAAACAATAACACGTGCATGCTTTCTGACGGGTTACTCTTACATCCATAATCTATGGTATGCTCGTTCAGCCCTCTTGTGCCAACATTGTTACTTTTTTGGGAAATCCAGTTCAATCGGCTTTGTACAATTAAAAATATATGAATGACTCTTATGTACACTCTCATGGCACATAACAATCACACGTTGAAGTGAAACATTTTAACAGTTCAGGGCATGTTGATACTTTCTTCTCTACCAGACAGGGAAGCCTACTCTGTGAGGCAACCAATACCTTTCTGTTCATGCAACTACTAAAAGTGCATTGCCACATCCAGTCCACTTTTTTTAATCCCCAATGTAGGGGTGCATACATTTGATTCCATATCAATGCACTAACATTGTCCAACATGTAAGAAACAAGGAAAGAACGCAACAAAACAAAGACAGTCAGCACCTACGTTCGTTATTCTGTGAGGAGTTTCAATATTTGATAAGGTTGTTGTACAGAATGTCCGAGTGAAATGAACAGAAACAGCCTGAATGGGGAAAGCTCTGGTGATGTTTATCTAACAACCTTGATACACCTAATACCTCAACAATGGCTGCCATACTCATCAAGTGAGTTTTTCAAATGGGGGGACTATTAGTACATTATGCTGTCTTATTGAGTACACTGTGACTAGTTAAAATAAGAATTGTATTTTTTGAATTCTCCCACTTCATGTAGAAAACAATGTCTGCTGCAGTGGGGAAAACCTCTGAAAACACAGTCGGGGGTGGATATTATCAAGAATATGCCAGATTGCTTGTTTTTTCAAAAGGGTTTTCTAACCAAAGAGCTCACTCCCTAGTTCCAAATCTCCTGTGTGGTTTTGCAGAAAATATGTGATGAGGTGTCGCCAGGTGCAGAGGGGACCCATGACATTCAGGCCTCCCTGGGGTGGTAAGGCACATTAATTTCTATTAACAATCATGCATAACAGCCTTCTTGAGTCTAATGACACTGGAGAGATTATGTGCAGATTAGCATCCCTTCAATTAAGAGCAATCCCTTGTAAATTTATAATAGTACATCCTTCTTGTGAAAGTTTTGCTTATTACTTTCAGGAAAGTTGGTGTGAGAAAACCTCTCTAGAGAATCAACGTCCACCATCAAATCAGGTTATTTTGTTCTATACTGCAGTGCACTACTGGCCAAGTTTAGTGGTCAAAAAATACCTTCCACTGCACAGGTTACTGAATGGATAAATACTTGTGACACTTGCCATATGGCTGTATACCCACTGCACCATATGTTGTGTGCAGACGAAAGCACAGAGGGGATGAGGAATGAAAGTAAAAAGGTTTAGCTGCAGAAGGTGCGGTACTATATTGTGCATTAAGTGTCGGAAACTGAGTGGATCTGCAGCAGCCCTGCCTGGGTTATGTAATGGATGAGCCTGGTCTGTAAAGCCTCTGCTGTTATCATTAATTCATGTCACCCAGGACAACATGCACAGGAGCTAAGGAGCCACCGGTGGAGACACTGAGAAGGAGCCTGATCCTGTGGGAGGATCAGGCAGCACAGAAGATGGAGGGATGGGGGAGGTGGGGGGGGTGATTGAGGCTTGGGCGTGGTCAGATGGAAGACAACAGCCAGACAAAGACATGCTTTACAAAACTGTGCCCGGAAAGTAATATTTTTAAAAATGTTAATGCGTTAATGATGTTTAAGATGATTTGTACGGTTCTTGTAAATAATATGTTTAAGGTTTACCCTTTTCCGTCATGGATTTGTAACACACACCTTTGCACAAAATTAGTCCATGCAACAGAATAACCTGACATCATGTAGATGACCTGAAACCTTCGTTCTTCTCCCCCGCAGAGTGCTAAATCTCTAATAACATGTCTAATCTTCCGTGACAAATAGTGGATGCATTTTCATTCCGGAACTGCCTTTTAAAAAAAATATATATCACAAGGGAAAATTTTGGGAATGCGTATTTTATTTCAAAGTGTTTGAAACAGTCACCAAAAAAAGGTATAAGTAAATTGATGTTGTTGTTTCTGAATACTTTGACCCAGTTACAGTGTAACAGGGCAGGCTTGGTTTCTTCATATTTTTAGTTGCTTTACCTTATAGTATGCTCACATTCTGTCTATAGTAATAGCCATCTGTATACATATTCATGGTAAATATTCACTTGTAAACTCTGTTATAGTAACAACCATCTGTAAATTTTGTAAATATCTGTACAAATTCTATTTATAGTAATATCCACCTGTATATTACATTCAGTACATATCCAGCTGTACATTTTGTTCACAATACCAGTTATCTACATATTATATTCATAGGACAAATCTATCCGTAAAATTCTGTTTATTATAGTATTCATCTCCATATGTATTCAGTACATATACATGTCCTGCACTTATGGAACCATTGTACATCCTGCACTGGCTGCTGTGACACTTATGGTTAGACCTAAACTGCATTTCGTTGCCTTGTACCTGTACCTGTGTAATGACAATAAAGTTGAATCTAATCTAATCCAATCTAATCTTTGTATAACAATTTTATTTTAAAACAAGGATGCCAAGGGTTACAGTTGACCATTATCAATACTGCAACCACAAACATGTGTAAGTGCATGCTCAGACACAAGCACATTTTAACAGCAAAATAAGACAAGACAATTACCTTTAGCCACTGGATTAGAGGCAGGCAAGTAGAATAGGGTTGTATTGCAGCCATCACCAGTATATACCACACATAGCATACTGTTCAAATTGTTCGTGTTTCATGTTATGTCCAATCTGGGCATGCATTTCCACAAGCATGGTATCTGTATTGCATTTGCAAGTTACTACCGTACTGCATTTACGTGTTCAAGAGTGATGGCTTTGATTCAACTTGTTGACTTTCATCAAAAAGCAACCCTCCCTTCAGGTAACGATACTGTAGTTGCAGCTTTATGGATTAAGATTAATGGCACTGTATCTGATTTAGAGGGCTTTTAAGTTCCAGAAGGGACGTACCAGGGGTCTGTGTCAGTGCTGTCCACTCCTCAGTGACACATCAAAAGGCAGTTGTTCTCTCCTCTCCCTGCATCTGGCCCTCTAACCTGTAGCAGCACCGATAAACCTTTGGCCACAGAGTTTTACACTAAGCAGAGGAGGCATAAAATGCTTGACTTCCTTCCACACAGATTGGTATTCACTTTCTTTCTGTCTCATTGCTTCCTTCAAGTGATTTACAAGCCCCAGTCACGTCATCCATGGCCTTAACCCTAACCTAACCTCTGACAGCACTTAACCCCAACCCCACTGCTCCCAAGAGGGCGCAACATCATAATCAGACACAGTTAGGCCTATAAACACAACTCCTAGAGGGACCAATGTGTCATAAACTCTGATTTTGTGTAAAGGGATAATGGCATGAAGTTTATCTTCTTTCAGCCCTGGAGCATGGAAAAAACTCAGTTTAAAGGCATTTGTTCAAACAGTGTGAACATTTGGCATTTTCACAATCACTCAAGACAAATTCTCCCCTACAACAACATCAGAAGTTCATTTCATTTCAGCCGGATGGCAGCTGGCTAAGTTTGATGTGAAAGTTATAGTCATCAATCAGTAGAGAGTAAACAAAAATGCATCAATGCTCCTCAAAAAAAAAAGAGAAAAATCAGCCCAGAAAATCAATAGAGACGCCCTTTTTTTAAAAAAAAACATAGATTGGGCTTAATAGTACTTGTTCCTCTTACATTTCAAGGTCACATGTTAACTTTGCCTTTGCTCTGTTTAAGTACAACTGTGTGAACTTTATGAATAATTATTCTTTGTATTATCATATGAATCATCCACTTCTTGTTTTATTAATTCCACATCCATTATTAACTGATAGGGCAGTCAGATTAATTAATGATCATCATTACATTAGCCATTATTAAGAAAGTTGTTACAAATGCTGCAGACCAGGTGAACTTACATTGGCAAAGACTTGTTTAGTATAAGCGGCACCCTCAAAATTAATCGCATCTATTCACCTTTCAAAGAATCTAAAGAAATCTGAAAAGTTTCTCTAATACAATCAGTATTAGAGGCTGTTACAGTGCCGGGATGGAGTGGTAGATATTTAATGTCAGTACTGTATGTCTGTTTTTGTCCTGTCTTCTTTCCCATATTCAGGTTTTGGTTATATAATCAGTGCATGCCGGGTCTGTGGAGGCTGACAGCGTTGGATGTTAGGCTGCGGATACAGAAATTTTTCTTCTGAACCTGAAAGCCTCTTTGAGCTCTCGAGAGCAGTCTACACCTTCTTCTAAATTAAGTTGGTCATTTGGAATAATTCTAAATATCCTGCAGAAATAATACTGAGGGTGCAGATGTGAGGAGTTTGGGGGTACTCGTTGACAGCTTAATAAGAAGAAAACAATCACATGCACATGCATGGATGCATGACCGATCAGGTAAAAAAGGAAGTGGACCAAGGCCAGGGCAATGGGTCAAGTCAACGTGTGCTGACAGCGAAATGGAAAGACAAGAGGGGAGAAGCACTGTCTCCTTTAGTGAACAGTGTGAATGAATTTGTCAGTGAAGATAGAAGTCAAAATCTTGTAAGGATCGTGTAGGAAAATGTCTTTTTAAAAGGAGTGCTGTGCAATCCTCTGACTGGCCGCAGTGTGTGGGTAGGTGGCTGGAGACAAGCAGTGTGTTTGAGTCTATAGAATATTTTTTTTCTTCCTCGAGGGCAAAATGAATAGTGACACAGGACAAAATTGCAGTTTACCTTACATGGTAGACAGACTTAAAATGTTCTGTTCTCATGGTCAGCAACAAGCCATGTGTGTGCAGGTGTCTGGGCATGCATACTGTGTGTGCACCATAGGTGTGCACATTAGTGTGGGTGCACACATGCCTGCACAACTTACATTGTGCCTAACTGTAAACAAAAAGAGCTATGATCTGTACTGTAGCTAAAAGAGGCACCAGAAAAAAGCCACCAGTGACATACAGTTACCTGTCTCTTAGAGTAATTTTGAGCAGTGCTATTGTGGTGTCACTGAGTGTTATTTAAACATCTGCAAAGTTTTAATTAGCTTCTGTAAGCTTTGGATGAGCAGGACTATCCACATATGTCAAAACAATAGCCCAAAAGGAGAAACACAGATTGTATTTTTTCCTATTATGAACCCAGAAGAAAATGAAATAACACTTTGAGGTTATCTAAGATGACCCATGTTTCTTTAGTTGTACCATAATTGACTTGAATGAGATCACATTGTCCTATCTTGTGATATTCTCTGGTCTTCATCCCGGTCAATCTTCTACTGACGGCAGAGACTCTAGTGTTAATGCCCCCTGTGGTCCAGCTAATCTCACTTTACACAGTTCTCTGCAGAGGGAAAATGCCCTGGGGTCATGTTTCTCTTAACAGCTCCACACCTCTTCCAGTGGATCAGTGTGCCAGTACTTCTCCTCCTCCTCAGCCACATTGCATCATCTCATTTTTTCAACAACTTCCTTACTTTGCTTGGCCCCCTATTTCCTTTTAGGTGCATTAGGTGTCCACAGACAACCAGCCACAGCCTGTATTAGTGCTTTTGCAACGTGGCTCCAGAGGTTAGCCCTCACAAGTGGAAATGTTCCCTGTAGAGGTACGGCCTATCAGACTAATAAGTTCACACAGAAGAGTCAATAACCAGGCCTGTGTGATAAGACACAAGAGCAAAGTAAAGGTTCTTCAGGATTATAAGGCTTTAGGGCTTAAGACTCAACACAGACTCTGTTCAGTTCAAGTGGGAAGAGAAAATAAGACAGGTGACTGAGAAATGTTTGCCAAAAACGATTTTGATGTTGTTTTCTGTGCAGCAGGGTACCACAAACACATCAACAACACACATCTGCACTTATTAAAAAAATATTTATCTTACACAAATGTTTCAGCTTGCCTATTTGCAGTCATTTTGCAGAAAATTACAGTAAAGTGAGTTGATAAGGGGACGGAAGTGTAACATTCCCACGAGACTCATGTCAAAACATGTTCACTGTTACGTGAACGTGACAAATTATCTGACTGACACAAAAGAACCTGTGCCATTTTTCGCCCAATTACAAATAAAACAAAAGTGCCATTGGTATAAATACATCATGGAGATAGATGGAATCAGCTATGGTGCCTGTGACGTGTTACAGATTGTTGTCCCTCTTTCTGTGGATTGCATTTTATGTACAATGCTGCCACCTGTCGAACAAAACAAGGAACTGTTTTTTGTAATACTCCTTTACAACGCAAACAATGGGAGATGTGTAACGTCTTTGAAATTTAAAGACAAAGTGCAAATACATGTGTCTCACTGTTAAGGTATAGAAATGTAGAACAACAACTTCATGTTAATTATGAAATGTGAGGTGTTTTATCTAACCTGCTGCAGATCATATTTGCATAGAAATATGTGTTAAGCATGAAGTTGGCATCTGAAAAACACGTCTCTACTCACAGCTGTCACGTCTCACTAGGATCAAAACAAACAGGATGATATATTTGTCTCACAACTGTTCCACTTAGGTTGGGTAAAAGCTTGTTCGTGCTGCAGTTGAGTTTCTATTTTAGGAATGTTAAGTGCCAAATGAAGTTTGAAATGTTGAATTACGTTTCACAGACTGGCTTTGAACAGTGGAAGCTAAAAATATGAGGTGACAGCATTTACATCTCCTCTCCTCTCCTCTCCTCTCCCCTCTTCTCCTCTCCTCTTACCTCTAAAGTGTTCCTTGCCTCATTTTCCCATGCTCCCCAGCGAGAACTAAACTCCTAGATAGCTTTGCTCTTGGATAAGCACAGAGAAAGTAGGGCCTCTTTGTTAAGGCTCTTTGATGTAGCAAAGGGATGTGAGACACACCCTACTGGCCACACTGAGGGACAAGCTATTTCCTTCCATCAGTCAGACCTTGAGACTCCATGGACCCACAAACAGCCAGTGTAATCCACCAGATCCCAAACGGCCGGCTTTAGGGCAAAAACAAATAAAGGTAATTGGAGATTCAGATGCAACATTGTTGTTAGACATTTAACAGTTTGCAAGCTGGCTAGACTTAGAGTTTGCACTGAGATTAGTCATGTCTTAGACAGCATCCTCTTTTCTGGCTGGGCTGGGTTTTCAATGGGACGTTAAAGAAGGGGGAGCAAGAGAGATCAGCTTAAATGTCCTCTTATCCTCTCGTACTAACCTACATTAAATTAAATAAGTGCTGGGCAAGGTCTCAATATGTGTGAAAACCCTGGGAGATTAAGGAGTGGTAATTAATAGGAGTAGTTGAGATTACAAATATCGTGCATTTCTGTGTGTGTGCATGTGCGTGCATGCATGTGTGTGTTACCCCCCACTGACCATGACAGTTTCCTACTGGAAGAAGTCCAGCCAATGTCCCTATTTTTTTCTAGCAGTTTCCTACCATTCCGCATTGCCAAATTAACACAATGTTACTTTTGTAGATTAAAATGTGCAGCTTGTGCATGTTTCAGTTTATAAAACATTTAGTTTTGTTTGAAATTAACTGTTATGAGTGACATAAAGCTACAGCAGATACATTGTTATTCGCTCCATGAAAGTTATTCTTCTTTAGCTTTCATCCTCCATTTTAGAACACATGTTGTCAGGGAGCTTTCATCAGAGTAGAAGTTATAATTAAAACAGGAGGCAAGCAGCAACAGCTTAAGATCATATGTATTGATCCAGACAGGAACTCATTCATACGTACTATTGCAGCACTGATGCTCATCTTTTCCAAATGAATGAACACAGCATTTATCATAATGCAAATGGCAACTCACAGACAGACTTGCGCACACTTGAAAAAGCAATTGCAATAGCACAGGAAGCCACATAATGAGGGTTACTTAATTCTGTGTGAATCCAGATGTATTGGATGTGCTCACAGATTTCAGAGAAGGAAAGCAGGAGGTGAACAGTGAGACGTCAACACTTTCATGTCACCCCTTTCCTCACTATGATCCAACATTTCATCAGCTGTGTCCTCAAAACACTTTTTTTCACCTCAGATTCACTCTGCAATTCACATAAGCAACTCTATGCAGATCAGAGTAGATCAGGGAGCTGAATGGTAGCTGCCGCTGCTACACTAGAGCTCCGTCTAGTGGATTAAATATGGTTGCCCCAAAGGAGATATGTGATTGTGTTTACTGTAATCCAACTTTGTTTGAAACATTTACTATAAAGTAATGAATTAAGTATATTGTCACAAAAAGGCAACACAAACTGTTCTATTTAGGTTCTCATTTGTTTCTTACCCTTTTTTAGTGTATTTCTCATTCTTAAAAACTAAACTATTTACAACAACAAAAAGATTTTAAAATAAATGTATCTATTCGGAGTAGTGTCTTTTGTTTTACTTTGTTGAATTAATTGCGTTAAATGTAAGATTTACTTATGATTTGTGTTTTCAAATGTATGTCTGTATGTGTAATGAAATGTCATAATGAGTATTGTCAAAGAAATGATTGTAGGACCCTAGGAAGAATAGCTTTTAGTACGTGCTGAAGCTAATGGGGATCCAAATATAACAAACAAACAAACAAACAACACTGTACTTTAGTTTCAGGTAGACATGACTCCTCTGTAAGGCAAGAGATGGGCAAAAAGAGCCTATGTCTGTCTCAAGTGGCTCTTGTTAGGTATTTTTGACAAAACTAGACTCATTCCGTTTTCTGCAAAAGTGCAGGTAAAAATAATGGTATGGCCTTCTCTGACCTGCTTTAACTCATTTTTAAATTGTTGTTTTCCACACAGTGGTGCTGTTTGATAGATAACTGCCGCCAGTTTTCCTTTTTTAGGAGATAAATCAACTGCTTAACATCTTAGGAAGCCAAGGCTGGCCCTCTCCGCTCATCAGACTCCATCCTTAATTACATAATGGGCTAAATTAATTGACTCTATTAATCCAGGTGACCATCTGTTGGCCAGTCTCAGTCCAGACAGTGTCCGGTGAATAGTGTAAGCCGGCCCTCATCCAACCTTTCGTGCCAAACAGCATGGCTAATCTATTATACTGTACCAGACCTGTCTTGCCAGAAAGTACTCTAAATCATGCAGTGGAGTTTTTTTTGAAGGAAACTAAAGGGCTAAAATATGGTGTTTTCAAGGGCTTATTTTGACATGCATGTCAGACCAACAGTGGATAAGTGTATATACATCCTCCCACATACAAATTTCTTATTGCAGCTCAGCTGTCCTATTGTAAAAGGCGAGGAACAAAGCCACAACTTTGTCTCTCTCTGTCTCTCTCTCTCTCTCTCTCTCTCACTCCAGGGGCCTCAAGCTAGTATAAACAGTAAATACATAGTGTTCAAATAGGTGCAGCTCAGAGCTCTGCACACACACTCAGCAAGCTGCGTACAAAGACCTGCTTCTTCTTAGCCTTTCAACTTGAAATCAGCCACCTTAGCACTCACCAACAAAAGCACACCGGGTTTATATAAGAGTATCTATAATTTTCCTCTTTTTTTAGTGAATCTGAATACCCAAATAATTGAAACGGCTCAGACATTTTCTGAAAAAAGACTTAGCATCGAATGTCCGTAAGTGTAAAACAATGCAGCCCCCTAATAGCTGTTTTTTGAAGATGCAACCTGCTAGGAACACTCTCGTGCAAGTCCTTAATGATATCAGTCCACAGAGAAAGGATTAGTGGGGTTTGGGTGTAAATATAACACACTTCCTGTTTACTCTGAGCAGAAGCTACTTGAGCCTGTCTCTGGCCCTAGAATGAGTCACGGTGGATGCAACACAGTTGACACAAAACGCGATTGCCAATTGCCAGTTACTGTTTGTAAATGACCTTGTTAAAGACATACATTTGAATGAAATAGAAGTCAGTTAATCAAATATAAATTATGGAAGGAAAACGGTGGTTTTTGCATTAGATTCCCTATATTGATGTGCATTACCTTGAGTGAAATCTCACAGCAATGACAAATAAAATGACATGTCTTGTCCAGCAGAGGGCAACATACAGCCTCTCTGAGAGTCTTTCTCAGCAGCCTCAGCTGGCAGAATTTTCTGTTTACAATTGAGAAGCTGCTTATACAGTAATATCAGGCTATTTACCTAAGATTTGAAAATAACCTAAGACTGTTTTACAACTTAGCATGCACCCCTATGCTGTGCTGAGCTTTTTCTGCACTAAATAAATCCTTTTCTTTTAGGGCCATAATAAGCAGGAGGCATATAGAACTCTGAAGAGGAGGCAGAATAGAGCCGCAATGAGATGAGATGGGAGACACAAGGGGGGAGAAGAGAGACTTAATAGTTTGTGTGTGATCTGTTCGGGCACAGGGAAAGAGGGAGTGAGTTCTCCTCTCGTCTTAGCCCTATTTGAAACAGATGCTGTTTATAACCCAAAACCTTAATGGGGAGCTCTCTGGTCTGGTGCTGGTCTGTGATCACATTCCAGCCTAGCTCCAGTGCCCATCTTTTTTTCTTGCATGGGGAAAAATGCCACAGGAAAATATATATATTTATATATCCTCTCCTTCTCTTGTACCAGGGGCTGCTCCTCTGTGAAGCCCTAGATTTATCCAATCAAACCCAGCGCTCTGTGCTCACTTCAAATAGCCACCCCTGACTTCAGCCCTGTACTAAAAGGAGCCCTCATCTTTCCTCTGACCACACAGCAATATGACCAAAGACATGCTTATTATTTTATAGACTGTGATCTCTGAGCACGTGTGAAAGCATAACTTAAAAGTGAGGTTACACGTGATCCCTTAATAAAACCGCACCTGGCTGGCTGGCACTGCATTTCAAATGAGGACGTCACACATGCACCAGGTTACATGAGTTTGAGACAGCGGTTGGTATTCCCATCATGTGGACTTGCCCCTGATGTTTTGCAAAAGCAAATTTTGTAATCGAACACCCCACTAAAAACAATTCAAGCTTTATTTTGATTTCACAAACCTTTTAATCTACCTCTTCCTGGTGAGTGCACAAGATCAAAAAGGGAGCCGACCACATCTCATCACGCAAGGAATAACACAATATCTATTCCATTACTTGAAGACATTGCCAAGATTACGACAGATGATTACTCATGTATATGCTATTCCAAGCAGAGAATTAACTGAAAGTAGAATTGCAATTTTGGAAGAATATCAGCATTCATAATAGCTCCCTGCAGATTAGGAACACTTTGTTTGTTTTCACTGTGGGTGATGTTGTTTGAATGATGGAATCAGTGGACTTCAGTATATCTTCTCATCATGCTACTTTGTTTCTTGTGCTTTGTTAAGTTTCATTGTATTTTGTTTGTTTCCATTCTGTAATGCATCATTTTGATGGTCAGAATCTTGAATAGGTCAAGTTCTCTGTAATTTAAAGATAAGGGAGAATGTAGGTATTGACTTCTTACTAAACTTGACTTAGATTTAGTTTCTATATTAATCCTTTTAGGATGACTTCTGCAAGGAAATCAAAAATTCCAGCATCAGTTTTTAGCGAGAAGAATGCAGTACAGAAATAGAAAAACAGTGTAAAGATAACAATGATAACAGTAATAACAATAATAATAATAATAATAATAACAATAATAACAATAAAAACCTTTGGCTATAAAAATACATGAAAAGAAATTTACTATAAATTATCAGTGTTGAGTCAAGTGTTCAATTGTCCAGGTATTTGTGTGAGTCCAGGTGTGTATGTGTATGTATTTCCTCCTCCCCCCGAGTGAGAAGTTGTAGTGTCTGATTGAGGGACAAAGGAGTCCTTGAGTCTGCTGGTCCTACACTTGGGATCGAGCATATATAATTTGTAATGTAAAATTAAATATTAATGAATAACTGTTGAGACTGATTCATTGCATTGCTTAAACCAACTTTTGTCAATGTAAACTATGTCATCCAACATGTTGATAAAGTGTTATTTTGGTAGAGAGTTGATACTGCAGTGGGAAATATCCATCCATCTGGACTAAAGATTCAGACTATGCAGATTGAAATAGTGTAGAGGTCTGCATTAAGTCAATGTATGGGATTTAGTATATCTGCAGGGTGAGACTGAACATTGGGTTGCAGACATTGTCTGACACACAGTTTAAATGCTCTCCACACAGCCCAAGGGCACATACTGATTTATAGCACTGCAAGAAAATGGGGCATTGAAGATATTATAAACATATAACATGAAAACACTTTTCATTCAAATAAAGAGTAAACTTCGCTACTACTGTTATTTTGCAGGCTGTGAAATTTTTGCTCACAGTTTGAGCTTGAATTCTTTTGGGGCTTTGTTAAAGAAGAGAAAGGGGGGTTGGTGCTCCAGTGGATTACTTCACTGGAATTGGGAAATAAAAGATCTGAACAACATCTCACTGTTTAGCCTGTTCTGTGACAGGGAAAGAGACACAGACATAGAAGTAGATTGTAGAGGTATTGATGTAAACTTCCTTTTTTATGGTCTGAAACAATTCCTGTCATTGCTGTGGTGTGCTGTGTGAGGTTTAAGAGGTATTTTAAGGTCATGTCATCTTTTTTCTTGTATGTTTTCCTGAGTAGAGCTGCTCTGTTGCACAAAGTGTGCAATCATCTTGCTGTAATTAAACGTCCGTGTTGATAGATCTCATTCTACAAATGCTCACTGATCCAACCTGTTGATATTCACATTTTTTGTGTTCCACAGACTTTTTTAATCTGTAAAAAAAAAAAGCGGCGTTCAAACATTTTGATGCCTCACTCCCCATAATTTACAATATAATTGACTGTTTTTGCCCATGCATTAGCCTGGGATCACAGGCCCCCGAGGTTCAGACATCTCTTTTCTCTGCACAGATCAAATGGAGCCAGCTAACCAACACATTGAATCCCCTCGCAAGGAAAATTGGGCAGCATAAATATGGATTTTAATCACTGCCCAGTATTTATCTTTCTTCTCCACTCATCTTTTTGATGTCACCATATTTTCAGGCTAAACTATAAGTAACATCTTAATCAGGGTATGACAGGAAAGCACTGTGTTTCTTCTACTTCCTTTAATTGTTGTTTCACTGGAATATAGATTTCCATCTTAAATTAGTTACAAAAACAGTATCTAGTTTTGGCGTATTACTGGGGAACTAACTGCAATAAAGAAAAGGAAAACCAAGAATCTACAGCCAAGTGTCTGTGATCGACTTTTCTCATGGACCCAGAGCACAGACAAAGACTCAAAAGGGGGTCCAAGAGGGAAAGGCCTAAAAAATGTGCCCAGCAAGCTCCTTAGTATTTTCCAGCCGCCTTTTGTGGCCACAGCCACATTTCTTGAATTGTCAGTGACTCTCCGGCACCATCTATACACATCAGTCACAGGGGCTGTCTTATTTATTTTATCTGTTGTTCCCCCTTTTTCTCTTTGTTTTTGTTTCTTTTCTCACTGTCAGGTATTTAAGCAGCCTGCCGGTTTTATAGAGTCCGCTGAATGCTCTTGATGGACCGGAGACTCAATGGACAGCATGTGACCCATCTGACCAAAGCTCCTTTATGCACCGCCTCTCTTTGTTGTTTTGTTTTTGTTTGTCTGTGAGAAAAGAGAAAAAGGACCACTTCATTGGGTAGGAGGTTACCAACTTGCTCCATCAAGGCATTGGGGATTTCATTAACCACAATGAAACAAGGCAATAAATAATAACTTGTGACCTTTGAAGTCTTACAGAGGGAGAAGTGGGAAGAGTGAGCTTCTCTCTGGCAAGTCCAAATAAAAGCTCCAAAAGAGACTCCACTGGCCCATGGAAACTGTTAGCTGGGCAAAGGGCAGACCTGTTATTCTTATTGTTATATCAAAATCTCACCCTGGCCATTTTTTTCTCCCTTCAATGATTGCAGGCAATAACAGAAAAGCAATCTTGGGTTTGGCTGTGTTGGCTGGCGTGGACAGTGGAGCAGCTGACTAAAACAAGGTTCATTGTGAAGTGTGTGAGAAATGGTGCCTTTCACGCTCCAGTACACACGTTTGCTCAGGGGTGATTAACTGCCCCCCAAAGAGGAAATGCTGTATTACTTTAGCTACTGTGTTTCCGAGAGGGAAGTTTTATAGTAAGTTGTAGAATAAGAAGTTCAGCCTAAGACTGAGCCTGCCGGGTATTATTTAAAAGCCCCAAAACTGCAGTGTTGCCACACTTTTGTACCCTCCATTTAAATAACACCACCGTTTTTGATTATTTTGTTTAAAATCTGCTGAGGCACAGTGTGAGAGCTGTTTAATTAAAGATTAAGAGAGCACGACCCCCCATCACACCTAAATTTCATTGGGTCCTAAATTTGCGTGACCTGGCCAGGATGGGGCTTTTGCTGAGTTGCCCTGTACAATGGCCTCTGGGAATTCACTGCCTCTGTTCCCCAACTGAGTCCCTCCCACCCACCCCCAAAGTCCTGACGTCTCTTGCAACTCTGCACTACTTCCTGTAATCATCCCCACATGTGGTGGTGGCATTTAGCCTCTTCTACCATGGCACACGTCATTAGGCCGAGCTTTAAGCAGGTCTACCTTGCTCCAGGCCAAATGAGAAACTTTCTTTATGGAGGTAGGGGGTAGAGGGGGTGGCCGGAGGTTGGGGTTAATGAACCACTGACTGAATCATACCACCTAGAGTGGTTTTGACATGCTGAGGTAGCAGGAGCAGCCTACACATCGGTCCGCAGTAGCTCTTGTCCAGCTTTGGGGCAGGATTCATGTGAAGGGAGTGTCTGTAGGAGTGTTGGGTGGCAAAGGTCAAGCCAGTGAAAGCTGTAAATCCCAGAAGGGGACCGGCCTAAAGGTCAGCCAGTCATGGCGATTAGAGGAGCCATCTACAAGATGCGAGAGAATCGGGGGTGGCACAGAAAAATGCCCCCGTTGGACCCTTGCATTTCAGGACAGACACTATTGTTTCCAAGAAAGCCACTTTGACGACATGCCTGGTTTATATTTCAGGATAATAGCGAGCGCTTCCTCAAAAGAGCCGGGAGCACTTAAGCAAACGTATGAATAATGTGACAATGTCTGTTCTGTTGACTGAAAGTGTTTTGATTGTGTGTTTGTTTTTTTGATTGTGTCTGCATGTGCACATGTCTGTGTTTGGTTATGTCTGTCTGGTTAGAACCGTAACAGTCTATGGTGACAACATGATTGTGGCTTAGTGGGGTTCCTAGTTTAGTTTATTTTCTGCAAAAAGTCAGTAGGTGATGCATTTAAATGTGATGTCTTCTAAATTTTTCTCGAGGTGCTCTAGCTCTGTCTAAGTCACTTTTTGGTTGATTAGTTTAACACTGCATGTTTGTCCTACGTTATCAACCCAAAGTGTTTTGTCAAGACCGCCCCTTCTGGGAAAAAACGTTGAGGGATAATTGCTTATTTAGTGGAGTCTACTTCTTTATCAGCAAACAATCAGAGAGACTTGATTAATCATTTTGTGTAATGCAGGTGTTCACTTAACAGTTACATAGAGAAACTGGGAAAACAAGTGTTTTCTTTGACAAATTGTCATTTTCAAGCTATTCAAACATACTTAGATCAAGAAGTTTTATGTTTGTAAATGTCTTAGAGTGTGAGCCTGTAGTTAAGATAAAAACCACATACGGCTTACAAACGGCTGTGTGTATTTTCCACTGGTGCATACACAGCTGGCCAGTAAGAAATACTATTTTCTCTCAGCAACCACTTAAAAACTCATCGCGTCTCATTTAGGCCGAACAGTATTTGTGGGATAGCTACGTGCTCCAGAGACTCGCTGATGTGATGCTGCACACAATATCTATTAAACTGAGATAGAGTTCTCTGCTAATGTTGGCTTACTCTGCATGCATCCATGCTCACAAGAGATACCTACAAAATTACAGTTAAGATAGTTCTAATTATTTTAAGCCTTGTTTTCCCAGTTTTTGCCATTATCCTGGTAAATTAGGTAAAATAGATTATATATACATTCACAAAAAAGGGACAGTTTAAATTGTGCACTGCATTGTTGAAAACAATTCAATGTGCTACATAGAATTGAACCCAAATGCAGGGCCCACACTAAACTTATCAATAACCTCAATGCAAGCCATGTCAATTTAAACATGTTGATTTTCACACCGCAGTTACGTTATCTGGATTTACTGTCACAATGAATGTTTAACCCTCATGTTCTGTTTGGGGCCCTGGGGACCTCATGCTCTGTGTCAAATCTAAAAAAAACATTTCCTTATTAAATGAGAATTGCTTCTAAACCTGATTTTGAACCAATGACAAGTTTTCAATAATTATTTTAACGCATTACCTGTTTGGGGTCAACGGTTAAACATTGTTAAATACAATGGATTTTCATCTGCTTCACATCTGTGACTGGTGCTGACAGAACTCTTCAAGCAGCGCTATGACTCCCATTCCTCACATGTTATTCAAGTTGTATAAGAGGTCAACCAACTGACCTCAAACATAAGTAACATCCCTATGTACAATAACATACTGTGCATCTCTTTTTCTGTAAATAAACTGAGTATACATTTGTTTGTGCACGGCACATTTCACATGTAAAACATGAAACATTTTCCTCATTTGGTGTAATAACAGGACTTCATAGCAATTTCTGTATTTTCTCACCTTCAACAAATGTGCAAGTCTGGCTTGTGCTAAAGGGAAGGGTTACTGCTTCAATACTTTTCTACATATTTGGTTTATTAAGGTCAGAAAAAAAGAAAAAGAGTATCTGGCAGAACAAAATGTGTAGTAATCGTTATTATTTTTACAGTTGATTCTGGGAGACCACAAACATTTTGGATGAAAAGCCATTGTTAACAAAACAGGGTTATTTACTCCGTTGGCTCTTCTAAAAAACTGTAATGATGTGCTTACATCATTTCCAATTTCTATAGAATGTCACATGGGAGAATACTTGAATTAATAGTAGGGACAATGTTTTCTTCAGTGTATCATCATGAGACATACACATAGCTAAGGATCTACTGATATTGGTGTATAATTGTCAAATTGTTATTCGTAAGTTATACAATACAATAAACCCTCTTACAAAAAGGAAGAGGTGCATGTTGCAGTTTGTATAAGGTAAAGTACATTTAACCCCAACTATTTGAGTTTATGCAAACATTTCCCTGAATGAAAACACAAGCACTTTGAAATGTTCAGTTGGGAGTTAAGTATTTGCTTTTGTCCACACTGTTAATTCTTCATCCTCTGTCTAGTAAGCCTGTGCTCCTCTTCACACTCACATTGTGACCTCATTCACTTCCAGACAAGTTAACTATAGTTAACCCCCCAACCTCACCCTTGTTCCAATCTGAGGGAGGATGAGTGGTGCACCACTTAAAACGAGCCAAAATAGAGGCGTAGCCATCACCTCCCCACATTCACAAATACCCCCTTAAACGAGGAGAAGTCAAAGACAGAATTCTATTTGCTTGCCTTCCCCTCCTTTTTTGTTGAGGGAGATAAATAAAGAATAAAATTCAATTTGAAGTGAGGCCAAAGACAGGGGAAGCACTCAAAGTATTGTTGGATGATCTCCACCTTGTTGAGGCAGGGGCTGAAAAGAGGGCTGTCTTGTTAGTTAGTATGTAATGAACTACTTTCACAATAGGAATCACAATGTACCATTTGTGTGCTCTTAGAAAATTCACATTGAGGATAGCTGGCACTTAACTGCCTTGTTTTTAAAGAAATAATGAATGAATGAATTCTAATATAGTGATAAACAATTGATTTGTATGTGGTATGTTTGTCTCATATCCGCCACCAGAGACCTGAGCTTCATCTTTCATGTAGCTGGTTTAAAGGAACGAGAGTGGAGGCGTAGAGAGGCTAAAAAAGGACCGCCTCTGTTTGGTAATCGTTCTCTCTCTCTATCTTTTCATTTGACCAGACCTTTCATTTCTTCCTTTTCACCACAAAAGAAAAAGAAAAAAAGTTTGTCAGTCCCCTGTTTCTTTTGTTGTGTGCTTTCTTCTCCATGCTCTTTCTACTTTTATCCTAATCCCAGCCATGCATGAGCGATCAGTTGTGTCCTGTTGTTTCACTGTTCTGCTAGTTTTCAATCAGTAGGGTTCCTGCTTTGTTCCTTTTTTTGCCAAACACAGAAAAGGTAAGGAGAGGAACGAGTAATGAAATCTCCTCTGTAGACTTAGGCCTTTGTATCCCTCATCAGGATTTTTAGTTATAGCTCTGACTGTAATTAAGGGGGATTGTTGCTGTGATGCTGCTCTCTGCTGCCTTTCCTGTTGGTCTTTGGAGAGTTAGAGGAAGGCTGCATCAAAGCTTATATCTGACGTCCAGCAATCACAGAAACTGCACTGTTTTGATGTGTGACTCCAATAGAAAAGATCAGCGGACATCAGAACTTGTGGAAAACCGGTACCTGACAGGCCGAGACAGGACTGTTATTGTCTTCAAGACACAAACAGACAGCTGAGCATCTAAAAATCTACCCAAAACAAACTGAATTATGAACAGACCTGCTGCAGGAAACCACTCTGGGTTATCCTCAAGGCACCTCAGAAAAAGCTTTGAGCTTCCTTTGAAAATTTAAAAAAACAAAAATATTTGTCTTTTTTGAAAGTTTAGTCAAATTGATTTAGTCAAAAAGATTGAGTCAGACTGCTGACATCATCATATTTTTTAAAAATTCTCATTTGCACACAGAGAGATGTCCAGAGTGGTCCAGTGTGGCGACAACTGCTCTGTGCTATTGCTGAGGTGATTGTTATTAGCGTGATCATGGCACTATGCTCTCCATATGGGCTCAGTGGGGACAGAGGCTGAGGCCCGTTCAAAGGGACTGTCATTGTTACAGGCTGATCTCTAATCTCTGTGGTTGTCTGCCCTAATTAAAAGTTCTGTGGGTGTGTAGGGTGCAGGGGCCTCTGCTCTGCAGGAAATTATGATCGCAAACGTCTTCCTGTCGAGTCCTGCACTTGGCACTACAAAGTGATGCGGGCCGCCATTACCTGAATGGGCTGGAATCAGAGCAGACAGCCGCATCATCCCAGCTCTTCGTCTATCAGGCCGTGCACAAGTGGCCATTGTTGACGCCAAAAACGGGATTAAGGAGGGTCTTCAAGGGAATTGATTTTCATGTGAGAACAATAGCGGGGCGCAGAACACTGGGGCCTGGGTCTGAATCACACGGCCAAAGAGCTTTATGAAAAGGGGTGCGCCGCGAGCACTGAGATTAAAGCAATCAGGTTCTGTACCCCCACTCTTTTTGGATAACCCTCCTCCTCCCTCCTTCTGTCCTTGTCCACTCGGCACAGCGATTTCAGCCCGAATAATGACCACAGAGTAAAGCCTGTTCAAAGAGTGTGAAGGAAAAAGGGCACAAGTTGTTTACTTTTCCCCACATTTCCTTTTTCACTTTGGTTTAACAAAGGTTCAAGTGCTATCGACATGGTGGAGGAATGTGAATCACGATGCAGAATGTCTAAGCAGATTCTGGACACACTGTCCAACGCTCCTAACGGCCAGGCCAAAGGCTCATCTGCGAGTATAGAGAAAAGCTGTTGGGAGTGGGTATCTGGGCTGGGAGGCAACATGGTTCTTTGGCGGGGACCAGTGTTGGGGTGAACATGATGTGTCACTGAGAAGGGATCAGGGGTTACGGATGAAAGGGACGGCCGCCTTGTCCTCTGTCTTTGGCCGACTGCGTGCAGCTGTGGGCACCATTGTGGACATGCTCATTAGCATACGTTTGGCAGGAGCTCCGGGAGGCAGCACAGGCCAAGAGGAGCGGCCCTGCTTAAAATGGAGGCAAAAGGGCGGGCAAGTAAACACCGTGTGTATGCAGATACATACCCATACATTATCTGCACTACAGTACACACAACAGCAGTGGCCAAAAGAGACAAAAGGCTTGTTATTCCAGTCTCAACATGTAAATATAAACAGCAGCGAGAGAGAGTGTAAGTTGTATTTCTGTGGGTGATAAGGCCATGCCACCCTGATGTCATAATGACAAAGTGAGTGACTGAAGGAGTGTGCTGCGTGGGACTCTTGGCTGGCAGCAGAGGGGTGTGTCCTTCCCGGAATAGAGACAGGTTTATTGGGCCTGATGAGTGCTAAGCTCCTGTGCCTAGCCACAATGGAGCCTGTGATCTCCCTTTGTGGCTCATTGGGAAGCACTGGTGCGCTCGGCAGCCCCCTCTCTGTCATTAGACAGATTGTGAACAGGCTGCACAAGGCCCAGCCAGGGATGACGGAGCAACCAGCCACTTCATTAGGGGCATTATGAAGAGGACTGGAGCTTTCTTCTCTCCGCCTGTGTCCAGAATTCACAGGTCTGTTTAATCACATAATACTCCTCAAGTGCCCCGAGGAGGCTGCAGCACAGCAAGAGCCCTTTAGACCCATGACAACTTGGAGAGATTAATTATATTCATCTTTTGGAATATCTGCAGAATAATAGGGAATTTGATATTGGCTTGCTTTTTCTTTTAGTCCTCTAGTCTATTTCCAACCAGCTCTTTGATGTCCTCCTGTTATTGTAGGGGGACGTCTGTGCAACCCTCTGCTGCCGGAGCTTTGATATGCTCCAGCAGGGGTTAAGGGTTAGCGTCCAGAGGTCCAGGGCCAGGATGTCCTAACTTCTGTCTTGGAGAGGGCTGTCCCTTGGACCTGAGGGTTGGTCAGAGAGTCTCTAAATTCCGCCTCCCTTTGATGCAAACTCTTTCACAGCAGTCAATTATCCAGGGTGGCTAAACGTTTAGCCTGGGCGTGAAAGAGTCTGGGATAGCATGTGTGTTCAAGACCTCGCCCGCTTTTTTGTGTGTCACAAGGTCTTTTGAAACAATGTGGTTCTTGGACAACTTGTTTGCATAGGATAGTGGGTGAATGCTGCAGTCTATTCACAAAAGCTCATTCACCAGGAAGGAGTTTTGAGAAGGCCTTTCTGGTAATGAAGACAAGTCCTTGACATTTTACTCATTTCCTCTAATCAACTACATGATTTCCCTCTTTTTCTCTGTCTTTGTTTGCTATATGTTACATGAATCTACACTTAGGAGAAGTGAAATAGAAGACCCTCTTATCTAACAAATGGCAGCTGCATCCTGTGAATCATTTCAAGCCACTGCTACATATCTTCCCCTAATCTTCTTACAGTCTTTAGGGGGGCATTAATACTCATTTCGGAGGATATGGCTTTAATCGAGTATTCAGTTTTTCAGGCAGGATCCACTTTTCTCTTCCTTCTATTTTAACAACTGTTACAAGCCGTCATGGGCAGGACTGGTAGCCTCAGCTGTAACATACTGGATTCATCACCGCTTTAATATCAGTTCTTCACTGCTGCACATCAGGGAAAATGATTTCCCTGTGTGCCAGTAGGAAAGGGCAAATAAAGCCTGTTTGTTCAATTTTTGGAGAGGCAGTAAAACTTTTTGAATCCTGCCCTTGAGCACACAGGCCTACAAGGCAATCTTTGTGATACATCTGTGCTTCTCAAGGGAGTAAGCCTGTCCTCTCTAAGCAAAGCTCCCTATGACGCCATTTTAATGCTACCAAGCCATCACCTGCAGTTAGCATCCCATTGACTGCCATTCATTTTGGTGCCACTCTGAAGCGTTTAAAGACTCTATTTATCCGTTGTTTATTTCTAAAGAAACACAACAATGTAAAAAAGGTTCCATTCCTTGTATCTCACGTTATGACTCCATAGCAGATGTTTTTGTAAAAATGGGCTAACAATTGTGTCACAACCATGCGACTTACTGTCGCACATTAGAGTAATCATCGTATAGTACAGGGTAAGCTTGCAGACAGTTTGGACTTCCATTCGCTGTTTAGGTTTAATTAGGTTAGGTTTAATGTTAACTAGCATTTTAGTTAGCAATAATTAGCCTGTGCCTATGTTATCTCCTAGTTCCTATGCTCTCCATCTCTGCAAAATTGGGAATGATTGAGATTTCTCTTGGAACAGCTACCAGAAGACTTACAACTTTCAGACAGGTTGCTCCCGTCACATCTACGTCGTCGAGCTCAGTTGGAGGCTGTGCACAAATGCTCAGCCATCACCGGAAAAGTGCTTCTAATATCCTTCACTGCTCTCCGTCCAGAACAACGGGTCTGTTGGTCCATTTCTTTAACTGTCTATGGTGCTTCTCACTGTACTACCTGTAAGTACAGTAAGTCATTAAGCACCGGTGACGTGTTTAAGTTTTCTTTTCCTACCAAATCTTCTTTAGCCCAAGGCAACCTTCAATCATTTGACCACAGAGCAACATCAAATAACATTTCATTTCATGTTATTTGTGCTTCGGATAGTGGGAGGAGTGAGACAGTTTGGGTCTGCCTGATATTGTAGAGATATTGATCTGCTATTGAGCGCACACTGTGTCCAGACAGTTTCCCTCCCAAGGGGCCCAAACACTAAATCATTCTCTCATTTTAAGCTAACTTGTATGTCTGCAGAGCCGCCAAAGCGCTCAGGGTAAACAAACTTTAAAGTAAAATTTCTCATTCTTCCCGCCTGACTCTCTCTTTCTCCTGCGTTCTGACTCCAGCTTTGCATCCATTTCTGACACCACTGTACCTTCTATTGAGTCAAACGTAGCCACTGTCACTACAGACTATGATCTTAAAGATGTGTTTCCAAACAAGACTCTTTTGTCTTAACAGGCATGACAGGATTTTATGAGATTTATACTCTCCCTGTGATTGAGTATGTATCTGACACTCCGTGTATGATCAACACACAACACACAACCACAATGTTGTAGGCTATGATTGTGCTGTCTTGTGGCCAGATAAAGAGGAAGTTCAATCTCCAACCACAATGTTCATCCATTATGGGAAGAGGGGCATTTTCTGTGCTTTTAATAACACATTAACAAATAGAATAGAACTGTGCAATGAATTACAGGCTGAGCCAAGGAAGATCATTTACTTGACTCATGCAGAAAACATGTCTTTTTCAAACAGTTCTTGCTTGTCTCAGCTGTTGCTCTGTTATCATGTATGAAGTTGTCATATGACGAAGCATTATGTATGAGGATCATAATGACTATTGAATTAAACAACCCTCATACTCTAAACTATTTTCTCAAGTCAGTACATCTGTCTGATCCAATGAATGCTGGAGCGTGTAGTCCCTCCATACTGTACGTGCTGTTTTGTTTGTGTGTATATATGTGCCGGTGTAGTGGTTTGCTTGGTAGTCAGGACAGGTTTTGGAGAGCTCTGCGCCTGTTCTCCAGCTCGGCCACCTGCAGCTGGGGATCGATCCACTCTCTGGCACCCGATGCTAACCACCCCAACAACTGGCCCCCACCTCTAAAATCCCACCCCACCCCTGGCTGTATCAACCAGACCAACAATCCTTGTTTCTTAATTTTTGTGGTCTGACTGAAGATCACATCGACACAAATACCAACATAAGTCAACCCAAAACTCAAAAAACATAAACCCCTGTCTTAACAAAGCTATATGTCATGTAAAACAATCTGTGAAATAGCTACTGGAGGATAATTTAGACACTTTCAGGAATATCCCAAACATGTATTTTTCTATTTTTTATTGTCCATTCATCTGTAACACTTTACCATACCTCACCATCTGGCATTAAGCTGTAAAAAAAAATTACTATGAAGAGATTATAACACATATTGTAGTACACAGATATGCATGTGTGTTAAATTATAGGTCAACAACTAGAAATACAATCTTCTGTAAGGCACTGATGAGTGGATGCTAGTGTATGCACAGATAGTGATTGATAAAACAGTGTATTAGTAATATAGAATATGTCTTTAGGAGAAGTTAGAATTATTGAAACATATTGTACATTAATATACAAAATATGCAACATTTTTTATGTAGTGCACATTACCCTCGGCCATGACTAATACGACATAAAACTCTGTGGTATAATGTAATATTGACTTTTTTTTTTTTTAATTTTAGAAGCAGAGAAATGTGCCACTTTAACAATATCATTTAAAAATTGTAAGCCAAGAAAAACTCCACTGTGCCTTCTTTGGTGTGTGCAGTGTACTTTTCTGTATGTTGCTTTCTGGACCAATGTTTTGCACTTTTGTTTAAATAAAACAAATTGTATCACAAATAACAATTGTAGGCTATCCAGAAGCTTTTTTCAAATCAGTGTGGAATTACATTGTAACATAAATAAATAATTGTGAATCCAAAAATCAACTCACAAGTCTTCGGTTTGCTGTACGAATTTTTAACCCAGCATCTTGTTTTTAGCTGTGAAGCCGTTAGCTCCAACTTTCCAGCAATATGTTTGATGTCTTTGTAGCCCTTCCAGAAGCTTAGTAATCAGACCAGAAATGCAGTCACTCTTCGGAGAGTTTTGGGTGACTCTGATGAGTCATTCCAAAACAATAAATCCATCTGAATGGCTACTTAGTTCCTGTTCTCTATGAATATAATAAGAATACTTTGCTCCATTCACCCAAGATCCAAGATGGAGCTAACTGACAGGTCTATGAACAAATTACATAGAGTTTGTCAGCTCAATATGGCATTTAGTGAGCCAATAGAAACCCATAGTAGGAGGGGCTTGTATTTGGTGTATGTGTATTGGGGAAATACACACAGACCCCCAGGAGGCCCCCTGTAGGTCTGGAGGCTGAAATTGGTGTGATTGATTCATTGATGATTGTTCTTCTCTGTGTGATTTCAATACCTTACTGTGATGTTACATTTCCGTCTTTTCTTTTGTCTTTATAGTCGTAAAACAATTTATACATTTATGTGGCATCCCTGCATCATGCATATGTTGATAGCCTAGGTACTTCTGAAAAAAATGATGTCTATACCTAGATTGTACATCACAGGGTTGAGGTAATACAAGCATTATCACACAAGGAGACCAGGCAAACCAAATATTGGAAAAATATCTTAGACTTCGAAAGGGTTAATGCTAAATTTGGGTGTGTGTGTACATCGAGGCGTGCAATTTCTTACACACTCAGACATAAACTAAGACATTCATTACTCATAGCCTATCAACACAGCACAGGTTGAACTCTGCCCATCCTTCATTTCAAACACTGAAACTAAGAAGGAGATTTGGAGGGTTGCTGACTCAAATCCCTCTTAGTTTAGAACTCCTACACCTCGTCAGCCTCTTCATGGCACATAGGATTTGACAAGAACAAACTGGTCCTGCTGGAGAAGTGGAGGTTGTGCCAGACCTTTACAAGGTACTCCCTGCTGCAGATCCAGAGGAGCGAAGTTTTCTACTTTCAAGGACGCTTCCTTAATGATGAAAGTAAACAACATGAACAAGGGTGTTTAATATTTCATGGCCCACCCACAGGTGTAGCGGTGTGCTGGGAATAACATACATCCACACATTCCAATGTGGATCTGATTAAGAGGAGGGTATTGTCCCTGTTGCAAATGGCCAGATCTCCTGTGTGTGTGTGTGTGTGTGTGTGTGTGTGTGTGTGTGTTTGTGTGTGTGTGTGTGTGTGTGTGTGTGTGTGTGTGTTGGGTCTTGAATGTATTTGCTGCCTCAGTCTTTTTTTCTTCTCTCGTCCACAATCTCTCTGTGGTGATATATGGAACATATGGGAAATTATTGTGGGGTTATAAAGGGCTGTTGACTTCAGCAGACATGCAATAAATTAAGCTGTTTGTGCAAGGGAGGAAAAACATGAGCTCTTTAGGAACACTTAGTGCAGATTTCCTGTACAGACTTGACTCTTCTTCTCCTTCTCCTTCTCTCCTTCATTCTTTCTCCCTCTCCTCCTTTCTAACTCCTCCTTTTACCCTTTCCTAAGCCCATTCCCTCCATCTCTTCCTGACTCCCTCTCACTGTTGTACCACAGGTCACAGCACAATCTCATTCTGTTCTCCTAGTTGGTGGTAACACAGTGGGATATATCCACACAAATTACACACATAAAACTCGTAAAACCTGGAAAATATTTTAATAGTTTCCGCACCCCCTTAGCGGCAACAAGCTGCATGTGCAAACCTGGTGAGCTCCACCAACGTTATTGGTGCAATTAAATGTGAAACACAAGAGAGGAACATGGGGGAGTGGGAGCCCAAAATGGCTGTAAACAAGAAAAATGACACTTGACAAGTTGTAATTTATGGACGTTGTTTCAAAAGCAAGAGACTCACCGTTCCTACACTGGCAGAGAAGGAAGAATACGGCACAAGGATCCGGGCATCAGAGGATCTATGCACAGAATGTTAGTGAATCAAAGCCACACAGAGACAAAAAAGGGGAAGAGAAAGCTGCGACTTCAAAGTCATAGCATGATGAGCAATGCACAGAGAGAGAAAGGAGGAGAGAGTGAAACCAAGAGAGAGACAGGAAATGTGTTTATGTGTGTGTCAGAGAGAGAGAGAGAGTGAGAGAGAGAGAGAGAGAGAGAGAGCTAGCTTTGCAGGATGATAGTACCCAAAGCAAGCACGGGACGGTGGGGGGAGGCCCCTGGATACAGGCGTACTCTCCTCATCTCAAAGAATGCTAAATCACCCACACACATACACACACACACACACACACACACACACACAAACACACACACACACACACACACACAAACTGTCTGGGGAAGAGACGCCATTGAACAGAATAAAATAGGAGCTTTCAAACACCAAACCCATCCTGAAACAAATCAGCGTCACCATTTACGTGTTTACTCTCTTTTCAGAAATGAGGACAAAACTGAACCAAAACAGTCACCACAAATAAGCATGCTATGGAAATTGAAGACGTTTGTCATGCTTGATGAAGGCCTCCAACGTTTTCTTCAACAACAACAGCCGAAGCCAGATGTTTACTGTGATGGTTACACTGCAAATATTCTTATACCCAGCATACAGCATACTGGTGTAATTTTAGATTGCACTCCCAATAAAGTGATTTAGACTGGTCTAATTTGTTTATTGTATTGTTAAAACGGTTAGATAAGTGCCACATTTTTTGAAAGTTTATCTTAATGATTTTTTACCACTTGTAATAGTGTCCACAATACAGAAAGGTTTTTTAAAATTTGTCTTTAAGAATTTGTCATTTTTAGTCATTTCATCATGACTAAGGCCTCTTTTCCACATAGCACCCAACCCTGGTGTTTAACAGCTCTCCAGTTTCTTATCTGCTTTTCAAGAATTACATTTAAAACTGAATGAATCAAAGAATCTAATGCATATGGAACCCAGCATAAGCTTATTCTTCAAAGTTGTTGGACCTGCTAAAGGCATTGAACAGTGAAAATTGTCTAATTTGGGCAAACTGTAATCACTTTACTTGAAAGCGCTTCTTCTTTCAAATGTGACTCATTTGCATGCACTAAATTCCACAGTGGACCTAAGGAAGTATAAAGATTAACCAAAATTTGAAAGTCTTCACAGCATATATTAAAGCCTCTTTGCCACATAAATATACAAGTTAGATTTGCAGTGTAGATGTCCTTTAATTTGCAAAATGACAATATGCTTGTCTGATGCACCAAGCACCTCCAATTGCAGCTCATTAACTCAGTCAGGGGGAAGCGTTCTACAAGCATACAGAGAAACTATTAAAATACTTCCATTAAATGGAAAAAAAAACACCCCGGTTGCAGCCCAAAGTGTCTTCATTTGGGCTCAAATGTGAGATATGCCGTTGCTATAGTAATATGGCAAAGGCCGTAGCCCTCCTCCCAGCTGTTGGTGGGTTTTGTGTGTAAGAGAGAGAGAGAGAGAAAAGGAAAGAGAGAGAGACTGTGTGATTGTGTGTTTGTGTGCGTGCACGCATGCATTGATGCTGCCTCCTTGCTGTGTTCCCCCTTTCAGTCTTCAGAATAGTGTCTCTACTAATCCGTGAAAGTTGCGGCGCTCTGAACCAGTGGCCAAGCCTTTTCCCACTGAACCAAGTCCCAGGGTCTGCGCTCTGCTTTACACTTGATTGGTCCCTCCCGTGGCAGGACTCCCCTCCCTGCTGGGCGTGGGCCTGTCCCCCTCGCTGGGCAGCTCAGTACTGCCTAATCGCCTTCTCCCCACCATAATTACCAGCGCTGAGCCCAGGACTCACCAACACACCATTAAAGTCTGGCCAGCCAGTCCTCAACAGCCCTCACACATCCAGCACTTAGCACAAGCCCAGACTCAGGCCTAAGACCAGGCCCAACTCCACCAACAGAGCACCTGTTCATGCCTGGGATGCCCCGCAGCACTGTGGACTTGGCTGGTGCTGCTGCTGGGTAGGAAAAAGAAAGGGGCTGGCAGCTGTGCTGTTGTCCTCCTCCTCCCCCTGCAGTGGAGGTGATGTGTTTATTTGGGTTGGGATGCTGCATGGAGAAGCTGTCAGAGGTAACTATCTCCTTGTTGTGCACTACAGAGTACCAGGGAATCCACCCTGCAGAGACAGAGCCCTTTGATATGTGACCACTTCAAACACAAACATACAATGGAAGCAGTCAGTTGTGGAAATAGCCCAAGTTGATGTTGTGTGGGCAAGGTGAGACAAATTTGCTTTGCTCAAAACCAACCCTTGCATTTTAGTTTTCCATCCGTATATATTTTCGGCAGAGCAAATACGAAACATATTGTACACTCTGAACATTGGTAATACTGAAATGTGTGTAAAATCAGAAATAGAAATGCTCCCACTTTCTATTTTGTTGTACCCACGAGGTTCCAAATTTCAGACTATTGCACCATTGGTGAGAGCATATGGGACTGGCCAGGTGAAATGCAGTGACCTGGCAAACATTCCAAAGACTGATGAGAGTCGGGTACACGTCAGAAGGCACTGGGTGTGCTGGCACAAACACTACCCAGAATGTGGATCAGACACACATACCGAGCACTCGTTAGCTTATTACTCTCTTATTAGGAACATTTTTGCCTTGCATGGATTGGCAGAATCCCGCTAGCCACCCTCTTCACATGGCCCAGGCTCTGTCAGCGCTGATCAAAAGACATTTCTTCACATCTCCAGACGCCAGGGAAAAAAGGAGAAGAAAAGAGGGAGAGAAGAAAAGAGCCAGAAGGGGGCATACTGCTCTCTCTTTTCTCTGGTCTTTTGGTGAATGAGGACTTTTCACAATGCCCTCTCTTTTTACTTTATTTTTTCATTCTTCCATTGGCAAAAAAAAAAATGGAAAGAAAAAAAGAAAAAACATCATTTCCCAATGTGTTTCACCAAATTGTTTTTGCCAAATCAAAAACAATTGTCTGCAGGTGAAGAATGTGCCTGCAGAATTACAACCATTCCAGGGGGAGAAAGAGGTCTTCACAAATCTGACTGGCTTCCCGGTAGCCAAGACCCCCTCGAAGTGGTAATGAAAAGTCTAACTTTAGCCTCCCAGCTGTATGTCTCAATCCATAATCCTTCCCCAAAAACCTCACCGTAGTGCCGCCTACCACTCCCATGGCGTTCCCAGCCTGTGCCGGGCTGGGCCTGCACTGATTCATGTGGCAGTCCCATGTCATACTCTCAACCTGAAAAGGATTTGCTCGCTTATATTTACCAGGGTGGTCAGGGAAGCTCTCTTGAAACACAGAAAGCCTAGTGTCTGAGCCTCACCCCCAGACAGTATTTTTACCGCTCTGTGCTAGTAACCTGGACATGTTGGACCTTACCAGAACCAGATGAAGCTCCAGTGTTTCCAGAGTGGTGTGTCTCAGCAGTGCAGAGGTGAGTGTCTGTGTGTTTTCAGAGCTGTCTGTGACAACATACAGTAGCTGAATTGGTACCTGGTGCGAACAAGCGTGATCAGGATTGGTGGCTCTGCCTGTGAAGTGACAACAGGCCCATAAACCTCTGAAATGAAGAGACAGTTAACATGTCAGCATTTTTCAGTTGTTAAAACTGTGTTTATTCCATGGATCTTTGTACATTTGGACGGCCATTTTCAGCTGCTGTTTCATAAAGATGCCAAATGTGGAGAAGATCTAATACATAAAAAAACATCCATCTCCACTAGATTAAAAATGTATTGATTTCCTGTGAATTATTCTGGCAAAGTAAGGAAGATGTAAAGGAAGATGCTAATTGGTCATAGTATAACTAATTGATGGCGTGTATGTAAATTACAGCTTTTCAAAGAGTGGAAAGACGTAAGAGAGAGCAGTCTCCAGCAGGTCTGTCCATCTCAGTTGTTCCTCTATGGTGCAGCCGACTTGGGTAAAAAGTACAGACTGTGCTACTTACCCATACAGCGTGCCTAAGGATCCAGTAAGATATGAGAGCTGAACACATGTTGGTAGGTGAGCTGTTGTGGATGGCGGTGGTCCACTCCAACACTCTGCATCCACTCCAGTCAAGTAAACATGCCAAGGTGACCTCTGGACAGCTGGGTTTCTACATCCTGTGGTTGGTTCTACGTATGTGTGCGTTGGGAGCAGTGGGTGGTTGACAAAGACTCTAAGGAAGGGACAGCTCATCCTATTTCATGTGCGTGTGTGTGTGTGTGTGTGTGTGTGTGTGACGGCCATGTGGTTAATACTAAACACTGTCTGGTGCAGCAAATGAAAGCATTATTGTGTGGAACATGCACAACGCTTGCCTGATATAATCCACATTTTCTAGCATATGTCTTGGTTAAAGGCGCAAATTAAGATATCTCGTTGCTGCAACATGTCTTGAAATTGATGTTATCATCATCACCCGAGTGGAATTTCATAGAATTGAGGCATGACCTGAGAAAGACGTTTGGACCAATGCAAATGCAGACAAAATGGCCGCTGTTGCTAAGCTAACAGGGGAAGAAGAAGATGGATCTCATAGTCTTTGAATGCTGTTTGAAAGCATGTTTTATTCGTCCAGCATGTTTTGAGCAGCTTAAAACCCACTTCGCCTTCTCTAGTTCACATTCTTTCAGATGTGCAGTATGTGCTGTGTTATACAAGCGGTGCACTCTTAAAGGTCTCCTGGCAAATTGACTTTTAAATCATGCATAATAGTTTAATTTAATGAGAGTTTAAATGAGATTGTTTCTATTCACAAAATGTTGATAGTGTAAATAAGAAACAGCACACACTTCACCAGACTGCAGCACTAGAATGAGTGACTACTTAAACATTTTCAGCCAGCATTTGTGAGTTATGAGATGAGTAAAATGTGACAGCTTCATATGAAAGTGTGTTAGAGTCTTTGCAGTTAAAAGCTTTCCTAGTATGACACCAGGAAAGCCTTAACATTTTTGTCTTTAACTTTTTTTTTTCTCCCTATGCGTTTACTTTGGAAAATCCTGTGAGAGATATTTTTCTTTGTAATCGAGATTTAAAGGATAAGATTGGTAACTTTCTCTCCCAGTATACTTTTCCATTGATCTCAAATTTTAAAGTGTAGATTATGGAAGTGAATACATTTTTTTTTACATTAACGGTAAAGTTTCTTAAAGTAAGTTAAGATAGCAAAAGAAAGAAACAGAATGAAAATAAATGAAGAAAAAGAAAGAAAGGAAGAAAGAAAAAAAGAAAAGAAAAGAATGATAAAGCTTTAAAGTATAATTAAAATGAGTATGGTATCTGTTTAAACAACTATATGATAAAATACTAAATTACAGCGACCTGCAAGAGTTAGCAAAAACTAAAATGATTTTTTTTTTAACACCATTTTTGTTAAAATGTGTATTGTTTGCACTTTTAATACAGTTGACCCACTGATGTAAATACCAAACAAATGATTGGGATAGAATTGAAAATTTTTGTTGTGGGTGAGTCGAGGTGTCCTGATAAGAAGGCGGGACTCTGCTGACAGTTCAATGTCCTCTCTGCAAAACATACGAAAAACAGATGGTGGCCTTTCATTCTGCAAACTGAGAGAAGTTTCTCATTTCAATCTAGGAGAAACATCTGATTTGACTCACAGTTTTTGATCAAAAACTCTGCTTCTTATTTGTCGTTGCATACTATTAGATTCTGATGAGAGCCTCCCATTCCTGACAATGTCCCTTGAAGAAATAAAAAGACTTGAAATAAAAGAATCTTCTGCCAGTTAGACGCCACCTTGAAATAGAGAGCTAATGAATTTCATTGTCTTTTGATGCTGCACATGAAGTTTTAGCAAATGTATAAACAATTAAAAAGAATTACAAAGAAACGCACAAGCAGATGGCTCCTTCAACAAACAGCTAAACTAACACAAAGTAATCACTTTCCGATTGTTCTCGCAGATACATTTGCCTGACATCAGCTGGAAAAGTTTTTTCACAATGCTCGTATAACTTTCTTTTCTCCATCTGCTGAAACTACGATTAAAACCATAATGTCAGTTTAGAACTGTGATTACTGTGATTAATCAAATATTTCTCTTTAGTGAAAAGTATTTGGGTGTGTATACGCGGTCACAACCAAGTTCCTGCACACTGAATTAAAATGAAGGTTTTACATTTTAAAACACCTGTGCTCGCTGACAGTGAGATTGTAAAATTGTAAATTTAGCAATATTTTTTCAATGTTTTTCTTTTAAAGGAGCCCTTTTACTTATCTCCTCAAAATGCTAATACCTTTTTTGAATGTATTTTTTAAATCTAGAATAAAAAAACTTTGCTTTTTATTATGGCTTGTACCTTGAAAGAGACTTGTTTTTGTTTATCTACGCCTACATTTAGAATAAAACAAATTTTCCTTATGATGATATTCCTTAAGTTTTTGACCAAAACTTAAAATGTACTTAAACAAAATCCACAAACGCTAACCCTAACCCTTAGCTTTAAATTACAACAAGACTATAAAATGAATTTTTGTGTGTTTAATCTTAATTTCACATATATTATAAAGTCAACTGTTTTGGACTACTACTTAATGGACAGTCAAACAACACAACAACAAAACATCGGACAAAATTTTATCGTTTCCGATTTCTAATACACTGTGGCAATATTTTAATGTTTTTCGTTATTACCGTGTTTTTTTCTCTCCAAAAAAACACTATCGGCCCTTAAGTAAAAGGGAACAATAAAATGTGTTCATGTGTTTGGTTTAACAACAGATATTCTGAATGTTTTCTAGGAAAAAGAGATGATGATAATGATGATGATGGTGACTGAGAGTATTGTGAAGTTAGTATCGGTATCTGTAAGTAAATCCAATGTAAGAAGTAGGCGGCCTGCTTATATCACAGAGGCCCCACTTTCATTTTGTCGACTTAAATTGATTCACCTGAAGGCTCTGGTCACATATTTCTTTAAACGTACCTTAAAGGAGCCTGGCCATAATTCTAGTGTACAAAAGGGACATGTCAGAGTCACACAATCGACGAGAAATTAATAGGGAATAGGTTTTTGTGGATGTTCTTTAAAGGCGCTCCAATTTCACACGGTCAAATTAAAGCACCGTTATATTTTAGTTCCATTGGTGTTATTCCTGCTGTTTGGTCTTCAGGCTTTTCCCCTTAATTTATGCAATCTGAGAAATTATATTTTGTGTTAAATTCTTCAAAATTATTTATATATAAATATAAAGTAAAATTAATAAATAATGGTTTAGAGATTGTTAGATATTTAAATACATTTTAATGTACATTTTTACATTTATGTTGATGGACTGAGACTTTTTGCTGGCTGCTTTTCTGCACCCTATAACAGATTTAAATTTGAAGACATGCAAACATATCTGAGATACACTTGAGTCATGTTTGTTATTTATCAGTACTCTGTTTTGATTGCTGATGTATATTTTGGATCAAGAATTGTCAACAATGTCGTTACCTGTCCTGCCACTGTGACACATCACATCATGACACTTCTGTCTGAGCTGAGTGCTGCCATGCATCACTTTTTGTTCTGGTGCATGTCACCCAAAATTTACGAAAGATGACATACATGATATATGATGTGTAACCCCTACACATGTTAGTGCTGGAGCTGATACTTATTTGAAGGACTCTGACGTGCAAGTTTGAAAGAGGAAATGCATCTGACAAAGTGAGGAGATTTAGTAACCTTTAGCTCGGCTTGTGTTTGTAAAAACACATATTTGCAGCTAGCATCTAAACGAGACAACATGTGCAATCTTTGCTGCAGAGTGATGCAAATTGGGCCTAATTGTAAAAAACACATAAAAAACAAAAAAACATAGGACAATATTCAACAAAGTTGTTGGTGTCTCTAATTTCGGAATTCATAAATAACATAAAAATTGTTGTTTTTCAAAACTGAGATTGGTGCAGTACACTTGAGTCTGATAATAATAATCTTCCTTTCAGTAAAACAAAAAAAGAGTCTGCATTATATAACCAGGAAGTTGACTTCCAAGGTCCTGCAGCTTGTTTATGGTGACATCTCATTGCTTGGTCGGCAGGGTCCTGCCAGTGTGCATCTTTATTAATTTCTGTGCACTGCTGGCGTGGGCACCCCAGCAGCAGCAGTGACAGCCCTTATCCCTCCTCTGTGCTCCACCTCATACTAAGCCCTTGATTTGAAGGACAGGCAGCTCAGGACGGAACAAGTGCACCAAAGCAGAGAGTAAGCAAAGCTTTAGTGCAAAGGCCACTTTCCGGTGTATCTTTTTTGGACAACAAGTACACCACACTCACTGCTTAAAAAAGACATGTCACAGTTAATGCTTCATCTGCCATACAGCTACAGGTTTAGCCAAACAAAAGTTAAAGGGCAACAGCCATGAGCAGGAAGTATCTGTTGGGTGTGTGAAGTCGGTCTATAATGAATCCACCACCCAAATCCTCACATCTTTTTTAAAAGCCCCACGGTCAGACAGATCCTGGATCCTGACAGCAAAAGTAAACAACATTTTGTTAAATTATAAAAGAACAGAATGATAGAAACATTGTGAAACACACAGTTGTTATTACCTCTAAATCTGTCTGCTGCAATTTTTATTCCAGAAGGAAAAGTTTCCTCTAGGGCAGCACCAGGAGGTGCTGTAAAGCAGATAGCCTTTGATAGCACCAGCAAAAACAAACATGGCTGATGAGAGGGGCAGGGCCGACGGTAACATACACTGGCATGGGGAGTTAACGCAATGTTACCGTCTGAGGAGCTTTTCTAGGTCGGAGCATCGATATTAAAAAAGATCCCCTGGCATGGGCTCCTACCTGGGGCTCAGAGAGGAGACACACCGTGCTATGACCTCAGCTGAAAAAAAATCAAAGTCATGTTAAAAACTATAGCGCTGCTGTTAGCATGGTTGCTAAGTAGTATTCAGCAAGCTTTAGCAACGCACAATGCAACATTCAATAATTAGAGTAGCGCAGGCATCCAATCCCTGGCCCCTGTGCCATTCAATTTACTGCATACATTACAACTTTTGCAAACCCTTTTTCAGTTGAAATGTCAGCTGCTCACCTGTACTTATATTTTTAAAGCATGTTGGACCTTATACCAAAGTGTCTTTAGCATTTTTATCACTAAACACTATATGCAGTGAATAGTAAGAAACAATGGGATTGGCTGAATTGATTGACAACAGTAAGTGTTGAAGGCTTGTTTTATTGAGTCCCAGATTAGGCCCAGCCGAAAGTGATAAACTAAAAGACGAGGCGACCAGGTCCTCTGTCGTCCTCATCTGAAGTGTTAAACCTCACCCTGACTTTGCAACGCTGAGGCTTGTGAGTCACAACTGTGAAGATATAATGTTATTTAAACCCAATCTGTCACCAAATGGAGCGAAGAAAATGCTTGCCAAGTGCACAAGTCTAACATCACCTCTCATGACACACACACACACACACACACACACACACACACACACACTCCTATCTCCATGTCATTAAAAAGAGAATTCTTGGAGTTGTCATTAACACAATCGCCATCAAAGGTCAGGTTAAAACTTTAAGTGATAGAAGTAACAACACTATTTTATGACTTAATATGAAAAATATTTAGTTCCTATAACTGACAGATTTTTTCAGATGGTAATGAGAACAAAACGTAAAACATTTTTTCAATGTGATAACATGCAATAATGAACAATTTCTCAGTGACGAACATCCCTGCATCCCTCTTGGTTCTAACTGTTGCCGCGGCGTGCGACCCATTTAGCCTTTTAAGCAAATCAGAAACGTTGCTAATTTTGACAGCTCATTTCACGAGTACCCAACCCTTAACAAGTCTGCGCCTTCTGCAACAATATTGAAGATGGTGACAGACAAGGAACACTGGCATGTTGATGCCCTGATGGTGCCCTGGCGGGGCAGAAATACACGCCGCCACATGCCCATAATGTATGAATGGATGTTGGCTTGCGGGGCCTTGTTGAGACCAGAAAAGTTAGTTTTGAAAACTGTTTCTGACTTATAGTTCAGATTTGTGGACAAGTGGAGTTGTCATCTATGAGGTACTGTACCTACACTAGATGGCGGTCGACGTGCCCCCAGTTTGCAGAAGCAAGCAGGAATACTGGCTCAGAAGCAAAGCGATGTACTGCTGTGGATGGGGCGAGCAGCAAAACGTAGCCACCTAAAAAAGAGACCCCCTAAAAATATCAATATCAATTTAAGTGTAAACTATATTTTCACCACTTGCGAAACCAGACCACCTTGCCATCAAGCGTTATCTATGTTCTCTTTAAAGCCACCAGACTACTAAACTAAACTAACTAAACTAATTTTACCTTGCAGAACGAAGGAGTTGCTGGTCTACCACTGCCTCAATCTGTGAGTTTCTTTGTGTTGGTGACCTTGGTGAATCTGAACTTACCCTTTAAAACACCCAATTCAAACAATAACACAAATAAACTGATCAATCAAGGTGGTAGACTAACAACCAAAGTGTTCTTACTGTTTTTGTCAAAGGCAGGGGTGTAGCACAAAATTCGTGACCCTGTAGAAAGACATATTCTAATGGCCCCTTCCCACATCCACATCTTTTCATTTTAGCTTTTTGGGCCCTCCCCACATGTGGGCCCTGGGTCCTCAGTCCGACGCTCCTGGTCAAAGGATTCTAGTAGTTTTTGAAGAGAGCCTAGATAGTTATATACAGTATATACAGTATATACTGGATTCAGTACCCATCAGAAAGTTTTTCCTGATGGCAAAGTGAAAATATTCTAAATATGACAGATATTGATTTTTTGAGGTAATAAAACACTACTGCTGTGTGCCTCCGTTCACAGCAATACATTGCTTAGCTTCCGTGCTGTTGCTCCTACTTTCTTCTCCAAACTGGGGATGTGCCGACCAACTATGACTGAATATGCATAATTAACACTGCTTCAAAAAATCTGAACTTTCCCTTTGAGTAAATGCACAATGCCACACTGTAGATATACTTTGTTTGTAAGAAAAGTCTTGCTTTCAAAATTCTACTGAAATAAAAGAAGAAAAGTATTAGTAGCCAAAGTGTAAGAGTGCTCAGTGCATGGCTGCTTGTCTGTGTTATATTTAGGTATCATTATATTGTATCATTCTGTTGTTTCATTATCATTATTGTGCAATAATTCAGCGTTTTGTTATAGTTTGTGTGTCTTTGTATGAAGTAATTCAGGCAAGAAGAGTCCTTGGTTTCTTTCCTTATAATATCATATAACTGAAACTAATAATGGTTGTTGAGCCCTTGTGCCTGCTCAGTTGGTTTGACTTTGTCTTTCTGAAGGTCAAGGGATTCAGCTGAATTACTTTACGTCAGTTTGTTTAAATCAGCAGGTCTGTGGTATAATAGAATGGACTAACCTAAGTACACTTGGGATATAGCATTCAGGCATATGAATTCAAACTGCTGAGTGAAGCGATATTTGCAACCCCAGGCGACATTAAGAACCAAATCAACATGGCTGCTGGGCTTAAAAGAATAATAATATTCTAAAAGAAAAATTATATATTGCCAAAATGAAACTGGCAAAGAATGCAGGGTGTGCATGTGGCAGTGGGCTGCTCTATAAAGACATCTGCTGATTACACAGTTTGGGGAGGCCTGGTAGAGAGAAGCCTGGCAGCGAAATGTGTAAAGAGATTGAGACCACACGATGACTGCTGAAAGAACACAGCACTCAGACCCTCACAGCCAGTCACTCTGAGCATGAAGCCATGAAGACGTGAAGCGGAAAGTTGCATTCACTCAATTTTACACAACAAGAGAACGCGGGCTGCCCAGGGTGGCCAAATGTTATTAGGCCCCCGAAATCCAGTCAAGGCCTTTCTCGTTTTGTCCAGGCCTACTGCTCGACAGGCACACAAAATATCCAACAAATATTCAACACGCGTTGGATTTTTCACTACTATTGTGAAGTAAGCAGACAAGAAAAAAACAATCCTTTATTTTGAGGGTGCAGACTTGATCATGCTCTCTGCATATGTCAGATGTGCTGTGTTCGCCTCTCGAAGACAGTGGGAAATGGGTGTCTGTCTCGGCTGACAGTGACATGCCGGCAGACAGGTCTGCCTACATGCATCCCTGGGTGACGTTGTGTCAGCGTTGTGTGTGGCAGGTAGAAACAGAGACCTGCTTCAGGTGGGCCATGTCCTGCAGCGGGACTCCCCGGGGAGACGTGCCATGGTGCCATACTGCAGATGTCCTCCTAGATGTGGCTGCGGGGCCCCGAAACAGCACCTAGAGCCTTCCACTAAACAGGGCCAGATGATTGGACATAGACAACGCCCACACCCTTCTGCCACAGTCCTTTTAGACTCAATGTTGAATCATTATTGCAACTGCCACCAATGTAATCATAATCAACAACCCTGTCGTGCCATTATGACTCTTCAAAGCAGACTTTGAAGTAAGAAAACAGGCAAACATTTGGATCAGAAGGTGAAGAAAAATCTAAATCAAAGAATGGTGGTGCAAGATTTAAACACAAATTGCAGTTTATATGTACGCAGAAGCGTTATCTGCTATATTATCGTTGTAACTGCATCTGAGCAAAGTTTTCTTAATGGTTTGGACGGATATGTCTCTCTGGTTAGTTACACACAGGCTCTACAACTGACATCCAGATTCAGAGGAGAAACAGACGGGCTGGAGAGAGTCGACTATTCGTTCTTTTATCTTTTATCACAAAAAATAATGGCTATAAATAATGGCTGGAATGTTTCCTCTGTGGGCCTCAGGTACTTCTGTTCAGCGAGAGTGCTTATTATATGATTGAACTCTTATTCTGAGAGAAAGAGCTTTTTAATTTGTAACTGGGCAAATATAATTATTTTTTATCAGGAGATAACCAGATAAACACAGCGTTATGGACTCCTAATTGAAGCTTATCGCCAAATTGAGGATAACTTAAACACAATGAGTACTGTTTACATTGAGCTTATGTTTCACCAGGACATCTGAGGGCATCTGGTTCTACCTCAGCTGAGCCATATGTGTCCCTCTGATCATGTTTAGCCAATGCATCCTACGTGTGTTTTTCCTGAGCCTCCTGTCTCCTCCTGACCTCTCACCCAGGCTCTCTCTTTCGCTTTGTTGTGCAGGTCAGAGTCCACGCAACCGCGCCTACACAACCGCATGGCCACGTTTTGGTATGCAGATACACAGACGCAGGTAAGTCTGCTCCAGGTGCACCCCACAGTGATCCCGACCCGTTCAAATTCACTTCTCAGCTCAGGGGTCAGGCCTAGGGCCCAGCAGGCTTCCAGCACAGGTCACAGAGGGCCTCAACAACCCAGAGATGAGACTCCAGACTGGCATGAAGAGGAGCGTTTGATGTGGCCCTGAGCTGGGCTATGTTACAATGTTGCTATGCCTTTAATTAGCTCCAGCAGCTGCTACTTCCTGGTTGACAGGCCCTGGCAAACTCCACTGTCTCTGTAATCTCTTACAGGTGACTGTCAGTTGCATGTCAGCTCATTGTATAGTGACAGGCTGCGTGTTCTTCTTTAAGTCAGGTGTTAGAGCTTTAGAAAGCAACATCGCTGTTTACCAAGCTAATTAACTGTGTGTGACTGTAGACAAGATTTAAATGAAAAAAATTAAAAAACTCATAGTGTTATAATGACCACAGCATGTTTCCGAATATGTTATGCAAATAAATCTCAGAGCACCAATCCCCTGACCATTATTATTTCTTTTACAACTTTTGTGCCTGTTTTCTGAGGATGCAATCATGATTAAGAGATTGCAAAGTTCTCTTGGTGACCCTAAACGTGCCACTCTGCATTCTTTATCTGGATTTCAAGCTTGCACAAAGACATCTTAACCACTGGAAATTGCCCTCTGAGGACTGACGGCGAGAAATTGATCTCAGATTAGATGAGCGCACCTCGTTCCCTGCTCTCCTTTGTCACACCCAAGTTGGTGGATCTTTCCTTAAAAACCAGAGATGAAAAAGGGAGAATTTGCAGCTGGCTATGGCATACTAATACCCTGGACTCATTAAATTAATGGGGGGCAGATTCCCCTCACTGAATGTGCACTGATGCCCTTTGAGTTTGCCGGGACTAGAGGGTATGCAGCACTTTGAAAGCCCTGACCGGCATATTGAACGTGTTTTAATAGAACCCTTTTAACACTCCAAGTAGGATGCACAGTAACTCTTTGCCTTTAAGTTCCCGCACCTCACTGTGTGATCTCGTCAGATAGCCACTCTATCCTCGGATTGAGGCCTGGAGAGGGGGAGGGGACCATGCACGTAAATGAGGCCAGAGGTGCCCATATCTCAGCAGTGGTCATTCTTTCCTGGAGATGTGAATCTTTGAGACATGGTGCGGGGCAAGCTTTGATGTATGAAGGTGCTCGGCGTAAGACTGAAACAGGAGGCTTCCAGGCAGACATTCAGTGGCATTCCCTTCTGACCCCTCATTGGCCAGTGTTGATTTAATTACTCCATACCTAGCCACTAAGGCTACAATATAAAATAGATTCAGTTCCACATATGGCCATTATGGATGTCATTGCCTATTTAATGAAAAGACACCTCTGCGAATCACTCCATAATATAGGCAAGCCGCGGGAAATGTATATATAGGCTCCAGTGAAGAGGCTTTCATTGCCAGGATTTCAATGTGTAAAGGGCAAAGACAAAGATATTGTTTTTGATGGAAAAAACATTGAGTAAGTCTTAATACATTGGGAAGAATAGAATATTAATATATACATTTTGCATATTTGCCCGACAGCAAAAAGATGAATTGATAAGAAAAGATTGCTGGTTAATTTCCATGACAAAAAACTATTTTTAAAGTTCTAATACATCACCCTCATATTTATCAGAACCACAAGTGCCAGATATTAAGATAGGTAGAATTTGTCTTTAAGGAAAATAAGATATTAAGCATTATTTTTAGCTTTTTATGATTTTTGTATCATAGTGTTGGTTAACAACAAACCAAAAATGTATGGCTTTCTCTTCCCTGAGCTGAGAGGACATCATGATATAATGTTAATCTAGCTTTCAGTTCTTCAGTCATCTTGACTACATGCTTTTGAATGCTATGAAACAGGAAAAAAAATTGATTGAGATTACACACAGTCAGGAATGGGTTAGCAGTAGGGGTGGGAATCACCGGACGTCTCCCGATACGATATCATCACGATACTTATGCCAAGATATTGTTGCGATTTTAAACATGTTGCAATATTCTGTGACATATTGCAATTTATAACCTTTTTTTTAACTTCTAATTTTTTCCAATTTCAAACGATGTCCACAAATGTCCATCTGTGGACTTTTCTTTGTTTGTTCATATCACTTCAATTCTATTGCTGAAAAACGGGATTGTCAAGCAGACAAACTGACCAACACATTTATAATAAAAGATTGATACTTGCCGCCTGTGTATCGATACAGTATTGCTACTGAAAATGTCGCAAAACTATGCTGTATGGTTTTTTTCCCCCACCCCTTGTTAGCAGAACTTCATCACGGCGGGCTGAAATACCATTCAAATGCAGCTTAATAAAACAAGTAGATACTGACAGCAAGACGCAGTGTCTGAGCCGGACAACAAGGCTCTAACTGTTAAATAGTGAATAAAGTCAAGATCCAGTCGAGCTAAAAATGGCTGACTCAGGTGTGCAGCAGAGAAAGCATTGCGTTTCTTGATTACAACTCTCTCTCTCCCTCTGCTTCTCTATCTCAGCCTTTGCATGAGACAAAACTGCACCATATACCTCTCACAGAAAGCCATGTTAGGCAGTCATTTCATTTGTATAGCTCGCTTTGACAGTAATGATTTCATAAAGCCTTTGATTTTAACTCAATCACCATGGCTGCAACATCGCTGGATATCACTCATTAGTGATTCCATAAGCAGAGAGCAATGCACTGCTGTAGCAGCTGATACTTACATGCCTCCCACTCTAAAGTGTGGCGGTAATTTATTCTCTCCATTTATTCTCTCCCCGGTGCTCATCATCCTGATGCAACTCACACAGTGACAAGAATCCATCTCTGTGGTACCTGGGAACAAAGCAGGAGGAGGGGTAAAGGGAGGAGGATCACATGTTTTGTGATCACAATCAGAAGGGAGAGTAATGGTTACTAGGCAGGTTTACAACATCCTAATGCCACATTACTACCACTAAAACATCCTGTGAACAATAAAACCAGTGAGCTGAAGTAAAAACAATTCACTGGCTGAGATACGATCCAATATGAGCTATCTACTCATGCCAAAAAAAAATTCTCAGAGTATGACTTAAGCACTTCAAAGTTAAGTGCTATATAGAGAGTAGGATTCATTTGACAGCTCATATTGTCCAGCTTTAAACAACTAAAGCTAGCCAGAGACACACTGTGGGCTGTTTTCAGCTTCAGAGAGGAGAAAGAATTTGGCTTGAGCTTAGGCCGCCCATCCCCATCCAGAGATGGGCTCTTTTCCATCTTATCGTAGTCTTAGCGCATTGGTGTGGTGACTATGTGCTTCACAGGTGGGAGTCTGCCTCTGTCAAATAAGCCAGTTCACTAAGGACGGGATTTACCGCTGTTATTTTTCTATTAGGGAAGAATTATGCTAAGCCTTTAGAGGCCATCTTTGTGTTGCTATGGCAGCCCATATTTCCTACCGGGTTGAAACCTTGAATGACTACAGTGCAAAGCCAAGTAGCGCCCAAACCCTTTGAGGATTAGAACCAGGGTCTCATAGTTATGCAAAACACCTCTGATATGATTGAACCTTGAATAGTTGAATGACAAAGTTTATTGAGATTGCCTCTCTTTTCATCTGGTTATTGTCATTTGGTTATTTCCAATCACTTGGCATGGCTTCAAACGCAGCTTTTCAAATGGCTATTGTTTAAGACAAAACTAAGAGCTTTTCCTCTAACATGTCTACAGACCTCATATCTTAGACTATGATATAAATGAAGACAAGAATGCATGATTCATGGTGGTAGAAACTGAATACTTAGGCAATCATCTCAAACTGAAATACAGTGTTACGCATTACTTTTAAAAGCTGGGCTACAATTATTGATTCTTTTTTATTTTATCTGTTGATTTATTTCCATTAATTGATGGCCATTACAAGTCTCCAAAAGCAAAAGGTATTGGTTGGTTTTAAACTGTAGGAAGAAAGAAAAGCAGCTAATAGGCTTCTCAAACATTAACATCTGGCAGCAGCAAATGTTGACACTACATGCTGCTCATGCAAAGGTGCTTAATATGCAGTGTGAGACAAACTTGAGTGTTGGTATCCATAGATTTAGAAATAACCTTTTGTCAGTTGCTGCTAATGGGGAATTTCCTTCCTCTATCTCCCATGATGCTGTTTAGCCTAGTACCTTTATATGTTTCTGAGTTTCTGTAACCATCAAACACAGTTTTTGCTTATGAAAGCAAATTCACAAACCACAGGTCAAATTTCACGTGCAGCCAAATCAATAGAAATAGTTTAAGCTTTTTGGATTTTTTCATAATGTTCCCAACTGCTTTCAGACCAGCCATCAAAAGCTTAGACTCTATTCGCAGACATGTATAGACAGCTACTCAAAGCTGACACGGAGATGAGGCTTTGAAAGTATAAGATTGACACTATTGTGGTCACAAAGCACAACAGGAAACTACTTTGAACAGGAAAGTGCTTTGAGTATCGGCTTTCACTTTAGAAATTGTGGCCGAAGACTAGCTCAAGTGTTAGACGTGTTGAATTGGTGTACATTAAACAACACAACCAGACTTGTTCAAAATATAACACTTCTGTATGTCCAAACAGAAATGTCAGAAAGTTAACCGTTTTAAAACCATGGATAAATATAACTGTTTTTTTGTTTTTTGCTGAAATTTGCTGCACATCGTCTCGCATTCCTGTATCTTGGGACGTTTCAGTCTTGTGATGTAAGTAAAAAGTTGACAATATACCCAAGCAAGCAGTACTTTTTTACTTCACAAAATACTATCAGAGCCATGTCTTGTTGGCAGTTTGGGAATTGATCAGTCTCAATCCCAAGCTGCATCCTTGTCAACTGGCAGGTCTGCTGAAGATGACACATTTTCTGACAGTGCCTTGTCAATGACTACGCTTGAGTGAAATCCCCAGCCATGTTTGCTCACTGCCAAAGTGATATCTATCATCTTATTTTTGACAAACTCGTCACACCCATCTCTCATTCTAATTGGTCTTTGAGGTTCCTGTAAGACAAAGACTGCTAATCTTAGTGTGTGTGTGTGTGTGTGTGTGTGTGTGTGTGTGTGTGTGTGTGTGTGTGCAAGCGTGCGTGCGTGGGTGCGTGCGTGTGTGTGTGTGCGTTTGAACACACCATTGGATACTTCTCAAGTCTTTGAGGCTGTGTTCAGCGAAGTTTGAAAAACATGACAGTCACATTTTAGGTGTTCTGATGTCACACAGTCTTTCTGGCTTAAAAGTTCACTCAATATGAGGTTTGGTCGACTTTGATCTACGGTCTCTAGTGAAGCGATTTTAGCATGCTATCTGCCTCTGCTGTTCTCTGTCACCCACTCCTGCAAAGAGTGACATGGGCGCTGCCAGAGCTGAGACTCAGCCTTTTATTCCTGGTGACTACAAATTAAAGATGGGGAAGGGAAGGTAAATTCAGGCAGCACCATGAGAAGAAGAGTGTTGAAACTTCTGCCAGTTTATTACTCCTGCTAGAAAAACTGGTATCTAGATTTTGGTTGTGATCTTTTTGTTTTTGTTAATAGGAAGAAAAAGATGTTATTTTTAATAAGAAACTATTCTTCTTCTTCAAATATCATATAAACAAAGATAACAAGTACCTATTACCACTGCCTTTGCATGAACAACTTCACCTGCTCTTTTCTTAAAGATATAAAACCACTGATAAACAGGCAGGGAAGATGATTTATGACTTATTCATTAAAAAAACAATTAATTTCTTGCTCATTATGTAACATTTTCTATCAGAAGCTGAGATTGCGGAGTAGCTGTTCTGCAAGGGGGAAATGCTAAGTGATAAAGATCTGTTAGCCTAATCTTGTTTTATGCTTATGACGGCGCGAGGAGATCCTCCGCCCCCCTGCGACGCGTCGCTCACCTGAAGAGAAACCGCAGCTCCACATGACTCCTCCGCCGCTCACATCTCCGTGTCCTGAGAATTGGGATTTAGGGAGGATTAAAGCACAATATTTCAATTTAGCGGCAGAATGTACCTGGCTGTGGCAAAGTAATTACCCCTTCTGGAAAAAATGCTATTATGGAAACAGTAAAACGCACCTACAGACGGGGAAGATATAAAGGGCTTGAAGCCAAATAAACAGGAAATCTACAACTGTAATGAAAGTAATAAAAAAGACGCAGCTGGCAGAACTCTTAATTTGCCTAAATAGTCAATAGATGATTGAGCTGAAAAGACATAAAATAAGAGAATGCTACATTCAGTGTTAAACGCAGAGACAGTTTGAAGAAGTCTCCAAAACGGAGACCCTTTTTGATTTGTTATCTTTTTGTAGGCTACATGTTGGAGTTTAATAGTTTTTGGATGCGTTCATTGAAAACGAAAAGAAATCGGAAACCTCTGTGTTGAATATGAATTTATAATCGCAGGAAAATGCAGTGCTTCATTATTTTTGTGTTTATTTAGTAGTAGTAGTATACAAATCCTGTATAATCTGTTAAAATAGATTTGCCCATAGAAAATGTGTGTATCCTACTCTAAAACCACACAAAAAGAAATCATGGGAATATATTTTGTGTATGTGTATGTGTATATGTGTAATAATAATAATAATAATAACAATACTACTACTACTAATAATAATAATGAGAATAATTATAATTATAATTATAATAATAATAATAATAATAATTATAACAAATAAAACAAACATGCAGAGTGATTGTTTGGAAAACTGATTGGCACTAGTTTGAGGTTAATATGGAAATCATAAACAGGGGATGGACAAATATGAAGGCCAAACACATGTCGTTAATATTACAGTACCATGTGACTTAAACTTGGCTTAATGCTGTCAAGAATTGGTTTATACTATAGGCTAGATCGTTGGTGCATTTAAAGTCATGGTACAAAAATAGATGTATTTTGGAATTCAATCAAGTTAGACTCATAACAGAGTCTTGGCTTAAGAAGCTAGCTATGCATTCAAAAACAACAAGTGCACCTAATATTCGGGATATACATGCATTTAGAATAATCCATTAGGTTATTTCTTCCTTGTTCGTATGTGTGATGTGTTCCGGTGCTGCATCGAAAGTTCTGTCAGTGAAGGCCTAGACCTTATTTTAGTAAAGAAAAAGAAGAAAGGAAAAAAAGGTCTGGACACAATAAGTGGATGGTCAAACCTGTGATATGCCTATTCGTCACTTTTGAGAATTGTTTTGAGTATGGCCTAGTTACACAGTCCTGTAAATATAGGCTACTGGATGTGTCGCGGAGTAGACTTTCCGACAAATGTCTTAAGAATTATCTATCTTAATGAGCAGTGGCTTCATGAAACGGGTGTGAAAGGATGATCATTGGCAATAAGTGGAAAAAAACTGCTTTTTGCAGATTGTGTGCTCATTCACTTTGTCTTCAATCGCATGTGAGAGAGTGAAAAAACAGTAGCTACCTCCGTCCGGTCTGAAATGTAGCGGAGACGAAACAGAGGCCCTCTGTGGGTATATCCCATGTAAACAGGGCTCTGTGCATTGTGTAAATTAGGTGGATTAGCCTCTGCTTTTGTTGCACGTGGTGTGTACACACGGACACTGATTCAGCTCTCCTAAAGCCATTTTGGCCCTAACAACTTTAAGGAAGTCTTACATTCCCGAACCTTCAGCCGGAGATGATCTAAAGGGGGGACTCCTTTTGAAGTTACACAGCATTCATCACTGAGTTGGTTCAGCTTTTGTTTGGCAAAATGCAAAAAAACACTGAATTCAGTCGGAGCCCTCCGTTACAGTTCACAAAGAAGAAGAAGAAGAAAAAGAAGAAGAAGAAGAAGAAGAAGAAGAAGAAGAAACATCCTGTTGATGTCTGAAACGCATCACATCACGCCTGGAATTTGTTTAGCAAACTGCTGAACCGCACACTGATAATTATCGAATCAAAAATAATCAACAGACGCATGAACGATTGATTTGAGTGACATGAGGTTTTTCAGGAAATGTGACCATGTTGCACAATCCTCCACAAGCACACAATCTCATAGCCCACCCGCCGCGTGTGCACATGAGTGCGTGCATGCTGTATTCCGAGGTGTAAATATAAACATTTGCACGTATCTCTTAATAATTGCGGTATTTGGACCAATTAAGCCAGACAATTTTAACGACTGGTTTATTAGCCGTGGCTGATTAAAACGTTCCCAGAACGTGTCCTATCTTTAAATCAATCTTCATCATTTGATTCATCCAAATAATTAGGATTAATAAGGAAGTGTGATTTTCACGGTCAGTTGTCCCTTGTGCCTGTCAGGTGGTTTTTGAAGAGACTATATTTTAAGATTTTGTACTTTTATTTTTGCAAACTTTGCAGAACGCAGTCCCATCTTTTTAATCAACTTGTAATATGCTAAAACCTCTAATTTTACTCTCTCCACTTTACTGCTGCCCTATTGTGAATATGAGATGCAACAGATTTAGGAGAAGAAAGAGGAAACTTTATTTAGTCGGGAACCAATTAATATAGAACTGGCCTATATGTAAAATCATGACCCTTTTAATATTTTAGTGACTAAAGTAAAGCTGATTTGAAAATAGTCTTAATGCAGATTTTTTTTATGGGAAGCTGAGTAGCCAAAGTACATCAGCAGGCCTACAGGCCCCACTGTGGGCGATCCGTGGTCATCATCCATCACCTGTAGCATCGGGGCTTCTGTTCATTTTGCTTCAGCTGAAATGTAGAAATGAAAACTTTTTTTTTCTTCACACAAGTGTTTTCCCTCACTTTTGTCAGCCATTTCGTTTGCGTTTTTTTTTTATTATTTTGATAATAATTTGCTGTGTGTAATTTAAACCGGGCAGCTATTTATTTTGGTTTATTAAGTAGCCTATACATAAGCTAAACTGTAAACACGTGTATTCAGACGCTCAATCTTGACATCAAACCCTGTTAGATATCTTGTTGTCATTGTCTACCACTGACCCGTTGTCACACAGTGCAAAAACTAATTCCTGTTGTTTTCACTTCATCCAAACTGTAGCTAATTGTCACATTTCGATTAGGCCAATCACGATTAGGTTCAACCTCTTTATGGCACTTTTGATTGTCATAATTATGATAAAAACAAACATTTAGCATCACTGGCGTTTTCAGTTATTTTTTAAAATATGTATCAATCACAAATTGTCGTGTTTTCAATTAGACCTTAGATCGCCCAGAAGCTCGCGCTGACTGACTTTGATTCTGCTTAATGTGAAATGATTTTGCGTCTTTGTGTGTGTTTGTGAGTAAACGGATTAGACTTCGAAAGGAGTTTCAACATGTGGTGTTATAACCTCTTCAAAGAGGGGCGCATTTCAACGGGTCATCCCAGTTTCTTATAATTCATTAAATGTTTTTTTCTGTTTCTTTTTTTTGCAAAACAGACATAAAAAGCCCACTCCTTACTACATTAGGAAGATTGGAACTAAGTGAAATTGTCTTCAACATGCAGATATACAAGCCATTTCATTTATGGTTGCATGATGCTTCAACATTCTTTGTTGGTGGAGCAACAATAAAGATGCATTTACTTTCTGAAAATTGCAACAACAACAAAAATCAGGAAACTCTCTGTTATTTTGATTATTGTAAAAAAAATGATTCCATACATGTACATAGGTGGCCATTAAAAGTAAATATGTCCACGTGTCTTTGCATAAGTCTTAGTTATACAACAGTTCCTCTGTGTTTTGTGAAAATGAGAATGTCTCACTATCTGCTCCTCTGAGATAAAGCCTCTTCCAACATCAGGGGAAATCAAAGTAATTCAGCAAGTACTTCAAAGTACAATGCAGAATGTGTCACTGGTGCAAAAAAATAGCATTTTTTGCATACCTGAATCCTAGTTTTACTGAAAAAAGTAACAGTTCAATGTGGGAACATTTCTGTTTTGATCCTATCAGGTTCCAGTTAAGATGTCCATGTGCATCTTACTGTGAAGACATGATATAAAGAAGATTTCCAGCAAAACAATGCAGAATTTGACATGAAAGATTCATCTCTTCCTCCCCTCGAAAAGTAACGGAGAAGTGTGCCAGAGGTAAGAATGAGCTTACAGATTTAACATGTTTAATGATACAGATGAAGGGAAAACTTTACATTCAATAAATCATTTTGAGAATTCTGGGATATGTGCTGTATGTATTTATAAAACTATTAGAATGAAGCTAATTTCCCGCTCTTCACCTTAATAGATTCTTTATTTAAAGACAGGGTTGTTTGATTCATTGGGAAATGGTTATTTTTACATGTCTAATTTTACAGGATACAGTGTGTCTGTCTGAGTTTATTGTACCTAATCGTGTGTGTCCTGGAATGTGTGCGCTCATCATAGTTGTCTTTTTGTCTGTGCCTCCATGTGCCCATGTGCCAACAAAAGTGTGTGCCCATATGTGGGCGTATGAGTGTTTCACTGTTACTCTGTGCCTGTGTGTATGTGTGTGTGTCTGTGTGTGTGTGTGTGTGTGTCTATGTGTGTGCCCATGTGTGTTGTATGCAGCCTATTAGTGGAGTTTAACCCCTGTGTTCAGGGAGTCACATCCCCTCAACACACCAGGTTCCATTCTTACTGCAGCACGTTAACATTTTAACTCTCTTCCCTCCCCACCCACCCCCTTCACTTTTGTCCTAAGAGGGCAATTAAGGAAACAAACGTTTTCCCCAAGATAAGCTGGCTGCCAGCTTTGCATACTAATGCAATGCCAAGTGGTTACAAATAGTGTGCGCTCTAATTACCGCCACTGTTTTCAATCAGAAATTGCTCAATTTCCCAGGATGAGGTCTCCATGGCTGGAGAGAAAAAGCACAACCTGACAGAGGCAAGAGACAATCATCTCTATGTGCAGTGTGGCTGATTTTGTCTGCCTATGTGTGTGTGTGTTTGTGCTTATGTGCCCACATGTGTGCCTGGGTGTTGGTGCAAATAATAATCTGCCTCGGAGTGTAGACCCCAGCACAACCCTCTCCATCACTGCTGCCCTTGACAAGTCAAGAAATGGATCCTGTCAGCCTCTACAGCATTTAGCACCACAATTATCCCCCTTTTCACAGCTAGGATGCATTATTGTAAACCACACCAGGCAGTAGTTGCCACTTAGTGATGAGCATGATGTGGTGCACCATCTCTGGGTGAGCAATTTAATGCAATTGTGTTTCTCTGTGATCATCAGTGCAAATCAGGGCCTGCTCATTTATTGAGCAATTTCTGTTAGAAAAAAATTAAAAGGAAGGCTCTTTAATTTGGCAGGAGATAGTAATATCTCTTAAAAGCAACAATGTTGCATAATGTGGCTGACATCAAACAAAAGAACAACATTGGAGCGAGACTGGGAGGTGTCCAATATTCTGAGAGGAACAGGCATTGTCATGTGGCCACCTGGAGTAGGTGGCAGTACAGACCAAAGTGACAAGGATTCACTCCTTGGGTGTGAGAATAAGTCACTCCATAGGACGCGCACACAGGACCCATCCGTTGGCCTTAGCTGACCTTCAGCTCTGGCGATGGCTAATGGAGGGCTGGCCCTCGATCAATGCAGTGAGAGACCGTCTCCCCATCCCTGACCTTTCACCGGACCAGGAAGGGCCGGATGCTGCCAGGACCCACACCGCGGAGCCATCGACCCTGCCACTTTCCCATCCTGTGGGTGACAGCTACACTGCCAATGAGTCTGGGGACGCCACGCTGCCCTTCCACGTAGGAAGGACAGCCAGGAACTCCATCTCTGGGGTGGCGGGGAGTAAAGTCACTGATGATCGGCTTGTGAATGTCAGATCCATGTTAACACCACCAGCAAACACTTTGGTGTTGAGTAGATGTTGATATGACAGCTTGCACTAGGGTTGAAAACCTGTATATATGGAACTTGTTCATAGTTGTCTGGAGCTCCAAGGTGCATTATTGTGTGGAATATGTTTATGTTTTCAGTTTAAAACGTTTTCTAAAGCTCTTTCAATGTTTTTTCCATTTCACTGAGTAGTAAAAATGCTGTGCTTATTAGTGTTGGTGTAAACATAAGCATCTATCAAATGCATGCTGCGACAGCTTTGTTTGTAAAACGATATTCCACCTTATTGCTTTATATTAAATTAGATGGAATAGAGTTGGACCAAAAGCTGAGAACTCCTGTAAACTTTTGTCAGTAAAAGTTGAAGTCACCTCAATATAAAACCCATCTCCTGCATTACTCTTGTCAAAGTTAGAACTTGTGTTTGCAGTTTGATTGTTCTGTGCATTCGTTGTGCACTTAATGTTACCACAGGGAATATATCTTTATTATGCTGCACCATGTTGCTAAGAGGAGCCTGATGTTGTGCTTGGTGGTGTACTTTGTAACCCAGATGGTGCACTACTGTATACCTTTTATCAGCCTTTTTTGTCAATACAAATGTCTGCATAAAAAAATAACACAACCATATTTAATGTGCATTTTAATTGCATGGACTTCAATTCAAACATGTAAAGCTTTTCAAAACAATAACAGATAAAACATTCATTCCATATGGGGAGAGAAGACAAGACATCCAAGAGGTTTAGCACAGATTGTTCTTTTTATTATCATTAACAATAATGTGATTCTGAAGCCCCCCCGTGACCTCCTCACAGCAGCACCTCATCTAAGAAGTCATTCATTAGAACAAACAGAAGGCAGGCAGAAAGACAGCGAGAAAGAGACATGGGGAGAGAGCACAGTGTAAAATAAATTAGATTGTTCTTATTAGATGAACCACTTTGAGATGTAAAAGAAAGCGTGCTTCAGAAATTCAAAGACTATCTACAGTGTTTGGAGAGGAAGATGTCACGTAGAGCCCATGATCCAGTTGTTGGTTTTGTGCTTTGTGTGTAATCACAGTTACACTTACTGTCCATTTCAGGGTTGTATGCCCACAGGGAGCCTTGGAATATGGGTCTGAGCAGTGCATGTTTGGATTGAGATTGGGCTACAGTGTTTTTGTTCAACACCATGGGCTGATGCGGGCTGTGGTGAAACTAATCAAAAAGCTTCTTATTTCTTCTTCCTCTGATAAAAATGGATTGTACAGTCCCCCATGATTTGGCCCAGTGTTTACCGAATACAATTTCTTATACTGGAGTGTCAGTAAAGGCCACCTCTCTCAATTAAGCCCCCCTGGTTCCTTTCCATAAGAGCAGTCTGACGCTGTTTGGTCATACCTGCACCCCCTGAGGCTTCTTATCGTACCAGGCCTGTAATGGTCGACCTCTTTACATGTTAATGTGTGAATGTATACATATGTGAGGATAAAATATGATACAGAGTGGTCAGAGGCTCGATTGGGCCCGGGCGACAAAATAGGGGGAGGAGGAGGGGGGATGGGAGGGGGGTGAAGAGAGCCGTGTGGATCCTTGGAGTGGTGTGACAGACTCCCCAGCCTCCTGGTAGGATTTGTTGGAATGTGAGAGAGGAGGATTTTAGCACCAGACGAGCTACGCCAGAGTGCTGCAGACTTCATGCCATCTGTCTCAGCCTCCATCCTCTCTTTGCCAAACTCATCAGACCTTTATTTCCTCTCCCTCTATCTCCTTCTCATCCCTGTTCACAAGAGTGGCGGACATACTGAGATCTGCTAATGTATTGGAGGGGGAAAAAATGTCTGGGCTTTAAACAGATTCAAAAATCTCGATTGATTAATATGTATTCTTGGCGCTAATTGTCCAACAGTCCTCATAGAGAATAATGTGTGTTCGATAGCCCTGCCATTTGTGGCTTGACCAACAGGGAAAGAGATGGAGAGATTCATACCATAGCAGATCTGTTGTTCAGTTAATAATGAAACATGTTTCAAGTGAGCGCCAACAAGTACACTTAATGCATCATTATAAACCATTACCTTAACGTCTTTTGTATCATACTATAATGTAATAATGTCTGAATAAAAATGTATCATATGAATGAATAACAATGATGTAGTATTTTTTCTCACTTAATTTAGAATATTTATTGGATGCACGGTATACAAGATTTAAGTCCACTCAACACCCGCCAGTCCAGTCCATTAAAAAAGTATGTAACCAAAAGTAAAGGTAACCAAAAAATGACCAAGTCCCTTCTACGTTAAGAGGTCTGCATTCAAAAACAGATTTTGAGTTGGTGTTTAGATGGGACTGATCGCTCACCCTCTCTAACTTTGTGGGCAACGGAGGAGAAGGCTGAAGACGATCACAGAGAGGAGCTGTACAGGCTCCATGTCCTTAACCTGTTTGCACAACAGCAAAAAGAGGGTGGATGGAAATGGAAAGGAAATGTACCCTTTGTCCGAAATGGAACACTAGGGGTCGGGAAGTGGGCAGGAGGCCCTGCAAAATGACCCTGGTCTCTGTGCTGGGATGGCCTACGCAATTGATCTGGCCAGGGATGGCTGGGAGGGGAGCCAGGTGACCCCAGAGAGCCTGCAGACTACGCAGGTCTAATATGGGCGAGGAAGAGATTGGAGTCGGTTGGGGCCCAGCCCCACAGCTCTCAGTCATATCACTGCTCAGACAGACAGAGTCAACTGGCTGCATCCTAACAATCAGGCAAATATTGACAACAGTCTGGTGGTGCACAACAAGCTCAACAGGCATCATATGAGAACTTTAGGAAGGATTTCCACTGCAGAATGCTGTCAAATCTGTGTATAAAACATTGCATAACACTGACTAATTGGTGAGTGTGCATACATGCCAGTTTGGTAAACATGACAACATAAATACATGCAGATTCATTTAGAGCTTTAAGATTTAGCTGCATAGAGCACATTTTGAAAGAAATGGAAATGTGTTTCTTTAGTACACCACATATTGCATTTAAATGACTTGAGAAACTGCTGCAGAAGTTGTGGGCTGAAATTACGATAACAAACATCAAGATTCAATGATGCTACACAACAGAAAGAGGAAAGAAACATCAAACAGGAACAAAGACTAAAAGGAAATACAAAAGCAGAACATTAATTCAGCAGATGTTTGTGGACATCTGCAGACGCCTGTGAATGTGGGGAGGCTGATATAAGTGATCCAGTAAATTGTTGACATTTCTTTGAAATTATTAAAAAAAACATCAGCAAATACTGAACAGCCATTATGTGCTTTGGGGTGCCTTGCCTGGAACACTAATGCACAATGTGTGGGGATAAAGCTGAAATAATGAGAGAAATTTGTTTTCTAAGTAGGTTTTACATGTCTATGAGTCGAAGATCCCATTTAGCGAGAACGGCACTTAACTGTTCCAGCATTTGTATTTTGGCCAGCCTTGAGCAGGTGAGTGCTATCAGTGTCTACGCGCTCATCCTTCTGTATATCTAAGATGTTTACAGCACACAGCATGCAAGCAAACACGCGTCCTGACCATGCTGACCCCCCCCTCCCTGCTTCCCTCCCCGGGCGTGGAAATGAAAGCTGGGCACTTCGAAGAGGATGGCTGCAAGAAATGAAGACGTGTCTGAATACCACAGCAACCAATGGGGATGAAGCGCTCTGTACTCTCTGCCCTCTGATAGGTCTTTGTAACTCTCTTCATCTCAAAGCCCATGTCCTTCCCTCTAATCCCTTTCCCAAACACAAACAGGCCAATCCTGAGACAAGGCTCAGGGGCTGGGGAGGGATGAAGGAGCTGAGGCTTGGAAGGAGTGAGGGATGTAGTTCAGGAGGAGAAAAAGGAGCACCAGAAGCTGATGTTGGTGTGAGAAGGAGCCAGTGTGTTGTTATTAATAAAGCATTAAAAAGTGAGCACATCAAAGCATACAGGGGCTATGCTATCATACATGAAAGTACTGCACTATGGCTTAATGTTTCCTAAGGCGTGTCATGGTGACGCTGCTTTGATTTGAAATGCGTTGTGTGGAAAATGGATTTACAGTAGTGGGGAGAGAAAGCTTGGTGTGGGTGCAGACCATAATTTAAAACCTGACCTCACAGGGCCTCAAAGTCTCTGTGAGTGGGGATATTTAGGACTTATGTACAGTATATGTGAGAAACCTAAAGCACAGCTACATAAACAACAAATACATACATACGTGAGGGATGTAGAAGACACCTGCAAAAACAGAGAAGGAGCAATCAGTGTCCCAAAAGAATCAAAAATGCAAAATTTCACATTTTGATCATTAGGAACTAATTTTTCAATTTTGTTTCATTTTTTCCCTTTCTGAGAAAAGGGTGTCTGCACCTCATTATATCGCACTTGCTCCTTCGTCGATCGAAGAAGTGACATATCTTACACATCGTTCCCCCGTGGCCAGGTAATTATCCTAATCTACCTTCCTTCTGTGCTCCAGCTCCTGTGCCACACTGGCTCAGACCACCTGTGTGGCTTCATTATCAGTGCTGGGACTCATTAATGGCTCGACGGCCTAACTGTGCAGGCTGCTGGCAGAGAGAAACCATCGGTAAAGGAAAGAAGAAGCAGCAGGAGGAGGAGGAGGAGGAGGAGAACAAGAAATTAGACATTAAAGAGCAAAGGGCTACCCTGAAGGTTGACATCTCCATCATGAGGGACAATTCTTGCTAGTCCAATGGCTTTGGCTCCTAAAAAAAAGCCATCGTTCACTGATTGAGGGTGAGACTATAGGACATAACAGTGTCAAGGAGGAAGGCAGGAGATCGCAAAAGCGCTTTCCGCAGGGCAAAATGACCAAGAAGTGTATGTGTGTTTGATGTGACAAGTCGCCATGTCAACGTGTGTGTACCTTATACGCCCCCACCTTGTGTGTTGGAAACAGCTATAACCTCACAACATACAGAAGGACCGGGGGTGGGATATGAGTTTCACTTTTTTTCTGACAAATGACACCCTGACAGTTGGAAAAAATGTTGGGGTCCCTGAACAGATTTCGCAGTTACAAAAATAAAATGTGTTGGATTAGACAAAGACAGACATTTTACATTCTACTTTTGAACCCCAATGAGAGCACTGACAAATGCCACCCCACCCCCACTCCGTCTGTGCCATGATTGTTTTTTCTCTCTCCAGAAATGTCATATAGTTAAGGTGATAATTCTATATGGCACAAACAGACACTGATGTCTTCCAAGTGTACATAGCATATAGGCTGACACAGATTGAGATGGTGTAATGTATCTTTGCATTACTCTAAATAGCCATGCAAGTGTTGCACATTTTTTATAGATTCCAATGGAAATCTTTTGAAATGGATGAGGAACTCAACGAAGAGCCCTGGAGGTGAAAAGAAGATATTCTTAGGTTGAAGTTATTGCAGACCTCTGTGATGTGAAAATCTACAGTATTCTTATTTCTGTGTAGAAGTCTACATTCCAGAAAATCCAGAAACGCAGAAAACAGCATTGATAAACAGCATACTTAACCCTCTAAAAGTTGGTCATTTATAATTTTATAGGTTTTTATATGTCATGCAAAACTTAACTGCAGCTGCCACTACAATGGTCTACACTCATATTATGACACGTTGTTAAAGTGTAGGTGGGTTTGGCCCAGGCAAATGAGAAAAACCTCCACACTGAAACATCCTCTTTCACAGACGAAAATGAAAGTGATCTCTTTTGCAATCTGGTGCTAGAGTGACTGGGACTGAATAATCTGCAAATGAGCAGAGACATTAAGGTAACTCACAGGACTGCAGGAACAATATTGTCCCTCAAAGCATGGTTATTGCGTTAGTAATAAATGAAGTCCGTCGACCCACGAGCGACAGACTACAGTACAAGTTACGGCGCAGTGAGTGGCTTTTGGGTTTACAAAAGAAAAAAAAACTTGAGACATCTAGCGATACAGATAGTTTTGGTTTAATTTAATTTGTCATTCCACCAATTGAACAGAACTATTTCTTCAAAATAAAAGTTGTTCCATTGAAAACTTATTTGAGGTTTTTGGATTACACAGAGTAACAGGGCCATTGTTTCTGAAAAAAAGCATGGCTTTATTTAGCTTTTGTTTGATTGTAAATAAGATGAATATCTCAAAACAAGCCTCAATTGAGCTAAATCCTATTGCATGGTGCAATTAACTAGAAGCAAATGAAAATAAATATTAGTTATTTATTGTTATTTGGGTAAACCGACCATTTATAATCTGGTCCCATGCGGGTCACATACTGGAGATGAACAAGTGTGCTAGATCAAGAATGGTGCTAGAACCCGAACACTAGAAGCCTAGCAAAACACATCCGTGGGTAATACAATTATTATTGTACCAAAATGTTGTAATAATTAAAGGTGATGTGTTGTGCCCAGCAAGGTGCTGTTCTGTTGTCTGCAATGCTGCTACTGGTCCCTGGAAGTTATATTGAAACTTAAGTTTTTACAAACTGTAAAATATCAAGATCATAAAAAACACATTTGTCTTCAAATGCTGACATTTTCGTAATATTCACAGGCAATTAACAAGAACCATGATCTTTAAAGTATATTCTTGGTTCCGAGATACACTGCCCATCACCACAACTCAATTTACAGCGTCAGAAACCAGTTCTATCAGATAAAGCTGTTCTGAACTCAGCCGGCATTAAAATCCTCTTAAGGTAGTCAAGTTTTGCCTTTAAAAAATAGCAAATTGGCAAATTTATGTAACTGAACAAATGCAGATATGATACTTTCAGAGAAAATTAGCCTCACCCTTCTGCGACGGTACGGCTAAATATTGAAATGTTTCCAGCATAAAGTACCTTTCAGGACACCTATATTTGATAAGCATATAAACGGATGAATTAAAAGTTGACAGTAAATGGGCATGCTTAGGGCTCAGGAGGATATTAAAATATTCACCACCCCAACATTGTTGTCAGAGTCAGATGGCACATGCAGTTATATTAGAGGGGTAGAACTCTGTGTGGGGTTTGATGCAGACAAGCATGAAGACATGCTTTTTTTTTTTGTCAGGGGTAATGTGATGATCCTTGATTGCCACAACAACCTTTTTGCGCAGGATTTTGAATCAGAAACGCGCTATAAATACATATGCTAAAATGGTTTGGAATGGTTGGATTTATGCAAGAGAGAAAAAACGTCTTCAAATGTTCCTTTTTTTCTACCCACAGGAACCCTTTTAGTTAGAAAAAAGTTTTTTTGACGGTTAGAGGAAAAACCAAATCTTTAATGGCCTTTCCAGGTCACAAGACTGCTTGAAAGGTACAGGTCTGCATATCTGAGCACCTCAATTTCTCTGTAGTAGATCACAACCTTTTGTTTACCATCCTGTGTCATGCTGGCACAGTGTACCTTTCTGCCTCAGGTCTTGTGCTGAGCAATGCGACTACATAGCATTGAATATTGTGAGGTAACAAATGTGAGACTTCTCAGTGTGTAAAGTGAATGCAGGGGAGAATACAGGCAGGTAAAGGTGGCGCTCACATGTAACAACCCAATCCTTACTCACAAGGATAACGAAGGAATAAAACAACCTGCTGTTCTGCAGCTCTGCTTTGACGAACCAAAATAGGATCCAGCTAGGACGAGTGTTCCTCACAATCAAGCGTCTCTATAACACATGAAATATGTTTTTTCTTCTCTCTAAAGGATGCTTAAAATACACAAATAACATTCACACAAAATATTGTAAGCAAAACACAGCCATGTCAAATGTTTTGCAGCGTTTTGACAAATTGCAGTGTGTGTTTACATGTACCTTCACGTAAATGTGATATAGTATGTTAAATTGCAACTGACATGTGGCAACAAAAAAGCTATCAGCTGGTGTACATGCAGGAGCAACAAAGCCAACACAGCTCTGCGAGATAATATGGCATTTAATATGTTTATCATTAAAATATACTGAGCGTGAAAGTTTATTCTTCACCTTGGAAACAGTTTTACAAGATAATCTCAACTCAAAGGCCAATTACTAGCTTTCCCCTGACCCTTTAAATGCATCTGAGCTTTCAATCAAAAATATCTCACAGCATAACATACTATTATTTCTCATGATATCTCTATTGCTATGCATCAGAGTTCCTTGTGACATAATGTATTTGGTGAAAAAAACAATACCTGCCTGGTTTTGAAATGTCTGTTTTTCTACCTTTAAACACACAAACCTCATATATATCTCATGTATCAATATTATAGTGAATATGCAGCAGTGGAAAGTAACTGAGCACATTTACAGTTCTTAAGTACTGTACTTTTGTATTTGCAATGTACATTCTTCTACTTTAGTTAAGTATTTCTATTTTATGTAACTTCTTTCTTCTCCCCAATACATTTCAGAGAGAAATTATTATTTATATATTTAAATACATTTAGCTGCAAATACTTTTGGACTTGGAGTAGGAATTGAAGTATTTTTACATCTACTTTTACTTTAGTTTAGGATGTGAATACATCTTGTACCAATGTAAAATATGGAAGGTTTGCTGAAACACTTACACCAGGCTACTCTTAAAGTAAACATGGGTTATTAACAAAAGAACCGGGCCTACCACCACTGTTTTGTACATGTCATTAACAAGCTAACTGTGTTTCAATGTTTTCTCCTTCTTATGAAAACTACAATCATTGTTGAGATCAACGGGAGAAGCGAGTCGGATCCCAAGTAGGGTTAGAGATCTAGGTTAGACAACCCATGATGACCCATTCACACAAAAATAAAACTTGTTTATTTCCATTTCAAAGCTACAGCAGTGTGAAAAAAAAGTATAAAACATACTCTGATCCCCATCTTAAGCTGTTTTGGGGTGTACTTTTAGCTTTCCAAAGGAGTCTGTTAAGTCAAACAATGGGAGAGCATTAAAGCATGCCAATAGAGCAGTATTAGTCAACAGCCTGAGTCAATACACCCCACTGGGCTGCATGTCTTCCTACAAACACAAGCAATTGCTTTAGAAGGCCTCGGCACTAGATGGAAACATCAATTACAGTAAATTACACCAAAACAGTGTGAAACACTTCAATTTGTTAAATCTCCTGAGCAGCCTGAGCTGTTTTGGATGAAAGCAGAGTAAAGTACTGGAGTAAGATAATATTCAATAGCCCTAAGATACAGCACATTGCCCTATCTCTCGTTGGTCGTGTGTATGCATTGAATGGGGGAGTCATTTATATTTAGATTCCTGGGACTTACTTAGAAAGCATTATCAAGCATGTAGAAAACCGAGCACAAAATATTATTTTTCCTGTGTGCAGCCTACTTTTTAAATGTGGAATTCAAAATAAGAGCACTCTGTCGTAGCTACAGGACTTTTAAAATACACATCAGGTGCACCATGTGCCCAGTCTTCAGTTGGCCTGTAGAAAACACTGGCAAAGGCAGGGTGAAAGGCACGTTATGCATTTATTAAGGCTTTATCTCAAAGTCCCGGGACACTGATTGATAAATTCTGCAGTAAGACTACCATTGAGACCATGTAAACAAAAGATGAAACAACATCTTGGTTTACACACTCACTTTCCTACACAGAATAACCCCAAATGATAGCCTTCTAAGGGAAGCAACTATACTCCAAAACAAAACACGTCCAATTTTGACTAAACTTTGTAGGGCTTCAATGACTTCCTTCGCTATGGTTGATTATCCAGAAGGGGTGTTGGTTGCTGGGGACAGATGAAGATTTGGCTGTTTCAGGGAACATTTTGGGAGGAGGGCGGGGGGGCTGGAGTAAATGAAAGACAAATGCGAGTAGTGCCCACTCAGCTATTTTCCCAGTCAAGATCAAAGGCACACTGGACTGGCCGCTCCACGGGAAACTTGAGATGGGTCCTTCCTTTGTTTGCTGTTGCTAGGAAACCTGCACAGGGCTGAAAGTGTTTGCAGTGGGTACAACATAACAACCATTTCCAATATACATTTTTAAGACAGACGTGTATTTTTGTCTTGGCCGTTAAATGTACTAAGTAAACTGAAAACACTGAACAAATTCTGACTCATCCCTCTGTTAGTCCTGGAATAAATTTATTGGCGTTTGTTTAAAAAAGAAAAGTCGTTACAATTACACATGTGCACATTTAGAAAGTGCACTTGTGTGAAGCCTATGCTTAGTATCAGTGCTTTGATAGAATGTAAGCATCCCCGTGTTGATGCACAAACTAAATTCACTCGACAACAGTAAAAGCCATATTAATACACTTGTGTTGCCCTGTGCAGGAACACACAGCACGTGAAACTGCACACACAACTTAAATTTAGTTTGTTACATTTATAAGCCTAGGTTCGGCTTCCCAACGAAGCTAATTATGATGCTGTTATCTATTAATGGGCCCCATGATATTAAGACATGGCTAGACATGTGTCACAGAGAGCTCATTACATATCATTAGTTCAACACTCCAATAATGTCTACACCTGCTGAGCAGGAGATAATGACTTGGCCCCTGATATTTGCAGGACTATTGTCTACCAAGCAAAGCACCACCAGGAGGATAGGTCCACAGGCTGGAGACCCGCATGAAAACTGATAAAGCTATAGAATAACTTAAGGTTGTTGAAAGCTACAGTGAATGCAGCACAGCAAAAAAAGCAGCATTTGTTTGGTTTTAACAGAATTGGGGAACAGTCAACTCAAATGTAAAACCAACATTCCTACCATCTGTACAGAGGTTGTTATATAAATCTTGCACAAAAAAAACAAGAGAAATATTTAGTTAGAGTTTAAGTTAGATGTGCATTTAAATCCTTATAACATTTTTGGACATTTCCTGTTTGAGTGGCTCTGGGTTTCCCATTATTACATAAACTTGTCTGTATAACTTCTCTAACTAAACTATTTTCTCTTAATTTTAAGATGAAAAACCACATTTTAATGGTGTACATGGGCTGAATCTTGTACTTAACTCTGTTACGTATACATACGTGATGAAAAGCAGTGAGAGTTATGGTTTACTGTAAGAAGATTTATAGATCCATGCATGGTATATAGAATCTGTCTTATGACTAATGGAACACATAAAAACAGCAATTGTGACAAAAGTGACCTTCGTGCCTGGAACGATAAAGATTAGAATGGTGCTGTGTTTGCCTTGTGTTTTCACTGCTTCAGCCAATTGGCACAGAACTGGCGTCCTCTCCCCGGCTCCCAGTCTGCCATGATGACAATGGAAACCAGCTACATGGCATGTAGAAATGACAAAGCAAGCCAAGGGATATTTGGAAGATATGAAGATAATACATCACCACTGACCAATTGCTCTGTTAAGAAAACGTAGTCCTGGGCATTGCTATAATTTCTGGGCATTGCCATAACCAATTTGCATTTCTAGGACATTGGCCTCCTCATCAATGTTTACAGTACAGTGTGCTTTCCATGGCTTTAAAATTGGTAATTGCTATACTGGAAAGAAAAAATTAAGTTCTTTGAGGATTCTTGGTTTTGTATCCTCTAAAGGGCTGATTTGCTTCTAACCATCTAAAAGTGGCCTACATTTTAATGTGCCACAAGCTTATCTGCTGTGTCTTGCCTTAACCTGCTCCAGTCAGTAATAGTGTGTGTGTGTGTGTGTGTGTGTGTGTGTGTGTGTGTGTGTGTGTGTGTGTGTGTGTGTGTGTGTGTGTGTGTGTGTTTGAAGCTTCAGTTGAGAAATATGCAGTGTAGAGCAGACAGTGGCAAACAGATTCAACATCCATTTGTTTCACAATTAAAGAAAAAAGTCAAGGCTAATCCTGCTGTTTTTGTCTTTAGAAGACAAGAGTTGTCTCCTCCTGTCACTGCAACCAGAGATCCCCCCTGTGTGACATCGCTGTGAACAAACTGCAACCAAATCCTGCATCAGCAGTCAAAATACACTTACGTTGGTGTGTGAAAAGCTGCAGCAATAAATGAATAGCCTGTAGATTTATGAATGTATGAAGAAATGACTTTGTTCAGTTGGCTGCCACCTGCCTCTTTAATACAAATACTTTACTATAGCTAGCAACACAGATATTGGGTCTAAATTGTTTGTCAAATCTCTGGCTATATTTAGAAATGTCATGCCAACAGGCCGCCATTCTGGAGGGTTTAAAAAAATAACATATCTGAAACGTAAATCATAGCAAATTCTGAAAATTCATAAATCATCTATGAGAAAATATATGAATAATGCAAACTTATACAGCCATCAGAAGTTTGAATATATAATAAGTATGAAAACACAGTAGGAAAGATTTGAATAGAGCCATGCAAAAGCATGAATATTACAAATATAGTAATCCAATAATAATAAGCTCATAAGATCTGATCTAATGATGTTAAATCTTAATTATGCTTCATTTACATTTGATTGATAATGTATGCTATCATTTCCATTCCAATGAGCTTTACACTGTAAAGATGGTGTATCAAATGAAAAATTATCTGCTTGTTTCAGATAGAGGTAAATCATTTTTAAACTTTAAACAAGTGCAACAAGAGCTTTTGTTTATTCGTGAGACTGCACACTAAAATCTACAACCAGTTTACAATGAAGAATCCACCCTGTGTTTGTTTTGTTCTCCTTCAAAGCCTTGACAGGTCTGAATGATAAGTTAGCACAGTAGCCAAGATGCTTCCCTAAACAGCTCACCTCTGTTTTAGGGATGACTGCTGCCTGAACTCTGTACCCCCACTGAGACAATAAAACGGCTGGATGACTATGGGACTAGCAGAAAGGCCGACAGTTTATAACTCAAGAGAGGCGAAGCTATACAGCCTGTGTGAAGATAAAGATTTAGTAACGGTAAGAGATTGGAATTCTCTTAGTCCGAGGTCAGACAGCCAAAGTTACCTTTCTTAATTCCCTGAGGGCGCATGAGGAGACCCTGGACTCAAACTGGAGCACACATTACATCCCTTCAGCTCAAGACAAAAGAGTTGTCGCAGTGAATCACCGACCTCATCATTCCAGCCAATAATTGCTTACTTGGTTTGTAAATGGCAAGCAGTATCTTCAGTTAGAAGAACATTATGTTCAGTCTCTTGCGTTCACTTTGCTGCAACCTTTTACAGCCTAATAAAAGTAGTAATATACAGACGAATATACGGATGTGTAGGAAAAGAATAGTTCACTTAATGTCTCGTAAATGACTGGCTTTCGCCTCAACAGTAATTGGCGCTACATACACTTAATTTAGACCTAGAATTATTTGGTTTACACTCAGTCTATAAAACATGCAAACACTAACAGGTCTTTTATTTCCTTTTCTTCATTGTCTTTTTAATAAATCTTTGAGGGGTTAATTACACTGACACAAGAAAAAAAAGTTATTTCCACCTTTGACCATGTTCAGAAAAATAAAAACTACACAACGATTTAATATTAATTTAAGATATTGATATGTTAGAAGTAATGAATCCAACTTGAAGCTGCAGCTTTATTAGTTTTTGTAGCTTTTAGTTTGGATGTGTTTTAATTTGAGAAATGCAATTAAAACACAAATATCAGTGTTTGAACCTTGAATAGTAGCTTTAACTGCTGCATTCAAGATATTCTAACATAATAAAAAGAAACAAGAACATTAAAGCCCCTTACTGCAGAATATTTGGACTATTTTCATAACAAATTACACTCAGAAACTACACTACACTAAACCTAGAGTATCCTAAGACGGACAATGTATCTAAATCAGATTCAGAAGACTTTCTTGATCCCCTCAGGGAAATTGTTAAGTTATATTTAAGGTAGTAAATCAGAGTAAGAAAAAAAGTGTGTGTATGACATACTACAGCCATATTTAAAACAACAACAACAACAACAACAAAATGTGCACACTGTACACATTTAACTCATAATTAACCAAGCAATTAAAAGTTTAAACATTAGAGCAGTATTATCTTAAGAGTGACCAATACATTATGATACTGGAGTAGTCTTGATCTTTTCACACTCTAAGAAAGAACTGTTATTGGAGAGGATTTTCTGTGAGATTCCCTTTTCATTCTAACGGTATTAAAAAGCGTAAAGACTGGGAGACAGAGGAGTGGGGCTGACGTCACAGACTAAGAGTCACCCGCCGTGTGTTCGGCGTCTCCAAGTAAAGACTTATCTGCAAAGAAGTTTGGACGGACAATGTGGGTGGACAGGGCGTGAAACTACTATCATCATCAGCTCTGAATGAAAAAAAGAAAACATGTCTTCCACAAAAAAGAAGGCTCATTCCAATTCAACTGCGTTGTTAGGACAACGAGAACCATCCCTCAGATGATTAGTTCCACTTCAAAAGAATTTACTTTCCGCAGTGGAAACGTCCCCCTTTTGTGTCCTTACACAGGGTTTTCTCAGCCCAAAAGAAGAATTGTATGTTTAGTCAGCCTGTTTATTATTCCTTCTGTTCACACTACAATTGTATTAAATAAATAGAGTACTACTAACAAAGGCCTATTAGCCAATAAACATGTCCTGGTACACACAAAAAAGGCTAAATCACAATCTCTGCATAAGAATTAAGATACTCTAAATACTGGTAAAGGCATAAAGTACATTGCTCGGTACATGGTGCCAACTCAGAATGTCTTGTCAGTCATCATGAAATATGCATGTTTTGTTGCACATATTTTGTCTAACTGGGGCTTTGTGGTTCCATCTCATTTTGACAGACACCACCTGTGAAAAACAGCACTAACTCACTGGACACTGCTAATGCTGTAAAGCAGCAGTATGCAGTGCATTTTCCGGCATGTGTATTATACAGAAGAGTTAACTTCTGATAAACATAATGGCCACAGTCACATTGATAGAAGTTCTAGAAGTAGTAATACAAAATCTAACAAGCATGCTGCAATGCACACTTTAAATTTACATTACAGACATTTCACACGTTACTACTTTAACTTCCTCCAAATTGGACAAAAATGTGACAAAAAGTCAGTCTGCCAAAAACGTACCGTAATGTGATTAATAATGTGTGGTTAAAGCAGCAGATCAAAGAGAGTTACAGTAGTTAGCTTGAATGTTAACCGGACTTCCTTGACATTTTAAAGACACAACTCAAATGCAAAAGCGATTCAGTTTAAGTTCTTCTAGTTGTTCAGATAAACAGACGTCTTGCCGCAGTCAAAAATCCCAAAAGGGGCGGAGAAAGAACGTAGTGAGCACACCTAAACGCAGATAGACGTTTGGGGGTTTTGACACAGCCTGCAATTGGCAGTTATGACATCACTGTTGGCTTTATTGCAGCCAGCTGAATTTATTATTCAGCCAGAAATACAAACATGTCTGCAGGCCTTTAGGCAACATGCAAGTAGTCTACCATCAACAAGTAAAGCAGTTCTTCTTGTACAAATAACCAGTTATATAAGAAACCTTAACGTATCAATTACGCCGTGGGTCGGAATCAAATCCAGGCCACTGCAAGACTTAGCCTACATGGGGTGAACGCTCCTACTGGGTGAGCTAGAGGCCACCCCAACGTATCAATTATTATATTATATTACTTATTTATTTATTTAATGCTGGGATGAATCTCTATGTTTTTTTTCTATAAAATTTGGCAACTGTAAAATCCTGGTAGATATAAAAATAAATAGTGGGTCAAACCGCTTCAATCATTCCAGTGGTCCACTATTGCACTGTCTTTGATGACTGATTGCAAAATGAATATTGACTAGACGTGTGCCTGGTGTAGCTCAGGAGAATCTACCCTTCCCTTCATGATCAGTGATGAGCCTCCTTGTGACCTACAGTATATTAATATGCTCAGCAGAAAGAGGCCTCTTGGCACAGGACATGCTAGCAGAAGCCCTTTAATGTTAGCAACTGTCAAAGCTTTGATTTCTGATTGATGAGTAAGGTCGGTGCAATAGCAGAGTGACACATGGTCATCTTGGCCCTTTTCCCATAAAAGGAAACTGCAAGGCAGTACTGCTCATCAGACCCTCAGCAGCTAGCACATCACATTTAAACAGTAAAATAAGTACCATTATTAAAAGAATAAATAAAAAAATCACATATATTGACTAAGCATCATGGAGGTAAAGAGAATGAAAGAGAGAAATTGACACAATTTCCCCACTACACCTGCAGTTTTTGTCCTTTAAAAGCTCATAAAGGATTTAGACTCAAGTGTCAGTTTGTTAAGTATGCAAAGCTCAAACTCAGCTGAATACAGCCCTGCAGTAAACACTCACTTCATAAAGGTTATAATGTTACTGTGTTACATAACAACGGTTCTAGAGAGGTGTGGATTCAATGCTATGGTCATTTTAAAAGCTCTAGTTTGTTGTTCTTTTGAGTTGTAGTGCGTTATGCTGGAAGGTGTTTCTAATGTTTTGTGAGATCACATTTATATCAACAAAGGCACAGATATTAGAAACACCTCTATAAAGCAACAGCACTACAAAGAACATCCTCCAATATGACCACAAAGTATTGGTAACACTTTATGGCTCCGTATTTTTAGCCTTCACAAGCAGTATAAAACCGTTTAATAAATGGGTTACAACACACTATAACGCATTTATCAAAAACTCTTTCTATGGGCTCCCAGAGGTGGAGATAATGAATGACTGGCTATAGTAAAACAGTTATAATGTATTACAGTATAAAATAAAATATTTCATTAGAGAAGAAGTTATAATTGTTGCCAAATAGTGATGATTCATCAACGTTTAAAAATGTTGGTATATAGTACATTACATGTGTTATACAGCATTTAATAAAACTTTATATTGCCTATAAATGCTTAAAATATGGGTTTCCATTGCGTTGGTTAACTGCATTAGGTTACAATAGATGTACCCAATAAAATAGCAGCTGAGTGGTATGTGCTAACTATTTAAAATCTAAAATAGTGAACCTGCGTGTATAGTTGCAACTTTGTGATGGATGCAGTATTGTTTGACCCTCTAGCCTCTACAGCACATCGGAGCATCACAATAAGAAGAAAATCACTCAGTGTTCACTTTATTCAGCACAGTTGTACAATCTAATGCAATCCCTTACAGCTGTGCTACCATGAAGTCTACTTTTATGAGGCTTACTGTGTTCAACTGTGCAGTGAAAATTCAATTATATGTTTTAGCAGTGAGGTTATAGTTGGTGGTGTTGCCTGCATTATATTCAAAGGTGTTTCTAATTCTGCCTCCCTCATTTGTAAATAGGGAGGACACAAATTAGACCTGTCAACACTTCTCAGTATAACGTTGCCCAGTGCAAAACCACCTTTGACTACAACCTCAGTAATAAACATAATTAAATTTACAAATTTTAAAAGTCCGAATAGATTGCAGAGCTGTTGACTGATAACACATGTGTACCTAATAAAGTAACCACTGAGAGTAAATAAAGTCCAAAAATTCTAGACTGAAACTGACTTATGGTTCAAATGCATTATTGTCTTTTTTTTCCCTTTTTCTAATAAATGAGGACGAACTGACTTGGAGATGGGGAAAAACAACATTACTCAACTGCAACTAATTGCTCCTTTCATCTATCCAATTATAAGCAGAATTCTAATCTGAGTAGTTTATTTCTTGTTTTGATAGCTCATCATGTGCCACAGCCTTTTAATCAGCACAAAAATTTAAGTATTGCATATTAATTCAGCACACGTTATTTACACTCCTGATTTTCATCACTCTACCCCTGTGCAAGACTCCTCTTGGGCTGATCCCACAGAGACTGGGCTTAATTGACAACTAGGATGTGTTGGCAAAGCTAGCCTGCTAACTGCTAACATTTTCAATCCATACCCACTCAGGTGTGTATGTGTGAGAAGGTGTGAGGAGGTTGTTAAAATGGTGCTGAGGATCAATAGGATGTTGTTGTTAGTGAGAGACCTTTTAAGGGAAACATCAGTAAGGTGGCATCACAAGTTGTCATGTGCGATGTTCGTGAAATGTTTCTGGAATGTCTCTACCTTCAGCTGCCTATAAACAGTCGGCGCCCTCCCTGCATTTTCTGTGATGAAACAGCTCAGTTGCATGAGGTAATCTCACCCTTACCCAAATTAGATGGTAATTCTTTCACTCAGGGATTTTAACAACACCTAGAAGGAGGTTGTGCAACTCAAATGAGACTAATAATAGAGCCTCCGTTCTCTTAACTTGGAATCTATAATATACGCTTGAAAAATGAGATCAACTATATGGGTCAGTGGGATTTCTGTAAGAGAAGAAAATAGAAAGGAGCAACCAAATGAAAATGTGCTCTGCTGACAACAGATCTGAGGAATGCAGCAGTTAATAAGAAAATTAGTTGGGCAGAGTAACAGCTCAGAACTTTAATTACCAGAGCTGGTTTTAACTGATTGAAAGGGAATACATGTCCACACTTGTGTGCATGCGAGCCTAATTATTTTCAACCCCTTGATTGTCTAAATAGGCTTTATAAATAAAAGCACAAGTGACTTGAAATGTTCAAAGGAAATTATTTTAAAAATGGAAATGATCAAAGAGCACTCTTTCATAACTTCTGTGATCTGTGAACTAGAACACACAAGGACTTCGGTCCTCCACGTTGCTGCGGCCTAGGCTTAATTTTGACACACACACACCCACCCACCCATCTGGCTTTCTCAGGGGACGAGACAAATATTGGTCTCCATCTTTGCTCAGGCTGTCCACCCATTAAACAGAAATAATAGAAAACACAGCATAGATTAATATCAATATATCTGATATGATATATGAGATGACAGATCATCTATATAGGCATCCTGGATGATGGATTTACAACATGGAACAACCATTTTTATTATGGGGATTAATAATAAAGCGTATTTAGATAATTATGTCAGTGACTCCATGTAGCCTCTGGCATCTTGTTCACGTATGTATTACCAACAACCCATGCTGGTTCCTGATCCGATTACTCAGTTGTTTATGTTCCTGGCTGGTATCTCTACTTCATGTGATCATAAAAGGAAGTAAATATACATTCCAAAACATTTTGTACTTACAGTACAGCTCTGTGGTAGGAAGCTGGAGCGGAGTGGCGTCTTCTTTTCCCTATAGGCTTCTAGTATTACTCATGGCCCCTCAAACGTGGTATAACCTACATCAAGTCAATGTACAGAGCATAGTTAATTATGTGTTTGATCAAGTGGTAATAATACAAGTCAAATACAGTACAGTTTTTACTGATTGATGTATAGCTGGGCTTATTATGGTAGTGCTCTTAAGTTTCAGATATTAAGAATGTCACTGTTTCCACAGTATACTCATCTTTCTTCTGTTCTACATGTGTTGACCTGGTATCTGTCAAAGCAGGGTGGGGATTTTGGTTTTGTTTTACTGAAGGCAATGCATTTCCAAGGGAATAAGCATTCCCCCAGTTAAACAGAAGAGTTGCATAATTTTGTCAATTACATAACTGAAGGAATACCATGACATTCACACCACAACAGTACAGATAATGTAGATAAAGGATTGAAGCTCAAGATAAGTACTAATCGCCTCAGCCATATTCCACTTTAATAAAAGGGACTATATGAAAAGCTCTGTTTTTGCATAGCTGATGAATTTTTGATCCCCTGCCTCTTCCAGATACCTCGAACACAGGATTATTCCCTGCGGACAGAAATAGATGCAGTCAATTCTGCCTTGTTCTTTTTGAAAGTCATCTGTGGAAGAGAGCAAACTTCACTGGTTTAAGTCAACAGTGATACTGGCATAGCACTGATCCATGGGCCAAAAACACTGTGGCTGTTATTTATGTTAAATGTGTTAAAAGCGCACTCTCTCTCACACACACACACACACACACACACACACACAATTACCATATCAGAGCATACATCCAATACAAGGTTATGCTACCTCATTGATCATGAAAAAGATGAAGGGACAGTCTATCACTTTCCCTTTGCCACTCTTAAATCCGTTACCTGGGCTCTTCAAAGCAGCACTAGTGGCTAATTACTCTCTCTCATGCCCCTTGTGCTCCCTTTAGCCCGTGGATAATGATAAACAGTTCACATCAATAGTTCTTTCACTTCAAAAAAAACCTAAATGACAATTTGGTCTGTTTTGAATTATTTTGTTGTTGACTGTAAACAAATTAAGCTAAAAAGTTACCTTGCATTTATTCCTGCTATTTCTGTGCGATGAGAGTGCTTCTGTCTGTGTCTTGCTCTTTAGGGTCAACACCACACCAAATCACATTTGTCCCCTCCATTAATGTCACGGCCTTGAAGCAACATATCATCACAGTGCGAAGCTTGGTCTAACTGTAATTGAAAAGGCCCAAGGGGGATTCCTGGGTAGTGTGTGGGGCCCCCTAACTCCCGCCACCCTACATCCATCATTGTAAAGTTAGGCCCTGGGGTGTTCTTGTTACGCTGAAGGTTAACAGTGAGATCGCCATGCGTCCTCACTTACAGCTCTCTAAAATGTGGCCCTGTGGGCCCCCAGGACTGCGACAAACGCTACGCTTCGGCTGAAGACAACATACAGCATCATGTCAAGTACATATTAATTTGACGGGCACACACGCAAGTAGCACAAGCTTGAGCGTGTCAACTCATCCATGTTCATCGAATGGATGGACTTCAATAGGGATGTGATCAGAAAAAGAATCCTTCCTTCAGATGTCGAGTTCACAGGCTTTATTACACAGCCGCCTTGCAATGCATACCGCAACAGATAAAATTAAACACTCCCGATTACTTACTGCTTTGAAACACCTTGGACTGTGATCAATGTGATCTCTTTTTTTTTACGCTCAACCTCAAAGGACAGAGATTTGAGAAATCATATTAAAAGTATTCAAATGCAGTATCTCAGAACAGAAGCGATGTGTTGCTAATGAAATGTGATAGTTTTGAGAGACAGCAAAGGCAACAGGCACTTAGGGTCTCTTGCAACTGTTTTTGTAAAATCTAAGGCATTGTGCTCTTTAGGTGTTACAATCAAAGCCTTTATAACATTTTCTAACAAACGCTTCAAATGCATTCAGTAAAATGTGAATCATTAAGCAGAGGTTTTCAAAATGTAATTGATAATTTCTCAAAGATCATATACTGTAGAAGTGTAAAAAAGCACAGATTGAAATAAAGGCATCAATTCCTGCTCCTACGTGCTGATTTAGGTATATTCATTTGGCTTTTCACGTACATGAAAGCTACGAGCTGCCCTTGCCAGCAAGTGGAAGACATTAAGGCTCAGCCTGGTTGATCTCTGATGACAAGGGTCTGGAGGAGGGATTAGAAGCAAGGGGACCAAAGTTATGGTCATTCCCTTAAAAGGATGGCACTGCATCTCATAGGCCTGGAGCTTACAGGAGTTGAAAGATCTTCAAAGGTCTGCTCCCCCCACACAACCTGCTCTAACTCCCCTAAAAAACTTAGATGTATGAACTTTGAAAGATGGGGACTTTTAAAACATGATTTATTTTCCTTATGCATTGCATCAGGACGCAACAAATACAGCAAGCCATATCTAAAAACTTTTCCTCTCAGTTTGTTGTTTATCCTGCGTATGAGATTGTCATTGTCATTCATTTGGTTATCTCGTGAGCTTACCAGCTCATAGGAGACCATTAAAAGTCTTCATGATATCTCAGAAACTGGCTCATCAGAAAATGTCAAAATATCTGTTATGTAAGCCATGGATTATAAATGAAAAAAAAGAAGAACCATCCACAGGGGCAAGTTGCAATGCATCAAAAGACAAATATGCATTAGATATGAGGATAGGCGGGGCATTTCTATTCCGCTGCATGTGGGCTATTCAGCGATACTCCGTTTTTTGCGAATTCTGCAACAATAGTTGGAGAGCTGAGTGTTCAAGGGGCTTGGGCTTAAGTTGACAGTGGAGCAACCATTGGGGAGACTGAATAGGAGCCTAGTTTAATAAGCCCTACAGGCTGGACTTCACAGGGGGCTGGCACCGCTGAAATCAGAAAACTGCAGATGAAGATGAGAAAGAAATCTAAAGGATCAGTCTGATTAAGTCATAAGAGTACAGCGCTGGGACTCCACATTCCCATTCACCATTCCATCGTTTGTAAACACATTAAACATGTGCACATAATTGTGCCAATTGCATTATCTTACATAAGAAGCCTGCTTCTGAAGGTGTGCTAAAGATTATTATTGTCAAGCTGTCAAATTAACACAGGCTTAGACATGAAACAGATTACCTTACTAATGTTCTCAGAGAAGAACAAGTGACATGAGCTGCACATTCACGTCACTCCACTGTTTCTTCTTATTGATAGTTCTATTATGTATTGTTCAATATTTTCCTTTAGAATCAATCGTTGTTCATTGTTACAATTGCCCTTGGTATGCATTGTTAATGCCAACCCCCTGAGTAGCTACCATTCTCCAACTGGAGAGAATGTGAAAAATAAATTAAAGCAGTAGAGAAGCTGCATCCAGTTTACCATGAGGGGTTGCAAGTTTCCATGAAGATAGGGACAGTGTATAGAAAAGGCAGATATATGAGTCAAGTTCCATGCATGTTTGGAGGAGAATCTGGCAACTTACTATGGAACCACACTGGCAGAGATTAGGGGGCCATCATGAAGGAGCCATAGTGGGTGAAGATAGCCAGGAGCTGTTGGGATAGAGATAGATAAGACGGAGGAACAAGAGGACCTGGCGAAAAACGGGAGGGGGCACAGATGGGTGGATGAAAAGAAAGTAACGTGGAGAGCCATATCACCACTGGCTTGACCAGGGGAGGTTGGGGGAAAAAGCCAGAAATCCAATTAAAATCGCACTTGGTCAGTCATAGTCAACGCTGATATAGCCTCTCCAGCCCGAGCCGAGTGTTTAAACCGTACTTGGAAAAGTATGGGAGCCGCACAGTGTAAGTTACGCAAGATGTCATACATGGTTATGATGATGCATAAAACCAAAGACTATGGTGTGAAAAAGCAGCCCACCTCCTGGTACACAGCTGGGGCTCAACCCAAGTATGGCATGGCAGGGGCGGGGGGCAATTCAATGTATTCCACGGTGAAACGGATAAATTGATACATATACCGTACGCATACCCTGTATACCCTGGTTACCATGTCCAAAATGGCGCCTGCGCTTGTTGCTAGGCAGAGAGCGCAAGAGTAAAGATGGCGGCGGGCAAGTGTCAAACTGGGAAGCGGAGGTCTAATCAGTTGTGATTACTGGGGGGAAGGGTGTGGCAGGGTTCAGTGATTATGGAATATTACCACAGCTTGGTCAAAAATACACGACTGAAGAATTACATAGGCTACAGAAGCCGGAGGATTTCACTGTTTGGGTTGCTGCCTTTTAGCTTCATACATGTCCTCACAAAACAAATGGAAAATCAGTTCAGTTGATGGGGACTTTGATCACCTCTATTGTGTTTTCTGTGGAGAGATTACAAATGGAGAACAGAGGGGCTGAATGTGGCAATGCATACAATAGTTGGGGTTTAAAGATAAGCTCTGATGAAGAATACCTTGAGATTCCTCTAAATGCATTGATACTACAGTAAAGCTAAAAACATTTGATGCAACCTATTGATGAGGTTGCAATACAAGAGAAAGATATCTCATATATTTAAGTCATCACATCATTAAAGTACTCTGATCAAAACCAACCTAGTTCACCTCAATTTACTGGAAGACCGAATCACTTCACAACTTAAATATTTTATAACATCAACCAATTGAAATGATCTATCTTAGACCATATCACATCACAACATCTTCAACTCAAGGAAAATTATCTGAAACAACGTGAGCAGCACTGAATCAGCAATACTCATCAGATACACATTCATTACTCAAACAAATAAAAAAGATTTAGGTAGTTGTCTTTATCAAAACGGAAATCCAGGTGCTGAAACTTAAGGATGGCTTTCAGCAAGAGGCATCATGGAAAGCTAAAAGCGGAAATTTACTTAAGTGAAACTCAAAAGGGATTTGCAAAATGCATCATCAGTACTTGACTGTCCCTAAAGCTGTATCCTCATAAATATCATGAGCAACATGCACTTTTAACCAGCATACAACACACAAACTACTTCATCACAGTTTTGCGAAATATGGAGAACAATTACAATTTGAGCACGTTAAAATGTGCTTACAGTAAAACGTTTTACTAAAAGATATAAGGATTAAAACGGTTTTGGAATGATTGTTATTTTTAAATGTTTGCTTAAATATTGAAGGATGTATGTAAAAATGTAAAAATAATCTGAGTATCTTGTGGGCCTATCTTGCTAATTTGTCTCATAACGGCACAATAGCCAATTTCTTCTGAACTTTTAAAGTACCGAAAGTGTATTACTATGGTTGACACTGGAAGGAAAACATCTAATGCAGTTTTGGAGTAATCACTCCATGTATTTTTGTGGCCATCCAGACAACTGCCCCTCCATCAAATCCTTACACTGGAGTAAGGAACATCCTTTTTACAGCTAGTTAGCTGTCAGATCACTGTAAGCATATATTTCAAAGAGATATAAAAATGAACACACCAATTCCTTTTGATATGTTTAAAGCAAAAAGCATATTATATACATACATAAATATATATATATATATATATATATATATATATATACATACAATAGCAGTCATCATCCCAGTGCAAAATGCTGACATCCATACATACAGGCACAAAAGCTTTGCTACTGCCAGAGGCTTTATTTCATTACAATATTCATCAAAATGTTGACCCATCCAACCTGTTAATAATTAATCTATTGCAGTACTTTTCTGATTGGGACAAGGACAGACACTCACTGGGTAAATCATCTTCAGCTGCACGCCACAAATGGCCCACCTGCTCACTCAGTTTACAATCACTCTCCCTTTTAAATTACTAATATTGTTAAAGAGAAGTGTAATGTTTGACACAGGAAATGGGGAGAATGAGCTAGATGACAATAATAACTCACCACAGAGGACTTTAGCTCTGCTCCAGGACTAATAGTGATACTGAATTCAAGCTCTGCTGAGGAAAAAGCAGGCTTCAAACAGAAATCTACTCCGCTTATTCCTCTAAAATAATGAGGCATTGGTTGAAATGTACATTCAAGAACACAATAAACAAGCAACAAACAAATATGACAGCGAAACTGTAACGTAGGTGGAGTGTAACAAACATTTTACTATTAGCAGTGTGTACACACACAAAAAAATGAAGAACTAATCTCTTGCTTTATTTTTTTGCTTTAAAAAAATAACTTATTCAACTTCAATTAATAGCCATATTTCACTGAACACCACATATCTGTCCTCTCTTGGTAGTATTGTGATTTTTGATCAGTGAAATCCAAAAAAATATGAATTCAGACTCAAAGTGAAAAGCTCACAATTATTTGAATGTGAGAGCCGATGTCTACAGTAAATATAAGTGTTGTGTTTTCATTATGAATAGAATAATAATTGAGCGTTTATGTATTACTGTTTGGACAATACAAACATATTTGATTCTACATATTTGTGTTTGCAGCTAGCTTTCCTTCGAGGTATGTTTTAAGAGGCGTGTGTGTGTGTGTGTGTGTGTGTGTGGGGGGGGGGGGGGGGGGGGGGGGGGGGGGGGGGGGGGGGGGGGGGGGGGGGGGGGGGGGGCTGTGTGCTTACGCGCATGTATTCCTGCATTGAGTGACAGAAACACAACGCAAGACAGAATCGAGTGGAAATATAAGAATTGATTAATAGGATGTTAAACTGACCTAAAGTAGAAGAAAAAGCACTCAAGGACGCGCGCCTCATTAAAGAGAGTGCACGTGACGTTGCAAATCCACCTGTATCCTAAAAATCTGGTTTAAAAAGTGAACGCTTAGTTTTGAGACGGCAGTTTGTTGTTTGTTGTGTAGAGTGACCATCACATTATTGCATGATGAGCAATTTGGAGTAAATTTCAGTTTCTCAGATGTCAGCGATCAGAAGATGTCCCATACTCAAACAGATTTGATACCTTTGTAGTAAAAGTCTGACAAATTCCTGATATAAATATATCTTTTGTACGCGAGAATACCCGCTGTATTAATTTGCACAACATTGCAAACCTGCATGTGTGGCGTGGGCTACTAAAGGATAAAATAAAAAAATAATTAAAAAAAATGATGTGATGAAAATCCATTGATTGGGTTTAATCACACGCCTGATCAAAGAGAATATAGACACTTTAATAAAATATAGAATACATTAATTATACAGTATAGGCTTATGTACAGTAGAACTGTATGCTAATTAAACGGGTTTAATAGTATCACGAACACTGGTTTATGCTCACACTGGTCTTACTGCACAGAATTTAGACAGAAATATGAAATATACATATAATACAAACAAGAATACGAGAATCTAATGAAAAGATGACGAAAAGTGGAACTTAATCAAGTTGAGGGTGGGAACAACCTACTGAGCCTCGCAGTATTTTAATTACAGACAAATCATGCTTCAGGCCCACGCATTCTTGTTAGGTCTCGAAACGTAACTTGAGAATAGATCTGATATTTATTTCATCTTGCGACATACATAAAGACATGAATAATGTTTCTATCTCCCCGGCATACATTACACGTAGTTTACATTCAACAGAGACCCCACGCAATGAAGGGCTACATTCAGCAACACGTCTCCTTTTACCTGCCAGTCTAAGCTCAGAAGACTTAACACGCAGATTTCCATTAAAATCCTTTTGTAATTTGTCTGTCTCACTTAAGATAGGTAACTTTAATAATTACGCAACACAGTGAACAATTAGGCATATACACTTTGTAAAAGTTCCTATAACCCACAGGGGGGGAGATGTGGCTCCAAGCCAAACCCAACCAAACAGGCCTCACAACACATAAAGCTCGCCACATTGCACAATGCAATATTTCAATAGGATGACTCAGGACTTTTCACAAAATATTTGATACTACATTCACAAAAATACAGAGAGTAATATAGATACAGCTGTACGTTTTAGCCTATAACATAAAAAATAGGCCCGAAAAATAGGATAGGTCACCCGCATGTGTCCTAACAGGAACTCACAGAGACGGGATGTTGTTACATTGCTTTGGTGGGAAGGAGTCCACGCCGCTGTGGCATGTGTACCATCCGTTGACAATACTTTTCTGAAAGGGAGAAGTGGTGGGGAAAGTCCTTGAGCTCTGGGCAAAAGTGTGACCTGTCTGGCCGCAGGGGTACTGAGAGGACTGGGACCTGTAGCTGCCTCTTTGTAGCAACAAAGGATCCAAGAGGGGCTGTGACCTGTGTGTGGAGTAGTCCAAACTGCTGTCAAACGTGTGATGGAAACGTGACCTCGAGGTCGAATCATCTCGACTCTCTGGGGACAGGGGGACTTCTTGAGTTGAGATGGGGGGGTGAGGAGGGCTGATATGGGCTCCATCGGGGACTCGGGATGACCTGGCCTCCGCAATGTGACCCCCGTCCCCGGGACGCGCGTCATCGCTTTTGGCGACGTGGGCCTTGTTGCAGTGGAGCTTCATATGCTTGCGCAGGGAGCTTGGGTGGGTGTAACACTTGTCGCAGCCCCTGACCTTGCACATGTAGGGTTTGTCACTGGAGTGCACGTGAGAATGCTTCTTTCTGTCGCTGCTGTTCGCAAACCTCCGGTTGCAGCCCTCGAACTCACATTTAAAAGGTTTTTCACCTAAACGTGCAAAGAGAAAAATGACGGCGAGTTACGAAAATGCTTGCAGGCCCGTGCACGCCCTCCTCGGCCATATATGCTCATATTTATAGCACTAAGTCAATTGAGTGCACTCTATATCATCATGGCATGTTTTATGAAAAGTGAGCCTGCAAAACAAAACAAACAAAAAAATGCACATTCACGCCTTACTCGACACTGAAAGGACTATATGACCGTAAGCTTTCAATCAATGACTCTGCAGACACAAAACCGCTTTTCAGCCTTTGTTCTACATGTTTACAAATGCCACATCTTTATAGTTATTTGTTACTGATGTGCAAAAACTTGCGATGGGTCATGAAATTACAGAGTTCAAACTATATTTGCTGAAACTTTGGTGCAGTCCTGTCCGCAACAAGTGAAACAGTTTGTCTGCGGACTAAATCAACAAGGCCGTGGTTAAACATGCATTAGGTTGTGATAAACCTGTTCCGACGTGTGCAAAGATTTGTTTAAATGGAGTTATCGTGCATATCATTAATTATGGCTATCAAGATGCTAATTGATCTTCTTGCACAAAATTGCCTATACAGCTGCGCACTGCCCCTCCTGCACGCACGCACACACACACACACACACACACACACACACACACACACACACACACACACACACACACACACACACACACACACACACACACACAGTGAGAGCTGGACTTCCAATAAAACCTTAACAGTTTCTGTAAAATCATTGTGCAGGCCTGTATCTATCTTTCATAATGTCAAAAAAATGTTAATTTTTTTTTTTTTTACATAAATTATGTCTAATTAACACAATACGCATGTGCAGTAACAACAAATGTCATTACGCGAGCCTTTTCTGTCTTTATTCTCTTTGCTTTCATTAGTAAAACAATTTAACACCACAAGTAAAAGGGGGCGCCTAATAAATATATTTTTTTCTCCAGCCTCTCTTTTTCTCGGAGGGACATTCACTTCATTCGTTAATTATATTCTGAATTTAAATGCCTACATTACAGTATTATTACACGGTGTGAGATCACGTTTCTACTGCAATCCCTAAAGTGTGTGTAAAACATAAGTATAAAAAAGGATTGCACAGTAAATCCTTTTTATAGAAGTTATTAGATGCTGTGCTCAAATGGAGCATAGTAGGGAAAAGCCCAAAGACTGGGCTGCCTTCATGGCAAGTATAGCAGGCCTATCAAAGTGATGGAAATGAGGATAAGGTTATAAATAAATTAGCTTTTTGAAATGTGACTCATTTTGTTTATATGTCTAATCATTTCATTTTGCTGACTGAGGTCATCCGTTTGCTCGCCCTTTTTATTTCCTACTAGGCCTACATCACTGTGGGATGTGCTCTGCTAGTCTTCCTGCACAGGAGATGAGTCCCTGGGAGGCAGATACAGCGTAACGGCTACGTCACAACTCTCCGGTGTCCGGGCATTTATTTAATAAATTCAGTAAATGAAGTGGGGGAGGCACTCCAACCACTAGGTCTGCAGAATATATTCGTTTGTAACTGGCTTACTACTACTCATCTGCGGTGCCTGCATGGAGCCTAAACATGCTTTTCTCCTGCAAAACCCACAGAGACAGCAAGACTCCGCGAGAGAAGCTGTGCGTAAAAACATGTTATAGTAATGTTGGCCAAAATAACAGCATAGAATAATTAATAATAATAATACTTATAATACTACTACTACTGCTACTATTAATAATAACAATACTAAAAACCATAACAATAAAAATCATAAATTGTGACAGAATTGGCACACTTCCATAATCAACAACATAAAAAAATAATAAAAAAAATATGTTAAACACAGATAAACATTGCAAAACTCTAGTTTTTTTTTATTTAAAATATCAGTTAGCAAATTATTAATAATATAATAAGTGTTATTATTATTATCAAATCGTGTGCAGGCAGTATGATTACGAACTAACCTGTGTGAGTCCTCTTGTGGATCTTTAGGTTTTCTGATCTTGCAAAAACTTTTTCACAGCCGTGAAAGGGGCAGGGAAAGGGCTTTTCCCCTGTGTGGACTCTGACGTGGTTCACCAGCTTGTATTTGGCTTTGAAAGGCTTCCTGTCCCTCACACAATTCTCCCAGTGACACACGTATTCAGAGTGATCTGGTCCTCCGACATGCTCCACTGTTACATGGGTGACAAGTTCATACATGGTCCCGAAGGCTCTGGAGCAACACAGCTTGCCAGCCCCCTCTTGGCCGTCACTCCACCTGCACACCAGCTCAAGCTTCACTGTTTGTTTAGAGCACCTGAGGAAAGCGTCGCCTCCTCCACGCTGAATTGCCATGTTGAGGGGTTTGTACAGACCCAGGAATTGTGAGACAAGTTGCTGGCTGTTTCCCTTGGGGTTGATAGTTTGACCATAAGGGTGCGTCCGGCCGAGGAGGTCGCCAGGTAGACCCAGCATCATCTGGCTGCCAAAATCTCGAGATGCGTCGGTGGAGGCGTGGGCCTGCTCCTGATAACTTGAGAAAAAAGCATGGCTTCTGTTGTCTCTGTAGCCAGGAAAGTCACGATACCTTCCAATCCCGCCATGTTGGTTAGCTCTTGATGCCAGTTGATCAGTCACGGGTGCCATGCCGCCTCCAGAAAGATTGGCTCCAATGATAATGCCCTTAGGGCTGTGCTCTAAGCGGTGGCTGGGGTATCCAGAGTCTGAAGAATTGGGAAACGAATGGTCAACATATGCACTGGACCTCGTCTCGTGGTAGTCTCGCAAATTGTGCGAGGGGCAGAGTTTTAAGGAACTGCCAGTGGGGAGTCCCATGTGCTCCCCTGCCAAAGGTGGCAGCACCACGCTGGGTTCAGTATTGCTCTCCCCGGGGTTGACGCAAGAGAGAGGGCAGCCACTAAACCTCGAAAGGCTTGTCATGTTTTGTTGTTGGTTTGGCTAGGAGTTTGCAAAGTCAACCGAATTCAGCACTCAGGATTCACCTAGAAATCCTCTTTCCATTTTCCCTGTTTGTGTATCATCTGCATGTGAAATTCTTGGCTGTGAACTTCGCAGAAGTAGGAACCAGACTCAATTTCGTTAAAGTTGGTGTGAGTCCCATGCCGTTCACTTTGCCCTCTTGATTTGTGGCAATAACCGTGGTAGTAAAAATGCTTCGAAACAGGCCATGGTGCAATATAAAAGCACAGCAGGCAAACCTGCTTTTAAAAAGGGAGCTTTGGGATTGGTTGGAATGCGCTGTGATTGACAGGCGCTGGGTTTGTTTTAAAAGGGACACGCAGGCGTTCACCGCACGACTCCGTTTTCAAATATCGCAGAGAAAATGCTTTGAAATGTGCCGCGATACATGCCAATATTGCTGCCTCTTTAACTTCAGGCGCCTACTCATAAGACCCCTTCTCTAAATCTCTAAATGTGAAAAAAATGTATGTGTAATACTTATCATATGATAAAAGTCAAGTGATTAAATGCAGAAATGAGCAAAACATAAGACTATCTACATCATTTATATTGCTGGAAATGTCCTATCGCCAGAGCAAATGTCCCACTCCTGCCCTGCAAAGAATAATAGAGAGTGGCCATAGCGTGTCCAGGCCAATTATTGTCTTAAGACTTTCATTTTGTGTGGTGTGCCACATTTCAAAACAATATCTAGTTACAGGAAACTAATTCTAACACTTGAATATGTCAAATTATTTAAAATAGCCCATAGTGTTTTTGTTCGTCATAGCCTGTAAAACCACAACGTTTAAGGGTGTATTTGTTGACTATGTAATACATAGTCGAATGAGCACTCATGGAGGTAAGAGTATCTTTGCGTTACACTTTACTTGTAGCATATAGTGCATGCATTTTTTTTAAGGGAACAAAGTTACTTGTTGGCCTCATGTCCAAAGAAAAGTCAAACTTTCATAAAGCAACAAGTAGTGCTAGGACACCGGACCACCAACATATCATTATTTTATTGGAAAACGTTATTTCAGTTCATTTTCCAGCAGTGTCACTGAGGAATACTGCAGAACAGGATGTACTATGTTCGAGTCCAACGTGAACGATAAGCTTTGATAAATTAATAATTTATCAAAAGTGCACCATGCGTCTTGAAGCCTAGCACAGAACTTGTTATGTAAAATGTAAATTATGAAACGTCACAAACAGCAGTGGACAGACTCCTCTGTCCTGGGAAACTGATCAACTTTCTTACTTTGGGGTGATGTGAGGACAGCAGCGTCAAGCTCTGCACGCTCCTCTAGTGCACAACATATTTCTGCACGTCTCCTCGCTTTAACGTGACTCTGATTCTGTTAGCGCACTGGCTTTGAGCAAGCCTAGTTCAGACCAATTCTTTCTAGCTGTTGCTTTTATTTAAATCTACACGACGGACTGAAGGTTCGACCTTTAAAGCTGAGAAAACGTAGGCTATTTCCAAAGACAGTAGCTGTCGGAATTTTCATCCATTTCTTAAAATGAAAAAGCAGAAGAAAAAAAAAATCCTTTTCCACATTGTAATGCTGACGTCACCTGCAGTGGATCCTAGGCAGAGACAAAGCAAGGGGCCCACTTGACATTAAGTGCTGCAAAATAGTAGACATGCCCAGAACTGGCCTAAATCCGTCATGATTGTAATAGACGCTCATGTTTGTCAACCTTTAACCCGATGCATTTCTGAAAATGATTGAGGGTTGATGGCCAATAAAGTGAAAGTTTCCAATCTGTGATTCAGAAAGCAGAAATGACTGACAGACCTGCACCCCAAATCATCCCAGGACCTCATTTGCAGCAAGAAGGCCAAAGAAGAAAGAGGACTACATCTTTTTTGATTTAATAAATCAAATATGAGACATGCTCACCTTTTCAATAACAGTCACAAGTGTCTGCTATAGGCCTAGTATATTTTGTATAAAAGGACAAAGGTTATTTAAAGACTCACAACATCTAGGCTGCCTTTGCTTAAATGTTCACATTACCTTTAACATGGCCATAACTTAAATTAGAATTTACTCTAATATGCAGTTTTTAATTTAACTGCAATATGGTATGGACTTTGAGTGTAGTTTCCTTCATTTGTAAATTTGTATTTTGCATTTGCCAAATACATTTAACAAAATTTGTATTTCATCGGATTAAAGCTGTAGTGGTAGCTTCACAGTGTGATCAATTCAACTGAATAAGGGCAGAGACACGCAAACATAAACCACAATTAGTTATTAAGGACTTTTTTATGTCCATCTTTACCATATTATCTGTTAAATTTTACAAAATGTGCCAAATCCACGTCAATATAGAATTTCTTCATTTGGAAACACATGAAACTTCAGTTTAAACATCTACATTGTACCAAATTGAAGCATTCGGACATTTGCAATCCCTTCTAACCCTCCAGTTTCATGAGCTCGGCCATTTATGCTTGGTTGCTTGACAGGCCAATCCTAGTGACTGTTGCACACAAAATATCACTCCCAACTATCAAAACACTCGTGTCAGGGAATACGCTTTACATCCATAAAATCCCAGTCATTCCCATTACAGTGAATATGGACAAAATGAATGACAAAGGGACAAAAAGAAGAGATGAAATCAAACAGAAAACAAATGCCAGTTAGAAGACCAGAGTTACAATATAATGCCATGTTGTGGTAGACAGGATTGAAAATTGAGCTCATTTAATTTATTTAAGCCGAAGAAGAATTCTTTTAAAATAACATGCAATGCCTTTTTTGGGGGAAAACTATTTGCACAAAGGCGATAAACATTTAGGCCATAAACAGTGTGTATGAGAAACACCAGGTGTTACACTTTACAAAAATAATAAAGAAAGTGTGTGTGTGTCAGACATTTTACTATGTTTATTACAGACAGGAATGCCTGTATGTACGTTTAAACAACTGCAACTATATCAGTGTGGAGTTGTGCTGAGATATTATAATTGATGAGGGCTGGCAGAGGCACAGTCTTGCCATGACTTTATGAAATTTAGATGAATTAACAGGTTTGGTATGTGTCCATTTGCTGACAGATGCTCCTGTAAATCACAGCAAGAAGTCAATTAGCCCTCTCCATCAGCCATATAAAGGCAAACACCTAGTCCTGTAGCAGTCGCTCAAGACCCAAATGACCAAATCAAGTATGTAATATCCATGATAATCGGTGCAGTTATACTGCATGCAAGTATAAACCTGTGTTGAACAATATGAAGCAAATACAAAACGACAAAACATTTCCGTTTCCTCTGATAAACACAAACACGAAATAAAAGGCCCGAAAGCGATGCAATACAGTCAAGTATTGCATTGTAAAAATCCAAATTACAAGATTGGGTAAATTGGAATTCGTCAGTTGGTCGCTTTACTATCTATGGTGGCAAATTCCTTGTCATTATCAGCTGCTACACGTGCACAAAAATCTGAAACAATGTTTGATTATACATGTGTTTGCAAATACAACACAATGTAAATATTTGATTTGTGAAAACCCTTAGCATTTAGAAAAAAAGTGGAAGCAAATATTGCATGTGTAAACAGTATTTTCACTTAAACAAATGTAAGCCAACATTTGTTTAATTCTATAATGTATGAAATCCACTGGAGTATACAACTGCAGACCACAACCTGAGCCTTTATACTGTTGGGGGCTGAAATAAATGTCAGAACTGAAAAAAAGTGTCATGGAGAATTCACCCAATGCAATTCATTTTCTAGTAAATCAAGGCAAAGACATAGTCTGGGAGTTGGCACATTAAACCACAGCAAAAACCTGCAGGTTCATTCAACACAATGTCCATTTAAGCAAAACTGTGACTCAAGATATTCCTTTAACGGTGCCGTTGGGATACATTGACCATTGTCTACCTGTTTAAAATGGAAATACGGAAACACATTCACATACAGTGGTATGGAAGTACTATTGGGCTATTGTTTTGCCATTTTTTTTCAGGAGATGGAGATTTCACTTTTGTCTGGTCACTATTGAGTTAACTTCAAGTTCACAAACTCTTCTATAGCAACAGCGGCCTGAGCCAGCCAAGCTGCAGGCTACCGGCCAGACAACATGGACTAAAAAAATTACTCAACATTGCTGTAAGAGAAAATCCAGACGTTTGGTCTGCCACAGGCAAATCTCTTTATGAGAAAACAATTAGCATGCATCTAAGTCATTTATCAAATTATGCACTTAAATAACCTGTATAGTTGCTTTAATGTATAAATGTGAGTGGTTTACCATTTGGGCTGATGGTTATGTTCTGCTCTTTTCCAACAGCATGGGTCTACTGTCAGAGGTATGCACACTATATTGTGATATTTTAAGGTAACGCGCATGCTCAGTTAAGAAGATTATGTTATAACCAATGGGCTATCCCAATGCCCAATGAGGTAATCCCAGCAGAGATAACTAAATCATCAAATTATACTTAGCCCTGCAGAATAATGTGCTAAAATTGCAAGTTGATCATTAAAGATTTTCGGATATTTAAACTAAACACAGGCTTAAACAAAATATTGCATATTTATTAAATCCTTTTATGCAACTAAAATGAACATCTCTAAAGGCTAAAATAAATATATAAAATCGGGTGGTTGCAAAGCTGTAAAATATAGGCCAACTGTATAAAATTTACCACAATTAAATAGATATGTAAAAAAAAAAAAAAAAAAAATCATTCAAAAAAATGTGAAGGGCTTCATGGCCGAGCGGGAGCGGTAGAAATATTCTGGCTGGTGTGAGTGAGACAAACGGTTAACAAAAGTGCAGCTCTTTTGAAGGCCTGTGAAGCTGCCTTTCCCCCTCGTTTACAGTTTCCCCATTTTCTGTTGTACAGTAAAAAATTGTATTAATGCGCCAAGACAGCCTGCTTCTTTCACACAAGAAGAGATCGATTTAAAAAATAAAAAATGTAAACAATATGACCTAATATTCTTGCAATGCTGACTCTAGATTTATTTAGATGCTGGTGAAAGACACATTAGAAAATGTGTGTTTGAAGCCTCCAAATTCACATTCACTTAAATCCCACAATTTTAGAATTAATAAAAACAATATTCAATAAATAGTGTTCTTCTCTCTCATGCAACAGTTTCTTTAGGCTACATTAGCAGCAAAACCCTATATGCTGCTCTCTCACTTTTCAAACATTTGTGACTCATCTAAACCATGTTGCTTAATTATTTCATTGTGATGATAGGGCTGCAAATACACGGCCCATAACTTAAGTGGCGTATAGGGCCTTCACGTTTCAACAAGCCAATAAAATATGGAGGGAATACAGGAAAACCTAACAGGCTGCTTGTCACTTGTAGAAGTTCACAGAAGGTCGCCATAAATCTCAAACTGCAAAACTGCTAAGGAAAACTCTGGTAGCTGTGGGTGTGTGTGTGTGTGTGTGTGTGTGTGTGTGTGTGTGTGTGTGTGTGTGTGTGTGTGTGTGTGTGTGTGTGTGTGTGAGTGTGTGTGTGTGTGCGCGTGTGTGCTCGTGGTCCACTGTGTGTGTTCGTGCACACGCATGCTGTGTGAGAAGACGAGCGTGCGAGAGTGAAGGGAGGAGTAAACGGTGAGAGGCTATGCCTCCGTGGTGAGAGAAGAGAGAGAGAGAGAGAGAGGGAGAAAGACGGAGAGAGAGAGGCAGGCGAACATGGAGGGAGAGAGGGAAATGGGAGAGGGAGAACAGCTTACGGAAGAAAAAAAGATGAAGTGAATCTCAAATCCTCGTTTTGGTTCAAGATAAATTGTTGAGATTATGTACAAAAGCGCCAGTGTTGAACTAATGTGCACGACGGCCATAAAAAAGCAGAGGTATGCAGGTCCCTGCAACAATTTAATTACCATATGAGTAACATGCGCACTGAGCATGTTCACTTCAAGAAAACTAACTCCCATGCAACCTCCACCGGCTAAACATAATAATCTGCAGATTTATACACTTGGCCATGCAGTCCACACAGGCCGGCCTTTGTTACTAACACACACACACGACGGATAAGTAAGAAAACTCACCTTTCAATCTACAACTCTTTCTCGAGGATATGTGCTGGAGTGAATGCGGATGAGGGCGAAAGCAGAATGAAGGACTGATTTGAAGAATTTTTTTTTTTTTAGGTCCAGATCCCCTAAAATAAAGAATGTGAGCTCCTTCCTGGGCCAGATTGAGGGGGGAAAGGATGTGAAAGGCTTGGAGTTAAAAAGCGCCGCTTGAAGCACTCAGTGAGTCTCTGAACTTGATCAGATTGTATGTGTCCTGCAGCGAGTCAGCGGCAGCCCTGTGAAAGTTGCTCAATGGCACGATTTTGTTTTTGGCTGAGCGAAAAAATCTCAGGATATTACAATTACTGCCATCTTTCTTTCTGTCTTTTATTCCTCCGTCTTACACCCTATAGAGCTTTTGCGAAAAAAAATACCCCCCCTTTCCCCTTTCATGCTGCTTCAAGAAAGCCACAGATTGGAACTGTGCCAAGTACATTGAAGTTTTCAGTTAAGAAGAACCAAACTGGTCAAATGAGAGAAAAAGATAGATAGATAGATAGATAGATAGATAGATAGATAGATAGATAGATAGATAGATAGATAGATAGATAGATAGATAGATAGATAGATAGATAGATAGATGTTTTTTAAATATATAGTCGATCTAATAAAACTTCAACTCGCTTTCAAACTGTGTTGGAGGTTTTATTCAATATGAAGAAGCTCGCGAAGTAATATATTTAACTTCAGAGCTGTTTCTGTAACATAACAATAAATTATGAGTGTTCCACTAAAAGTTTGAACGGAATGTGGCTGGCTAGAATAGCCTTCACCCATTTATTTTATTTAGAAAAGTGCTTGGGAGTCTCTTGAGGAGTAGCAGTAAGCTGCATGCGCTACGCATCCAGGATCTGGGCTAGAGTGCCCCGTTATACCTGCAAAATACTGCCTGCAAGAGCCAATCAAATGAAACCAATTGAGATGACCTGCCATCTTCAATACCGAACTGTGCCAATCACTAGAAATCTAGCCAATTAACACCATCCTTCTCAGTCACGTGTCAGAGGGGTAGCTGGACGCTCATTGGCTGTCGTAGCACTGCCTCCCGAGCTCATTTATGTTCTGGGAGTGAGTGATTGACTTTATCAGTCCAAGGACATCATTCGCCTGGAAAGGGGGGGAAGTTTGATCCTCTTTCTCACGGATCGCAGTCAACGGGAGTTTTTTTTTTTCTCCCAACTCTTTACGCATAGGATTTTCCCCTGTTTTGGCTCCGTTTGTTTTTTTTATTTCAGGATTTGTCGCAAAACGTTGTAAATCTCGGCGCGGTGTCTGCAGCTTGCGCGCTCCGCTACACTGGATTTTAATTTTATTTTCGGTTTTCTTTCGGTCTCCTAAGTTTGCTTCAAGCTCATGACTATGCTTCTTGATAGCGGTCCCCAGTTTGCATCGTTAGGAGTGGGGGGTTTCGGGACACCACGGCACCACGATATCGGGAACAGAGACCCGGGTCTGGGACTGAATCCCTTCAGCGATTCCTCCCACTCTGCAGCTTTCAAAATCAGCCCCGTGTCTCACGATATCGCTTCCAGCCAGACATCAGCGTTCACCCCGCAAGCCACTGGATATGCAGCTGCCCTGGGACACACTCACGGCGGGCAGGTGGGCTCGTACGGTGGGGGAGCGTTCAATTCAACACGGGACTTTCTCTTCCGTAACCGGGGTGTTGGTGAGTCCGCAGCGCCTGGCGCCCAGCATGGGATCTTTGCAGCTTCGGCGGGGAGCCTCCACGGGCCGCCCGGGATCGGCGATAACCCCGGACATCTGTTGTTCCCAGGACTTCACGACCAGGGGGTGAGCCACACTTCACCGAGTGGACATGTAGTTAACAGCCAAATGCATCTTGGCTTACGCGGGGACATTTTCGGAAGACCTGATCCCTACCGTCCGGTCGCGAGCCCTCGGACGGACCCCTACGGGGCTCAGCTCCACAACTACGGCCACACTATCAACATGAACATGGGGATGAATGTGCCGACACACCACGGTCCAGGAGCCTTCTTTAGATACATGAGGCAACCGATTAAACAAGAATTATCCTGCAAATGGATAGACGAGAACCAGATGAACAGACCCAAAAAGACTTGTGACAGGACTTTCAGCACCATGCACGAGATGGTCACTCATGTGTCCATGGAGCACGTCGGCGGCCCCGAGCAGAGCAACCACATCTGCTTTTGGGAGGACTGCCCGAGAGAAGGGAAATCTTTTAAGGCCAAGTACAAACTCGTCAACCACATCCGTGTGCACACGGGCGAAAAACCGTTCCCATGCCCGTTCCCCGGATGTGGGAAAATATTCGCCAGATCGGAAAATTTGAAAATCCACAAAAGAACACATACAGGTAGGCACCAAAAACATCATGGCACGGCGTGCGTAAAATAATATCATAAAAGTACAGCTATGTTCTGACATAGAACTGGTATGTCTTGTTTTAGATTGTATTGTTTTTTTTTACAAGAACCGTCTGAGAACTTGTGTATCATGAATCATGTCAAACAATTCCTAGATTGTTATGAGTGCAGTTTATTCGGAATTATTTCTAAATACAGTGATAAATTAGTGTTTGGTCAATAATTCAGTTTATGAAGTTCTATGCGTAACCGTGTTGACCCTCATTAATTCTTGTAGTTTATATGCTAAGAAGTGTGCGATTCAGACAGATACTTTACATAGGTCAACTTGTTAAAGTTTGAGTGCTTTAGCTATCTGAGGCTATTAAGGTAGACATGTGCTTTCTGAACGTCATATACAAGTAGCCCATAATGAATCCGTTTCTAACTGTGTCTACAATTCTGGCCCTTGTTTAGCTTTCATATAGTGCAGAGCATGCCCTGTTGATTCAGTGTTTACTATGGTATACGAGCAGATGCACAGAGCAGGGCAGTAGTAGCATGAAGGAGCAGGCCTCTTGAATAAATAAAGCCTGACAGAGCAGAGTGTAGTAGTGGAGCTGTATCCATGTCGCCCCGAAAATGTAGGTTACTCTTGTTATATAACAGGCTGCAGACAATTTACATCTCCGAGCTTCGGGTTTGCAGAATGTGTTACAATGGGAGTTTGTTTGTGTGGACCATTGGGGGTAATTCATGGCATCTATTTTATCCTACAGGTGAGAAGCCGTTTAAGTGTGAATTTGATGGCTGTGACAGACGCTTCGCCAACAGCAGCGACAGGAAAAAGCACATGCATGTGCACACATCAGACAAGCCATACATCTGCAAAGTGTGCGACAAGTCATACACACACCCCAGCTCTCTCAGGAAACACATGAAGGTAATTAACGTCTTCATTACTCCTTAAACACATTAACACACACACGCACTCTCTCTACCCCCACACCCTCCGCCACTGCCACAGACAGGGACTAGCACAACTTTTAGGCATTTCATAAGATGTTCCAGCAGTGTTATACTGCACTAAAGCAACATTTAAAATGTAATTTAGTCTATTCGTGAAACTCAATTAAACAATTCATCATAGCTTTTGAATTTTCCGATACTACAGCTTCAAGCCTTTTTGTGGTTTATTTAAAAAAAAAGGAACCTGGTTTAAAGATAACTGTTTACATGGTATCTCTTGATTTACTTTTGCTTTTTAAATAAAATAGCAAAACTACATTTAAAGATACAAATGAACGGCGATGGTTTACTGTTGTAGTAACTCTATAGAATCCATGGTTCATTGGCATTTAAGTTTAACACCCTTCTACCGAGCCGTTTTAAATGCAGTTAGGGCATCCATGAATGTACCTCAGACTCAGCAACTCAGTGTTGGTTTCCCCTCTTGTTTTGCAGGTACATGAGTCTCAAGGATCTGAATCGTCTCCAGCAGCAAGCTCTGGATATGAGTCGTCCACACCGCCAGTGCTGGTCTCAAACAGCACCGAAGACCCGACAAAAACACCGCCGTTAGCCGTACAGAACACGTCCGGCCACAGCGAAGGACTGGCACCCAACTTTAATGAATGGTACGTTTGAAGTCAGAGGAGCAAACCTTCTCATAATGTGGACCACGGAGTTAAGGATAAAAACCTTAAAACCATTACATACACACACACACATATACACACACACACGCTGTCAGACACACACGGATGGGATTGGGACAACAACAACAAAAGGAGATGAGAGCAAAAGCCAGCATCAAGCAGGCCACGTCCGTTCTCAGGATCACGAAATTTGACTTTTACTCCGCAGTTTTGAGGAAATAAAAAATCACAAATAAATAAAACGTAATACTTTCTCAGTATAAATAAATGTTTTTTTTATCTTTTAGTTTACAGAAAAAAAATGTTTTATTTTTCATTTTATGTATTTTCTCAAATTTTTATTTAAAAAAAAGAATAAAAAGGAAGATTATTTCACGCTGTTTTTATATGACGGTGACGCGCTATTGTCGCCTCTTCAATTGATTGTTGGAACTTCAAACAGTCTTAAGAAACGTGCCAAAGTCTTTGTCATGAACTTGAACACAGAAAAAAAAAACTAAATAAATATTATACTCGTGAATGTATTTCCTTGTTTGATGGGGTCGAATCTATTGTCAACGTCCGTTTTCAGGTGGAGAAATGTGGTATTAGGTTACGATTGTTACCGTTGAATATAACGTTGCCTTTGTTAATACCGTTGTAAATACATATCCATGATGCCATATTTATCAATTTGTAATTTAATTATGGGTATGAGTTCTGAAACTTAAATGATATTTATGGAAATGTTTTCTAACAAGAGCTGTACAGTTTTGGTCATAACCAGCTTAACATTGAACAAATGATAAACTCTAAAGCTCCAACATCTCGATTGTATCCTTCTTTTTTTGTTTTTAACCAATAGGCCTATATGTGTCTTATTTGGATCGAAGAAATCATCTATATGAATATTATGGATTTGTCTATATATAATGCAGATATTTCCGTCACTTTTATTTTCTTTATGAGACCATTGACATGTAAATCATTGACTTAGTAGGACTGAGTTCAGTTGAGCTGATAATCTATAAAACGGTTCTGTTGATATCTTTATTTTTGGTTCAATTTAAACTTTTTTGTGTGTTTTACTTTTATAGAATCAGAAATAGATGTCAATTTGTAGCATAAACTCAGCATTGGAGGATGGGGGGAGGGGGGGGGGATAATAAATCAGCCAAGTGCACACCTATACAGGTCTTAGACGAGTGTGCGAAGTTCATGATTTCCAAATCAAGGTGACAGCATTTTGAGTATTTCAAATTCGGGTCAAGTACCCAACTATATACGCCTGTGTGGCACTCTTTATAGTTCCAGCTATGTCTTTGTGCAAGTATGTTTAAATGTGTGCATCGGCAACAATGGAACTGTCACAACACAGTATCTTAAAAAATAAAAAGTTTTTTTGTCTGTCAGCTTGCATTGTTTTAAATGTAATTCTTCTGTGAAACTAAGCGTGTTATTTGTTGTGGTGTTGCATATAGAGCAGTTTGATTACACATTTGCTTGTTTTGTGTGAATAACTTGTCAAGATGACATTTTTTTGTGTTTAACAAAATTTAGTGGAAGGAATTCTAGATCTATGTGGGTTGGGGGGAGAATAGTTCAGTGGCAAAAAGAGTTACAGCATTGCATTGTAACCTATTCTCAAGAATTAAATATTATGCATACACAAAGTATATTGTACTCATATGAGAACAATTTCAGACCACCAGCACTACTTTTAAAATAAAATGTAAAAAAAAAGGTACCTCGTGACAGTGATATATGAAATAAGTTTATTTAAATAATTTAAGGAATATATGTTTTATATGCTATTTTCTATACCTTAATTTAAATGAAGTACTTTTTCTTATTCCCACCACCTTTCTGCCCCATGTCCAGAGGTCAGCGAAAAATATCTGATGTATAACCACAGCTAGAATGTGATGTTGTAACACTTTCTGGGAGTAATGGGTCACACTCCAAGTTATTCCTGAAGAGCAAAAATGTTTAACTGATGAACTGTGTCACTGTGCCACATTGAGGCAAACCATGTTACAACAGCAGGCCTATGCGTTAGCCTATTTAGCTACCAGAGGCAAAGGGTCCTTGTACTTTTTAGGCTACTGTATGTTGGTTGATTTGTTTTACCAACTATTTATGAAGAAATGTGAACGGAAATTTTGACTGAAATTAAAAAAAAAACCTTGTGAAAAGCGACTTTCAGACTGCGACGTTGATTATTATCATGTTGTGCTCCCTGCATCTTTACGCATGAAGCCGACACTGTTTGCCATGATGTTTGTATCAGACTAGTAGGAGTCACTTGAACTTGACACTGATTAAGGCGCCATCTTAGTGTCTTGGCTGTGTGTGTATGTGTGCCTGTGAATAGGAATATTGGGGGGTTAGTTAGAAAACCACTTCATGCAACAGTTGCAAATGCGAAGTTTTATTATTTTATTAAATGAACGCTTACAAATGACAATCTTAATGTGCAAACTGGAAGACTGGTAACCAGGACAGTGGGTGACCGTGGAGTGGGGGTAGGATGCCAAAAGTGGCGCTGCCTCAGCGTCTCCCGATTAACAAGGAACCGCTTCATAAACACAACCAAAGGAGTTACCACACATCAATGGACGCCGTAATAAGCATTTAAACGGCGAAACATCAGTGCACGTACCGGGTCTGCATTGTAGGCTACACAGTGTAATTTACCTAACGTTTTATGAAGCTACATCTGTCTGAATGCAGGAAAAACAACAAATACACACTGTAGAATTTGAAAGACTGCTGTAAAGCGAATAATTCAATGATTTATGAGTCTAAAAGAAGAGGTTTTTTACCCCGCCCCCCCCCTATTCAACTACAAAAAGATATGGGATACTGATTGAAATGCCTTTTTTTGCGCAAGCGCAACCTTTGCATTCCGTTTGTTTTCATTTATTTGTACCCGCTCCTCCCTCCCCCCTTCCCCATCGCACCCTCCTCCCCGGCTCGTCTAGTCGCACATTTCAAGTTCCCCTCTCAGACACCGTGACGTCAAATAACCGAGACCCGGCTTCCTCCGAAACACAACGGGCTCACATGGAGGTTGCATTCTTACGCATGCATCTGGGATGTGCGACACCGAAAGGTGGCCGAGCCGCTGCGACCTGATAAACATAAAAGGAAGAAGCAACATATAATAATGAAATAAAGAAGACGTTAACATGTTAACATTTTAACACTGAGCATATGTGTTTTCCTTGTCATTACATCAATCTTAAGTGTTCTTTTGAAACCGGGTGCAGCAGCTATGGGCTTGCAAACACAGCCCTTGTTATTGCTACATGCATGTATGCTTTATGCTGTTCCTCAATACAAATCATCGTTTCCTGATTATATGAGAAACCAGAGCAGGCGTTTCAGTCCAGAAGAGAGACACAAAACATGAAAGGCTCCTTTCTGTTGGATTCTCAATGGATTAGAAAGCAGTGACGGTCACGTGGATGCAGTTGGGTAAAGGCTGGCGCAGCAGAGCACTACTGCCTCTGAATTACACACAGTCATCTCACTTTATCTTATGAATTGCTATACTGGGCTATGGTGTGTGGACACGGAGGATGGCAGCGTGAATATTTTATAATCTCTAACTATAGGGTTGGTGTATAGTAACCGAAGGAGGTAGGGAGAGGAGGCTGCTTGGGGGGAGTGGAGGTTGTATTCTGCAGGGGGGGGGGGGGGGGGGGGGGGGGGGGGGGAGAGGAAATAGGACTGAGGTACTCCTGGTTCGCGCCTGTCGCTGAAGTTTGATATCCGATTGACTGGTCGACCCCAAGCTCTCCTAACTTCATCCGTCTTCTCAGTCGCAGATTATTTGCTGGCTGAGAGCGTGCTCTTAAGAGGATAAACCGACACAAGCGGATCCTCAACGCCCTTTGTCACGCAACGGAGGCTGTGGTCATAATAAACCAATTGGCCAATGTATCTCTCAATAATTTGAGTAATAATCAGACGCAACATGCAAAGACTTTATCCACCTCTTTAACCCCTGCGTACAAATTATGCATTTTATTTATTTGAGGCTTTTACATCACACTGTTGAAGCGTTACAGCGAGGGCACAATGTAGGGTGCAGTTTTGCTCAAGGGCACTTTAGCAGGGCACTTGGCCCTTAATCTCAATAGGAGACATTTTGGATTTGGGACGGCCGTTACGAAGCAGCACTTGGCCAAACTCTGCTGTCTGCAACACACCAGGATGCTCAGATTCCCTGCCACCACTGCTCTGAATAGACAAGATGCTGCCAAAACCGGATCACCATGAGTTAATTCAGTCATCTGAGAATGCGTGTGTGAAATGCAGGGTTTATCTTTCCACATATGGCAACAGAAAAGTTGACGTAGTGGGTAACTGCACTGCTAAATATGGCACATTAAGCCTGCAGGGGTAACTACATTTAGTCAATAAATGCACCAATTGCATTGAAGTGAGACGGATTTGTAGCATCATGAGAGTAAAAATATGGTTTGACAAACAAATAATTGTATAAGAGCTAACATACATCTGATAAATGCTTAAATGAGGGCTTCCATTTGCGCGGAAGTGGATGAGTTTGCCAATTATCGATGCTTATTTCACCTCCAGCAGGCTGTTGAATATGCATTCACAAAGCACCTTAATCCACGGTTTGTCTTTATATTTTAACGTGTTGCATGGCTTTTGTGATGCAAACTGATTAGCACAATGGCTTTGTCTTTGAGTTCAATTATTCTTCAATTGACTGCTAGAGACATTTACATATACCCATACTGTATACTGGAGCCTGCAGGCATTTCTGCTGATGAGGAAGTGAGTGAAAGTGCTCAGCCAATTGAGAAACCTTATAAAATAATATTAAATTCAATGAGTTTATATATATATATACACATATATATACACACACACACACACACACACACACACACACCATTTACAGCTCATATCACGCACAAAACATCCAGCTCGCATGTGATAGGCTATTTCTATTCTGCTATGAGCTGAAAGGCAAACTATTAGTAGGATGTCCAACAGGAGACATCGCTAATTCCCCAACATCTGGCGGGGTGTCAGAAACTTGATGAATTCCTTATCAGAGCAGGCGCAGGAATCAACGCTAATAGCTCCCCGGAGTGAGGGCTCCTGAAAACGCTCATTCAGCAAAGCAGATGTTCGGCAATTGTGCTTTGCGTTTGTCTTTTGACAGATATATTTTCAACACTTTGAGAGGTGGTAAATGGGTGAATGAGCAATTGAAATCCTTTTAATGGGCCGTTGCTCTGCCCTGAACGCAGCGGTAGTGATCCTTCCCACAAATCCGGCGCAGTAACAAGAAGTCCCCCTGAGGATGAGGGCTATAGTTTTATGAATCGTTGAACTGCAGGTTATTGGAAAAGGGGTGATGTGTTGAGGTTTTAATTGTTAAACAACGAATACCCGAAACTACCATCATCTGCAATTAAATCTGTAATTAAAGCCATAATTAATGGCGTGATTCGGCACTTGAAGCAAACTTTTCACCTGAGAGCCGCCCTCGTCCCAAGACAGCCTCCACCTCACAGGATGGGTTCTCCCCTGAGGGGACGGACAGCAGCGCTCACATATTCATCAGCCTTTCAAAATAAAGGGGACAATGCTCGTTAATGTCCCATTTTCTAGAGACAATGAATTGAATTGGAAAGTGCCTTTCCATTATTTAAAGACTTCATTCATCGTTTCTGGTGGCGAGTTATCCGCGCATGCGCAGTGCTCTGAGTTCGGCAAAACTCCAGGGTTGCCTACTGCAACATCTGGGAATGGAAGGAACACAGGCCTGTGTGTTTTGATATCAATATACACATATTCGCACAAAAGCTTGCGGTATATGGAGGTAGGTGGGTGGATAGATAGATAGATCGAGGGCATGAATGAACAAGCAGTAAATAAATAAATAAACCGTCTTTAGCATTTGTTCTTTCACAAACAAAAAAAAAAAAATGTCACTACTACAACACAGCGAAAAACAAAAGTAGCCCATATCTCTTTCACAATTCCAATTTGTGCCCCAGAAATGCCAATCAACGTGGGGAAAGGCGAGCTCTGGTTGCATAATGTTTGCGCAATCTTTAATCCGTTATGGATATGCATGAGGCAGGGATAGCACTATGAATAACAATCCGCTTGATCTTGCCGCCTCAGAACGTGTGCGCGCGCGCGCGGTTCCTTGCACCACAGAAAGAAACGTCCCCCCCACCATCACTCTCCATTCAGGCTGGGTGTCTGACTTAGTTTACAGTTTTATTTTATGTATATGAACCCAACCTATCTATTTACTTAATTATTTATTTATTTACATGAATAGAATACAGCACACATTTCAACAATTTCAACACATCACGGTAAGAAAAAAGGGTCACACTGATAAAAAGGTCTTTCAACCAGAAGGCATACATTAGCAACACATATATGATTAGATCACTTTTGCTGTGATTATTTACAAACTTCTTTTTTCCGATTATTTTTTAAACTTCTAAATCACTCTCTCAATCCCCTTCAAAGATTCAACTTTACTGGCTGTTAGCCACCTTCACCAACACTTGAGTCATTATTTCCCAAAAGATGAACAGTTCTGAAAGATGAACAGACCTGTTATGATTCAGACTAACATGGTGCTACATTGGCACCTTCTGTGAGACTAAATATTCTTCATCACAGCATGCATGATAAACTTTTTCAAGTGCTGCCTTGTGCAAAACATTGCTGCAGACACACTTCTTGCACAGCAGTTGCTTACCAGGATGTAAAATAACAAATTAAGGATAGTCAAAGTAAAAGGATAACTATAAATGCCTTTATTTTCAAATACATATGTGAAAACGAGAAGAAAAAAAGTTTTTATTAGATGAAGATGATCAGTGCTGGTGTCATATTTCTGTCACTTTGAGCTTGAAAATTCCTGTCATACATACAGTAAGTGAAGTAAAATTAAGTGACACTAAAAAGAAATGCATGATGCCAGTGTCTTTAAAAATTGTCTTTTGTTTTCCAAGTTAAAAGGACAGTTCACTGACTGAATATCTCAGTGGTCCTGAGATATTCAAACAAAGAACCATAAAAAAGGGACACTTTATTTTCTTTGTAAAACAAACAAAAAAGTATGGCCCTTTGTGCAATTTCAGCATATTTCAAAGGGATTATCAAAGCTAGGAGCCACTTAAGAAATATTTCTGTGTGAACATCTGCGGTATGTGACCACAGGCATTGCGGAGGACTATGAGTTAAGAGAGGAAGCATGACATATAATAGCAAACACTTGACTGAATCCACCGCCACAACCACAACAACAACAACAACAACAACAACAACAACACAGCTTGGATCTTTCACATAGAGCTCTTGTTGTCTTGCATGATGAGGACTGATCCTGCCGTAAGGTGTGTTGGGATAACTAGGCCTTACAGGAAAGGACCAGGTTTGTGGATGAGTGGTGGGGGTTCTGCTGCTAAAGGAGAGTGATATTCAACAGCTGTGTTACACAGGTTTTCAACAGCCATTAGAAAAAAGTGTTAGATATAGCACCAGTTATTTTCTTCCCACTTTTCCACTAATCTAAACTTGTCTCTCCCACTGAGCCTTTTGGCGCAAACAGTACACCGGTGGCTCATATTTTCACAGCATTAGACATACTATTATTCTGTGGTTTTGGGGTATTTTCAAGGTTCTGTCTTCTACTAGACCAACCGAGCAGGGTAAAAGAATTTTTTTTTCCCCAATCAACCATCACTTCCATCATGATAGGGAATCGATACAGCATGATTGCACATCTTCAACTTTGTCCCATACTCATTGGACAGTACAACTGTTTTTTTTTTTTTTCTATTAATGGTCTCCATACTAGGACAATAACAGTAGAGCAGGGTTTGGAGAGGGAGGAGGAGGTGTAGGAGGAGAAACAGGTAGGAGGGCCTGGTGAACGGGGAGGGGGGTTTGGGAAAGCCAGGTGCAGGCGATTGCCAAAGCGACCTCATGCCAGGATAATGCATGGGGCCATAGGTGTCCTCCAAGCCAATCCCAACCCTCATGCTGATATCTTTTCAATGCCTGTGGGACAATCTCTACAATAATTGCTTTTCCTGTTTCAATTCTGCTCTAAGGCCCAGTAACAAAAGAAAAGGGACTTTGTTTCTCACAACCATTGCAAAAGTGCATGGTGTATAGTATTTGGAGCCACTCTTAGTCACTACATAGCATAAGCAGTGGTTTTGGATTTTAAATAACACCACAAAAAGAATGTGCTTTCGAAGTCTGTGCATGGCCGTGTGATTGGCGGATCTCTCCGTAATATATTGCACATTTTCCTTCAGGAAACCTTTGGACGTCGTAACTAATCTCCTGTTTGTTAAAAGGTAACATAGCTAAATATTTTCATTTGCATCTCTGAGACACCCTATCCATCCTCTGCTTTGATGAGCGATGACATATTTCTCCCCTGATGAAGGGAGTGCAGCTCAGCGGGCCTGCTAGAAACCTGAAACTTCTATCCAGGTTTTCACAGTTCCCGTCAAAACGTCCTAAGTCAATGGAACGTTTGACTTGTTGCTCTGACAATAAGAGTAATTTTAAAAAAGTTTTTTCTTCTTCTTCTAAATAAGCTACTCCACTTTTTTTCCCATTTCTTTCGGCACCCATCTTCCTAAGTTATGGTAAATATAGACTGATAAAAAAAAATATTATTATATAGGCCTATAGGCCTATTAATCAGACTACTAATACAACTGTGTTCATATGAATACTGCTATTATTAGTCCTACGTTTATTTGCATGGTATTAATATTACTGTTGTTATTATTTTTATATTTAAATCAGATTGTAAAAATCCTGCTGACTTCAATTTTATTTGTCATGCTTGTTAATTAAATGGTTCGATGTCGCGCATTTAAAGTTAAAAGAAACCTACAAGGCCTGGATTTTCCTCTAACAGCCTTGCACAACTCAAAACAACAGCAAAAAGAAAACTTGCGCACGTCTAATTATTAGCGACCCACTTGTCTTGTCTTTGAAAAGATTTGGGCTTAATGAAGAGTCAAGGAAACACAGTTCACTGAAAACAGGGCACATTGCTATACAGGGGGGCTCAAAGTTGCGGTGCAACGGTGAGGAAAACCTCTTCATTAAAATAAGTTGAAATATTAAACCGTGTTGCGTCGGAGGACACGACATTCACTTGACTTTTCGCAGGACCAACATAAGTATTAAAGTCACTCTCAACTGTTTAATTTGTTTGAGTAGACATATTGTTTTGTTCTGTAGTGAATCGTTTCAGCGCGATGTTTTTATTGTCTGCTGCATAAAAGAGGCAAATTAAGATAACGTAATTTAGATAAATAAAACAAATGGGTGAGGGGATATAACTCAAGCTGTGTGTTTGTGTGTGTGTGTGTGTGTGTGTGTCGGGATACAGTTTAATACTGAGAAACGTTACGACGGAGGTAGTTTGTTTTCATTCTTGCGGAGCGTAAATTATGTAGAACCTCGCCTGTCTGTCATTTACAGTGAAAATAACTTTGTCCATGCATTAGAAATGCAGCTGGTAGAAGCTGTTGTGATATTATAAGACGTGACTTTGGGAACTGGCTCAACCTTCAACGACCAAGTTCACACCTTGAGAAGAGATAGAGTGTATATCATATATTTATATTAAAAAAAGAGGCCGTGTGGGTGGAAAAAAATCACTTTGCAGTTTTTGAGGGAACTGATTTTAAAATAGATCAGTGCATAGTTTCAGTAGTAAAATGACTCCAAATGTGCAGGTTTATGAAGTGGAGTAAAATCTGTGTAGAGCTCAATTTCAATTCCAGCGTTTTACAGTCAAGTTTATGTGGTAGAGCTCACCCCTCACTGCGTGATACTTTTGATATTCTGTTGAAATTGGCAACAGTGTGCCAGTCCAGTACCTAGTTTAATTTACCTTGTCTTGGGAATGATTTTTCTGTATTACCTAAATAAGGTGAAATCTGGGGCATGCAGACTCTCTACTGCTTGTCAGAATCAGTGGAGTGTGAAATTGCAACACCAGACAGCCAGGATAATAGCTCAGAAGGGGGCTAATGTCTCTGCTGCATTCACAGAACATTTTTATAATGACTGAATTAAAAGGGGGAAAAATATAGATTTATGTGGTCTGTTTTTTTCTTCTTCATTTCCTGTCTGTAGGTGCATTTTTTCTTGTTAGGATTAAGCAGAGAAAAAAAGATTTAGATCCAAAATGCTGTTTGTAAAATGGAATTAACCTGTGCAATGTAGTGCAGTGCAGTCTGGCCTTTCTAGGATCTCATTTGGGCCCTTTAGGACCCTCCTCTCTCGCCATGCTCAGGACCAGCTGGAACAATATAATATTATTGAGGGCTGTTAGAGAGAGCACACACGCACTTTTAAACTCTTTCCTTCTCTGTAGGTCCTTGTAACACATGCACAGACACACAAGTAGTCCACCACGCACATACTTTACATGGGGATTATTGAGACATGGTTCTGTTCTGCGAGGGATGACACCAGCAGGCCCTGATTTGTTAGGCTTTACCATACCTAAATTCAGTTGGTAATTTGTCTGCTTTTAGATCATTCCAAATAGCCCCCAAAATCCCTGCAACTGACCATTTAACACTCCCACTGGTGCTAAACCTAATCTTTCCTCTGACTGGGGTCACCATTCTGGTGGTCTTAGATTTTAAGCCATGGCACCAACTTCTACCAACTCAGTCAACAGCCTGTCTCACATAAAAGCACACATCTGAGAATGACTCCTTTTTTTAACCATACATCTTTTAACAAAAAAAGGGTGAAGCAGCGTCAATAGGTGCTGGCAACGCAGAAATCAGGTAGATTAAGTGTTAGGTTTAATCACATATTTCACCACAAACTAATTATAAAAGAATAATAAAGGCTTAAAGCCGGTCCAGGATTTGCTTAGCCAAAAGCATAAAAGAAGAAATACTTTGGAAAATCAATACCATGTGAATCAACTATTGGCTAAACAGAACACCTGCTCATACACTCATAGTAAATTCAAAGTAATGCTTCTTTTAAGGATGTTGTTCTGGTGTTGTAAAAATGTTGCCAATAATCCTGGCTTGTTCTCAGACACAGAACTTTGGGAAATCTGTTTAAATAAGCATGTTTTCATGTACTCCCAAGCCCGTAAACTAAACCCAAACCTCTTCATTAAGAAGATATAGTGTTTTTAGATTGTTTTTGATGTGGTCGAGGAGCAGACGGACCATTGGCTAAGTATGGAAAGAGCAGACAGACAGACAGTCCAAGCGGTTTAGCCTTGTTTAAAATTATTAATCCACTCCTAATTCCAGCTGGCCCCCTGGCAGCATAACACCCTATCAAAAAAATCGGCGCTTCCATTGTGAGGCCTGGCAGAAGGGGACTGGGCGTATTTTTTCTGCTCCAATCAGTTTCTAGAGGTTGAGCGATTAAAAAAAAAAAGAAACCCAAACCCCCCTTCCTCTCACAGCGGGAGAATAACGGAATCATTAATTCCCCATTAACTTCTGAAAAAAAACTGAAATGTCGACTTGATGTAGTCACAAAACAAAAAGACAGGAGCGACAAGTGCTTTTGGGTTGACCAGAAAGTGTTGAAGGGCAACATTCCAAAACTCTACACATCCGTTTGGGGAGAAAACCAGCATGATGTGATGTTTAACATTGAGTATAACTAGAAAACAGAAAATACAGTCTGTAAAAGTCCCTATTATGGAGGCACAGGAACACAACTTAGGGTCCTGTCCAAGTTCATGAAGGTGATATCTTTTTGGATTTCTGTTTTTCAACAACGCTCATCAAGTAAATTTTTTCGGGAAAAAGCATTTAAAAGATACTTGGTGTTGAAGCGTTTACTGAAGTGTTTGATTGAGGCTGATGCATAAAGATACATCATAGGTCATTATGTGTAGTCGCACAATTTTGGAAGTTTGGAAAAGGACAATGTCTCAGTTGGTAGATGTCAAACCTAGTAAAGAAACACACACCCACAAACGAATGCAGTTTTTCAGAGGGTAGACAAAATAATGTATACAAGGTCTTTAACTCTGAATTAACTAGCACACACAGCGGTTGACCACATTCAGCTGCTTGTTGGTTGCCAGCAATTGAAACTCCTCAATCCATATTATTGAAAGTAGAAGTTTGTTACAGCTCGTGTTTCTCACATCAGTGCAGTTTGTCTGTGTCTGTTATATGATTTTGGTGACAAATTCTCTTCACACATTCACATTTATTAAGCAGTTTTGTAACTAATTCACTTGCACATATGGGCACAGAGGATTCAAAGTTTTGTAAATTGTGTCATATCACTTTGAAATCTCAAAAATTAAAGTTCTAATGGCCAGACCTTTATTTCACATATAACAATGATATTCTATGACAGGTTTACATTATTTTGTGCAAGCTGTTCATAAATACAAGAATGTTCCAGGCTGCCGACAGCAGGGTGGCAGGCAAGGGGATGGGGGAAATGTCACATCTCAAAGGGGACAAAGAGGTGGTACTCCATCTCTCCCAACGTAAACAACATACAGCAAGCACACTGATGCACGAGCGAGCACCCAGCGAGCGGATGGGTTTTGATTAGGAAGCATGGCTGGGCCCCCAAGTGTAGGCCCCTATCATCACCCTTTCATGACCACTCATGAATGAACACACACACACACACACACACACACACACACACACACACACACACACACGGCCATTATAGCTGTCTCTGCTCAGAGTGACAGCCTTTCATATCTGTCTGTCTCCAAGCCAAGTGCTTATCATCTATGTACCCAACCATTAGGAAATGTCACAAACACATAAGCTGACTCATATATACACACACACACACACACAAGTACACACATGCGCATAAACACACACACTTTTCTTTCAGGAAATGAGGTCCAATTAAATGTAATCAAGGGTGGATAAGTAAAAAGCATTAAAAAAATTCAATGCTTTAAATTTTTATAAATTGATTTTTCCACAATTTTGTTTTCTTCCTCTCTCTCTCCCTTCCTCGTTTGCTCACCCTCCTTCTCGCTCAATCTCTCAGGGTGACTTTTGAGCACTTTGAGATTGACAGAACAAAAGAGATTGTTGTGGAGATACTAATTATTTAATGAATTCGTTATTTATTTTAAAAGTTCCCTGGGTGGTGAAGTGCCCAGACTGTTACAGTAGATGGAAAATTACAGGCTGAAAGACAGTGAGTGACACATGAACAGAGGCAGAGGGGCAGGGGGTGGGCCGTGTCATCCAAACATGCCCATGCCCTTAAAAAGCCGTGGCAACATCCCCCCCCCCCCCCCCCCCCCCAATCCGATCTCCATCAACCCCTCCCACCGTCCATTTGCCACATTCCATTTCAACAAAACTGCCATATTAATCATGTGTATTCACTTCAAATCCAGCTTCAGTGTTTAGTTTTTTTTTTTTTTAAAGCACTGTTCAAAGTTCAAATTTTTCAGAAACAATCGTTAAAATGACAACAAATGACAACCAATTTACCTCAGCAAGGGGCAGCATGTCCACTACAATGAATGCAAACCACTCAAATATCAAAATGATGTCTCCCTCCCCCTCCAAAAAACCCGATAAGTAGGGCACGGGGAGAGTGGGCCACTAAAGACCGGGTCATTATTGATTTGACAAGTGAGTGAATAATTCATTTCTAGTGGCAGGCATCAGCTGGGACGGCCGTTTCTTGACTGCTACTGTTACTATGAGAGCTCTATCCCAAATCTGATCTTTCCTTCATGTCTCCCACTAGTCGATTATGTAGTCTAGCACTCTGATACTGTACATCCCCTGCCCCACCTCTGTCGGCCTTCCTCACTCTATGGGAACTCCTCTTATGGTCTCTGGTAATCATCCCAAATGCTCCGTTCAATCCCAGATTTTGTATGATTTCCTCAGCCAAGTGCTGCTTAATTTACGATCATTTCCAGTTTCCCTGTAGCTCTTGGCCAGCGGGACACAAGGACAGCTTTATGCATGGGTGTAATTCACACACTCATTGGCACTGGCCCCATCAACTGTTTGCTATACAGAAATACTGATTTACACACTACCTCAGCAATAGAAGATACAAGAAAACAGATAGTTTTGATTGGCTGAGTCATGTTTGAAGCTGTTGCCTGCCAACACAGATGTGACTGCTAAGCTGTTAATGTAAATCAGACATCCCAATTCGTGCCAGTACTATACTGCTTGGCACATGAATAACTGCTAGTTAGTCAGCCGTTACGACATGCACAGTAGTGCAAATCTGCTATAAGTCAATCTTGTTAGTGCTAACAAAAACACAAGGGAGATGAAAAACAGCCCTTGTGGTGGTAACCTCACTGAAAGGTCGTAGGCTGATTCTAGGATTTAACTCACTAATGCCCAATGACCATCTGAGACTAACAAATCACTGGCCCAGTCAAGATTTCAGTTCTCCTTCTTGATTTCTTTAAACAAGCATCACTCAAACACATGCATTGGTTTTGTTCATACAGTGGCATTCTTAGGTTATTCCAGTAAAATCTAAATGGCATCAATTCTTTGCCACACACCCGTGAGAAAATGACTATGAGCTGAGCAACCCTGAACCTATCCACATCTGTACACTATAAAAAAAGAGCTCCTGCAATTTCTTCTACAATAAAGGAACAGTCGTGCTCTTGAATAGAGCTCTTGGGGTGTGTTGAACGCAGAAAGGCAGAGTTAGTTTCAATCTGTACGCAGACTACCTGCTGAGTTACCAGATCCCCAGCGAGTGTGAAGTCAAGCAGACTGCTTCTGACTCACGCTGCCTGCCACCACCTCCATGCTGCATCATGATTTATTCCCTGACGGCAAGACGTTGGGACTGTAAGATTAAGACATGTTCTGCAAGATGCCTGACACTGATCACCTGGTGGAGAAAAACATGTCAGACAAGCAATTAAGCACACACACACACACACACACACACACACACACACACACACACAGATTTAGTTACATTTATCTGTGTACAGTACTGCATATGCATACACCAGCATGCACACACAGCCTGCATGTCAGTAGGTCAAGGCACCATTGAGAGTGTCGAGCAGGCTAAGAGATGAGTTGTGTGTTTTAGCTGTCTGTGACCTTTGCCGTTTGTCCATGTGATATCACTCAGAGAAGAGGAAACCGGGGAACGCCTTAGTCCCAATCCTACAACTCTGGACCTTCATACCAGAAACAGACAAACTGCATTTTGGGAGCACATGCATACAGTATGTCTAAGGAGTTTACACTATCTCAAGGAGTATAGTTCTAATTTCTTTTGCCATAAAGGCTATTAAAGAGCAGATGTTTAGCTTGGAAAGTCTTCTTTTCTGTCTTTCTTCCTTCCATCTACATCTCCCTGCACACACACACACACACACACACACACACACACACACACACACACACACACACACACACACACACACACACACACACACACACACACACACACACACACACACACACACACACACACACACACACACACAGACACACACAGACACACACACACAGACACGCACACACACAAACTCCAAGTTTCCATTCATGCTTCTCATTACCGGGGCATGTCGGTATTTTATGAGGCCGTGTAAACCGCTGAATTACTACACTTTAAAATGCATCCTGACACTATTATGCGACCATGTTGATGGAAAGGCCTTTCATTGCTTGAGCGAGGACCTAAAATGGTGGACGACAAAAGAGCATGACTTGTTAATTATTTTTAACTGCCGGATAAAAATGATTATTAACTAAGGCAGGATACACAAATGGCCGAGGCCACATCATAAAGTGACCTCCAGTCTTTAGAGAAAAACTAACTTCAATTTTAGAAGTTTTTCTTTTTTGTTTAGAGAGAAGCAAAACAAATACATATTTGGGCTTCAAGAATGCACACCAGATTTTTCCATCTTGTATCCCATTAACAGATCATAAAATGAAGGAAAAAAATGGTATATGAAATGGTAATGAAAAATGCATTACAATGAGTTCAATTTATTCTGACATGTTATTAATTACAGCAATAAGTGAAATTATTCATCCCAATTGTCTTTTGATTTAATAGACAAGCATTTAATTAAGTGATTCTTTTATTCAGACCCACGCTAAATGCTTCTAAGAAATATAAGCGTGTGTGCGAGCGTGTGCGCGTGCGTGCGTGCGCGCGTACGTGCTCCAACCACTGCCAGAACATTCATGCTACAGATTTTTTTCTTGCATAAATGCACACTGATCAAAAGGCCTTTTTTACAAATAGTTGTCACCATCTCAAGTCAAAAAATATTACCTCTGATCATTCTCAGCTCTTTAAAAATGCAAATATACATTAACTTCTACATTACCTACTGCTCACTAACAAACTGTCTCAATCACCCACCAGTACATGTATAATGCTTATTATGCTTAATTTGACCAGTGCTATCATCAAACCTGATTCCAATCGCTTTAGTTTGTGTGTGTGTGTACACAAATATGCATATGCCCATGTGTATGTTTGTATGGGCACATTTGCATTCCTGCGTTCGTGCACCGATGTATTCCGTGAGTGTCTCTCACAGAGTCACAGTGGCAGTATAGCTGAGGAAGGAGCAAGCTGTTGATCGGCAGAGTGGTGACAATAAAAGGTGGCAGAGCAGTCAAAACAAGCCCCGTTCTTCCAGGCTGGGCCAAAGTGACGCTGAAGAGGTTCTTTTGAGGCACCCTAAATGTGGTAAAGTGATCTCCTCCTCAATTGGGACACTCCAAGAGGCCATCCCTGACAACCATAGCAAAGCACCCCCCCCCCCTTTCCTCAGCCTTGTCACTCATCTAACCCCCTTGGCCCAACATGGCGGAATTGTACCGCTATAGAGAGAAAAAATGTACTTTTATCAACGTAACATGTTAGACAAGTACTTATCTTTATCTGTATGTCTTTTTATAGCCAAAGGTTTTATTGTTATTATTATTGTCATCTTTATACTGTCTTCTTTTTCTCCTTACTGTATTTTGCTGAAATCTGCTGATGGAAAATTCAATTTCCTTGCAGGAGTCGCCCCAAAAGGATTAATAAAGAGAAGTCTAAGTCTATAAATGTATCACCCAGTTTGTCTATGTATCCATTTGGACACAACAATTTCAAATGACTATCAAAATAAGTTTTGAATGCAGCTGAATTTGTTTTTGGATGACTGACAATACCTTTCTCTCACCTCATCTGCCATTGCTCTCAATATCTTAGCAGCTATTTCCCCTGTGTTATTTATCATAATGTAGCGGGGATGTGGCCTAGGTTGCGAAAAAGCCAGACAGGGCTCAGAACACGACAGCAGAGCCCAGTTGGCGTCCTGACAATTTGGCCGACAAATACCAGCAGACTTAGCACTCACTTTTTACAAGGCTGCCTCAAATTGCTTCTCTCTTTCTCTCTCTGCGGCACTCGCAAAAAAAAGAAGAGAGTGGCAAATTGAAAGTGAACTTTATTGGAGGCTGTAGCCAGATATTGTCGGTAATAAGTACGGTTGCCCTGATCCAAATAAATAATCACCATCAAAGGGAATCGTCTGAAACACAGATTTGACCATTCTGGCTAACTCTCTGTAATGCTTCCAAAGAGGAATGGAACTTTGGGCTCAACTTAAATGAAAAGGGGGGTTCTTTTCTTCTTCTCACCCTATTCAAACTCTTCCCTTTCTCTCTCTTTACTTCTTCTTCTTGTCTGTTGAAACATGTGGTCAGCTGTTATGCTTCCATGTGGTCAGATGATCAAAGCTGGGGAGCAGCAGTAATTGTCCCCCGCTGAAGCCCTGCCCCGGCTGGGATCAGGATCCCAGCAGGTGGGGGGGACAGCCATGAGAACGGAGGGAGAGGGTGGAGGAACGCAAGAGGCCCTGCCTGGCAAAAATAAAGACTTCCTAAGGGCTGCTCTCTGACAACAGAGCCCCAAAGGGAGAGTGAAAAATGAAGCCTCCACACATTCTGAGGGGTTTTCACTCAGGGAAAGGGGCCGCCATTGGGGTGAACATTAGAGAGAGGGCAAGATGGAAAGCATAAGAGAATAGGATTATAATATTTGCTCAGAGCGAAGAGGAACAATTGTGCGCCCATTTCACAGTGTCCTTAGAACTGAGCCTGTGTCGAATCCAAGAAGGGATTTTCTTTTTCTTTTTGATGGTTCATGAAATATAGCTGCTGTTTATTTCACCTGCTAACCCTGACTTCAACACCTTCCACTAGCAAACATTATCACTGGCAAAAAAAGAAGAAAAACTACAGAAATGATCCTGGCAGGCTTTCTTGTAGAACCCACAAATACACAAGCCACTGACATGGACGTAAACACAAGAAGTCTACTCTTTCCCCTCACAAGCAAGCCAACAAACACATTATTACCATACACAAACAAAAACACACACACACACACACACACACACACTGAGGAAGGGGGAAAGACCAAGCATACCTCGCCTGTCAGTGTTTACCTGAAGACCAGAGGGAGCTGTGAAAGCTCACAAGTCGGGCTACTTTGCATGTACGTGGGAGCCCGCAAAACACTTCTCACTGCTGTCCGTCATTTTGATTGCCCAGCACGACTCCTCCGCCCCAAACCTCCCAACACCCCCACTGGCCAGATGGCTTTTTTTTTTTTAACTGTCTGTAGGCTCTTGCACCTCTGCTCTACCACACTAAATCCCAGAGATGGCTGGGTGGAGTGGAGGGTTTTGGAGCTCTGCTTGGACAAATGGTTCGGAGGTAGCAGAGCAAATAAAACGGATTAAGAGAAGTCTTTTCACAGATACTTCAAAACTATTTTGGCGCTGAGCCATGGTCCCCCCCCCCAAAATACTCCCCCTCGATAGGAAGAAAAATCAGACACCCACAAAGAAATTATAGAGTATAGAGATCTGGCCTTCGGGGGATCTCAGATGAAACGATTGTGCATGTGCTGCATTATATGTAGATCAGAAAAACTATACAGAAATCTATTCATAACTATGTATGAAGCTATAACAGAGGTCCCTATATTCTTTATATGTGCATTATTGCTGCAGCGCTTCAAAAGAGAGGATTTCTAAATATTGTATTAATCTAACACAGAGTCAAGATAAAGTATCTTGTACGCTGGATGCTATTACATTTGCTAGTGCTCCAGAATTGAATAAATCTTACGACGATATTAAATACAACGACTGCTTCATAACTCAGTCCATTAGTCCTCTTCCGTCTTGCATTATGGTAAGAATGCTGATATTTATTTTCTGACTAAGTGTTTTTATGCCCTTGGAGTAGTACATGTCTACAGAGCAGAATGACTTAGCTGAATGCACGTCCACAAATAAAAAATGTAATTTCCATAACGGCACCCCGTTAAAGCTGCCTGATATTGATTGAATGCTTTCAATTTTATCACTGGAGTTTATATCGTTTTTATCCTTAAAATACTGCAACTTTAAAGCATACTTTAAACCATTTGAACTCTATAGTCCAATACAACCACAGTCAGAACGCAGTTCTTCAATAGAAAGTAATATGAAGGAAATCCAAATGTCACCTCCTAGCTCTATCCAGCCAAAGGTTAGATTCTTGACTCCCTGCTGTCTCCTGTCATTAGGTTGCTTGGCAACGGGCTACAAGCTATAATTAGCTTAGCAAAATTAAGATTTCAATTTTGTTAACACAAAAACACTTATCTGAAAAGTGTCACATGCTCACTGAAAGACATTCCAAAGGCATGCATTAAAATATGCAAGAATTTCCTTTTTTGGAAGACTTGTCATGCTACAACTGTTGCTACTGAGTGAGATGTACAAGTGCAGCTGTTGTAGCATACTTAATGAAAAATCATAAGATAGGGCATGATATCACCCTGTGAGCATCTGTCAAGTGTTATTTTCATATGTTCGTATAGCATACTAATATTGAAATAGTCTAACAGTCCCTCCATCCCTTTATCCTCTTCCTTATGCCTATATACCTGCTGCAAGGAAAATCCCTCAGGGAGCAATAAACCATTTATTTCTCCATTCTTGTACACATCCACTCACACTATCATAAAGCCACAGGCCAGAAGTTGGGTGCTTTTGTTCAATGTGCTTTAAAGCACTGATTTCAATCAATTCTAGTTCTGTCAGCCCTGCAAGTAAACAAAGCAGAAATGTTAACACCATCAATGCTGAGCCACTGAACCGCACTTAACCTTGCTTCCTGACTATGGTATAGCCAGCACATCAACCCTTCATCTATAATCTATCCATCCATCATTTCCTCCATCAATGTACCAGTACATCCCACAACCAACACCCATCCGCCAAACCTCTAGTTATGACTTAAAGCAGAGCGTCGCGACATTGGCTCCTGCTGACGTGTTACCAGACATCAACGACAGGGTCACCAAAATCACTCAATTTGCTGGGGTGACAAAAGATCCAGGAGGACCCATGTCAGCAAACCCCCCCCCCCCAACCTTGACAAAGCAGCCACCACAAGCAGGGGCCTGCCTGCTGGCATCAACCTGTGTCTATGTGTTGTTACTTATCATTGATGTGTAACTAATACCAGTGCTTATCTTGAAGATGTCTCCTTTATGAATACTCCATCCAGTGAACTCCATAAAAAGCATTTAGATCATTGTAGCCTCAATTAAAATCTTAAAAAATATTTTAGATCTAGCAGTGTGGAATTTAACAAAAATTTATAACTCGAAAAAATTTATGTTTTTCGTGCAGCATTTATCATTGGATTCCAGTTTGCTCGGTTGTCATGGAGAAGGTATAGTAGGGCAACCATGCCTCCTAAACAAATACATTGATATAGTAATTGTTTGTTTTGACATATATGATTTTGAGGGAAATGCAACTGCTGCTATTATGTTCAGTTGCAAAAACAGTTCCAGTGGATGAAAGCTATGTTCCAGAGACCAGGGTTGGTAACCTGAGTTTTGCAAGTTGTTAGGTTTAGGCAACAAAAGCATTTTGGTAAAGGTTGAGGAAATTTTGTAGTTTCAGTTATGAAGTTACAACAAATTAAACAAGTCCTGCCTCGTGTTTCAAGACTTTTTCAATATTTTACTAAGACGACATTTTACGCGTAAAGTGCTCAATGAGTGCCTCAACAATCCCATCAGATATGTTTATCATGCTTTACGTGGCACAAAGGAATTAAATATGCTGAAAGTAAAACTGCATTAAGTATGAACATTTGTAACTTGGCAAACTAGTTCATTAAAAACGTGGCCTGGGTCGGGCCAATCACAACGTCTAATATGGAGCGAGTTGCAGGTAATGACAACTTGTGGAACAAGTGGAGCCTTTGACCTTTACGCAAAATACGTGACTTGCCCACCCTCATGCTGGGGATACTATGGCCAGCATAAACCCTGTTCAATAAAGAGGTGCGCTGTTGAGGCATTTTTTTTTAAATAAACCAAGATGGCTGCAGCTGCTGCGGAACGTTCTGTTGAAGTACCATTTTCAAATTCTGATGGCAAAAATGCCAACACTCATTCATAGACATTGATGCTACATCTTCACAGCTCATCTCTGCACACTGTAGTCTGTTTACATTTGCCAATCGGCTCAACGCTAAGTCACGTTTCTTTGCCCTGATTGGTTGTAGGGCCTTCCTTGGGGGTGGCAGTAGCTCAGTCCGTAGGGAGTTGGGGTGGGAACCGGAGGGTCACTGATTCAAGTCCAAGTATGGAGCAGCCCACTTACTCTGATATCTCTCCATTTGAGCATGAATAGGTCCTGAGCATGTGTGTGTGTTTCAGGCCTGTGTGAAGTACTTTCAAACAAACAGTGTAAATTGTAATTTCCTCACTGGGGATAAATAAAAAGTATAAATTAAAATTATTAAATTAATTCCAATTGCAATTTGAAAAAATTAAAAAAAAAAAAAACAGATTATACAGATCATGACCAGGGAATCATATCAGAACGGGGTGACAGGGATGGGCAAAGATTTTATAAAAAAGCAAGTAGTGGTACAACATATAGGTCAAATCTTCAAGCGTATACGAATGTATGTGAATGCAAAATACTGAATGGATTCATCGCTACACACAGATTTGTTCACACTTTTGTGCAGGTATCCACATCCACATACATACTGTATATAAGTGTTATGGTGTCTATCTGTTCGTTAGTCTACTTTTTTCTCATCCTCTGTCAGTCATTCTGTCAGGCCATCTGTGTGTATTTCCCCTTCGTGGCAACCTGCCTGCCTGTATTTCTCTCCCCCCCCCCCCTTACTGTCCTATTTGCAGCAAAATGGTTCCTGCCTAGATCAGTGTTTGGGATATTCCTTGCCAAAAATAATACACAGAACCCTGAGTGTGCTTTTGCACATTCCCTGCTGAATGGATGCTTTTGAGTTAAGGATGCTGCAAGTTTAAGAGATATTGCAAGAGATAGGTGTCAGCAAGAATGGCAGCATTGTTAATTAAAACATTCCCCTTGACGGCTCTCCACCTCAGCTACGATATATAGGGCAGTAGTAACATAAGATGCCTTTGATTGTTGAAGAATATAAACACACTCAAGCACACACACTCAAGAGTACTATACTGAAACAGCGGTGGAAATAAAAAGATTTAGACTTAAAAAAGAAAACAACTCTCTTGAGTCTTTCAAAGACTGTGTGTGTGGGGGGGAGTGCATGAATCCAATGGAGGGGTTTTGGTGAGGATGACAGGACTCTTTAAGCTTTCAGCATGCTTGAAGTTAGTATACAGTGCGTTCTCTCAGTGATCCCTGTCACTCCCATCAATTCAGGAAAAAATTATTTTTTGTGTAGTACATTTAAACCAAACCAGTTACAACAACAACAACAACAACGACGAGCGCAAAGATTCATGGGGTGGCTGCTGCCTGTTGCAAGGCAAAAAACGTTGCTGACATCCATCATTCATCCATCACCTCTTTCCCGTTGTTTTATTTCCTCCTTTACCAAAATGGACGAAGTAGGAGTTGAAACAGTGAACAACAACAGTTAGCTGACTGATTAACTGACTAAAAAAATGAAACAGGGATCATACTGATTATCAAAAGAGCAAATTTGGAACAGCAATTGCAAGACAAACCGGTCAAAGCGGTGCAACAGCTGGCCCCACAGTTTACACAAACATCTACAGCTACTCTTGTTGAGCAGACAAATACACCCAACAGTGATACAGTCAAATAAACCCACCAATGACCAGTGAACTTTATGTCTTCATCCATTGCATTTGCATGGTGCAATAGAAATTCCAAGTTTGTTTTTCTTCTAAGTTCTCCTCCTCCAAGCCCTCATCATACACCAAGCAAATATTGCAAGTTAACACTTCACTAATGGTCCCTTTTGGTGCCCATTAACTGCCCAATGATTATCTTTACACACTGCAAACAATCACACGTTACCTTGTGTCACCACAGGGCCAACAAACTGGCTAATGAAGGGCTAGTTTGGAGTGTTGAATAAAGTTGATCACTGAAAAAACTTGATAATACAAGGACTGATGGTGCGTTCCATTTGTATTAGGAAGTCGGAACTTCTGAGATCCAAGTTGGGAATTTTAAATGGAAGGCCCCCAAAGTCCGATTTCCATCTCGAAAAATCTGATAACCTCATTGTATCCAGGGCAAATTTGAGCTCAAAATCTGGTACTGTCCAACTCCTACAACTAAACATGTCACTTCGGTGTTTTAAAACACAAAATACAGCGTAATGTCATATGCTGTTTTTAACTGGTATTGCTAACAATGGCTAATTGCAAAGAGTCCAACTTGTTGTACTGGAACGCAATCATCTCGGGAATGACGTCATTCCCAGTTCCGGTTTCCAACTTCCGAAGTGAATGGAACGCAGCATGAAAGTGGCTGCTTTAAAAGGTCAGGAGGAGTAAAAAATAGAATAATCTATCAAACCATCAATCAGCTATCATTCAAGAGCTCAACATCACTCTAAATTAAGCTAAATTGGGAGTCAACAAAATAACCATAGCATTAAGACTGGAAGCAACTTACTCAAGTTACAAAATATGCAGCACCTCTAAATCTCAATAATTAAAACGTTTTTAAAATCTGTACACAAACAGAGACATAAAAACAACTAGTTGTGGTTTGAGTTGTGTGACATAACTAGTTCTTTGCAACCAACCGCTGGGCGAAGTGACTCTCTTCTCACATCATCGCAAGGTAGCCAGGACCCTCTCATTCAACTCTATGCAAGAAAGCAAATAAGCATTTTTCCCAAAATGTTGAGTTAACTCTTTAACACAATTTCCTGTCGTTGCTACATTGGAAACACTTTGTTCAAGTTAAGTTCTGCATGGCTAAAAAAAAACATTTTGTATCTTGTTCCTTAACCACACTGCTCCCCAATTTGTGTAGAAATTGGTCATAAAACAGAAAAATAAGAGAGATTAAGATATGATCTCCCTACCATGGAGATTTTAAGAAAAAGTGGGGGTAAATGTTTACAAATCCCTAATACTAGAGAAGAATATTTTAAGTTAAATGAACAAGTCAAAGTACAACTGTAACTTCGCTCCTGTAGAGAGGAATGACAAAGGCCGGGGAGGAGGGTACATGACACCTCTATCTGTTGACTCTACACATGTGTAGTGTTTAATTAGCGGTAATCCAATTGAATGATAAGGCTTCCTGTTAAGCGAGGTGCAAAGGGTTGAAATAAACAGCTTACAAGACTATTAAACACCAAAGATGCAGCCTACAACCTATAGGAAGACAAATCCCTGACCTTTACACAGTGAGCATCAGTCCACTCCTCAGGTATGACCTGACCTCCGGGAGCGGCTTCATGGTGCTTCAGGCTCTAACTTTGTCAGATCTAAGACTTTTTCCTCATTATTAAAGCAGATAAAATAAGAAGAAGGACACAGAGAGAGGATGTAAATTGAAAGGATTAAAGATAAAAGCCATGCAGGATCAATGCAAAGACAATTTTGGTAATATAAAAGCATCAATTCTTATCTCACTTTTATTGTATCTAGCCTGCATTTTTTATAAAGAAAAAAGGCCTTTTCAAGCGAGATCAAAAAGTATGGCAAGCATGTGTTTCTAACTAGAACCCCGACGCACACGCTGTACAAAACGCTGTCATTAGGTCATTATGATAGTGATCTCTTTCTCTCATCAAAGCCTCTGTTTCAAAACCACCCATGAGCCAAAGGTGTCAGCTTGTAAAGAGTCTCTCCAAAGCTCATCCAATCAGGCTCAAATCATCATCCAAGCCCCTTATCCTGCAGATTAATGAAATTCAGTATATACATGATTTAGAACAATTGGTCTGAGAGGAACAACAGTTGGTTGATGCAGAAGGCATGTGCTTTTTTGAGGAATAAATAAAGCTGTGTGGTAAAAAAAAAAAAAAGACTGATTGGAACCATGGCAACAGACTCCTTAGTAAACAGTTTATGGAAGCCCAGTAGGAAACCGGGTGGTTGGGTAAAGACAGCCTTTTGCTAATCAGTGCATACCAACACCTCCAGTGCACAAACCTCCATGAATTTCTCAGGAACAGATGTGTCAACTCTTGCCGGCCCCTACGCTGCGGCGCTGCAGGGATTAAGCCAATCACAACTGTTATTCAAAGAGAATGGTTGCATAAATTACTGTGTGTGGGGATGTATGTGTGCTTCATGGTGCTCAGTATGTTATAATCTACTCAGATATCTGTCTTTGAGCTAGTGCCACCTGAAGATAAAATGGTCACTCTTGCACAACATTTCAAAGAACTGTCTAGTGAGCTCTAGCATACTTGTTGAATTCAAACTATAAATAGCCTACAGCGGGGAGTTGTGTCGTTAAATATAACGTTGCAACTGGCTGCACTGTGATCAATAAACCAGCAGCAGAAAGACCGAAGCAATCTTACAGGATACACTAAAGATACAATTCCTCCAATCATCAAAGTTTCACAGTCCAACACAAACCCTGGGACCAGCTCTGAATCAAAGACTATCACTCTCTAACAAACAGGTAACACAACACAGCACATGAGCATTCATGGAAGCATACACAAATACGCTGATTCTAAACACACACACACACACTCCTCCATGAGAAACATTTAGCCTCATTCACAGCCTGCTCTTCTCCCAATATGTATCCCAATGCATAATTTACCCCAATCATTTATCAAAAATAAGTATCCGCTGGGGCAACAAGATTGGCGGTGAAGTGACACATCTGAGGTCAAGGGTAAATTATCTTTGAGGGACTGCTCCGCACTGTGGGTTGTTGCCAAGCTGCGGTGCTGGATGGTAAGGTGGCGGCGGTGGATGGGATAAAAGGGGAGGCATAGTGGGGGGGCTGCCAGTGCAGATGCCCGCAAACAGACCGCCTTGCCTCAGAGACACGAGAGCTGCCGGAGCCTCAGACAGCTCTCTCCATCACCCCCTCCAACTCCCAACCCTCCCGTTGCCATCTGTGAAGCGCACACACAAACACATAAAGAAAGACAGCACCACCAACTAAGAGGCCCAGGGACACTTAGCCACGTTAGCAGCATTACTAAGACCGATGTGCCGGGTAACTGCTGACATGCTTTAAAAAGACTTAGAGAGAGTGAGAGTTAGTAAAAAGGGAGGGAGACAGAGCTGCTGAGCCAGATGGTTGGTCTAAGCTAAGCTAAGCGCCAAAGAAGATTGAGATACAAGCCAGGTGAATTCTCTTTTTTTGACAGGTGGGCAGAGAAGGGCCGTCTGGGGTTGACAGTACTGCCATGTTTTCAATAAGCAGTGCTGCGCATGTGTGTGTGTGTGTCCTAAAGTGTGGCAGGAGTAGCCGCGCTGATGGCGCGACCATTTTTGTGTGAATATGTATGCGTGTCTGCTATTCTGTTTCTACGTGTCCATATGGGAAGTATGTGAGCGTGTATTGTGACATTGTGTTTATTTTTCAATGCACGTGTGTATTGTAAGCCTTGGTGGTTTAGCCCTGCACTTGCATCAATTACAGCGGATGGTGTTGACAAGTGTAATGACAGAGTGAGGACCTCTAATAGGCCAGCCTGTCACAGAGAGGAGAGTAAGCTACTGTGTTCAGCACTCTTCACGTTTCCTTTTTTTTCTCTCCCCTCTGTGCTATTTTTACTTTCCCCACTAAACTATTCCTCTCTCTGCTTTCATTTTTACTTCTTTTTTATCCTCATCTGTCGTCAGGTTAAAAAGGTAATTTAAAGTGACTCAATTTTAGCTTTTTCCTTTGAGGGAGACTTTGTCCTACTGTCAAGGATGAAGCCAAATTTTTTTGAAGGTCGTGATTTGGAATCAACCACGTAGACCAGGGCCATAATCACCTATTTAACATGGGGGGCATTTTCAATGAATACCTTCTGCAACCCAATCCTCCATCTCACCCTTATTCCCACCCAAGAGAGTCTGGGGGGAAATTGTTTTAGAGACTCAACAGCTAAACTGACCTTTTTTACGAATTTTGAAACTACAATCAGAGGATTTAAGTCATGTTACACGAAAGGCTAAGCTCAAAAACCTAAAATTATAATGTTTAATGTACTTCTTTGACCTTTTGACATTGAGACCTGAACAATTCCCCAAACACTTTGGTCTTTTAAATGTAGATGTAGAAAACCTCTAGAAAATTTCTTTGATGTGACAAGGGTAAAATAGAATTTAATTTGGTAAAAGCATGAAATATTCCTGCACTTTGATATATTATTCAGTCAAAGGAGCCATGACAACTGCAAACATGGGTTAGGTTTTATCAAAACATTCGCAGTTTGGAACAAAGCTGAAGTTACCTTGTAATCCTTGATCCTTTCCAGATTTCAATCTGACTGAAATCCTGCATGATTGAATCTCGTGTCATCTAATTGTACACATGATGGTGAAAATTTAAGTTGGAATGGCTAGCTTTGTGCTATATGAGCTCACAAACTCTGCAACAAATCTTGTAGTAATTGTCCTTTAACATAAGTAATAGGATTTTAATACATTTTGATTGTTGGAATATGTATTGAAGAAGAGTCTTAATCGTCTAACAGTGGGTAGCTACTATATCAATCTGGGATGCAGAGTCAAATCTGCCGTACTAATGATTAGTCTGGGAGAGGCAAATGCATTTTGTGATCACTTCAGTGAACGCAGACAGTGCAAAATTTGTTCATAAAAGATAAAAATGCTGTGCACAGATGAACTGTGTAGACACAAACTTGCACACAGAAACACAGAAACACACACACACATTTGTGTTCACAGTTTCATGGGCTCTAATCTGCAATGCATTCAATATGTGGAGCTATTGACCAGTGCTGTGGTGGGCAAAGGTACATGGCACACAGAAACATGTACGCTAGTCCCCATACATGTATCCAATCAGGCTCTCGCCTGGCTCCAATGCCAGTGGGGCCAATCAGATGCCCCAGATGCAGCCCACCCCCCAACCCACCGCGGAAACACACGCATATCTATAGTGAACACACATGCACACACATCAATCCAGCTGTGGTTCTTGGACATAATCCAAGTTGCCTGCAAGGTGGCATCTGTGTGTATGTGTGTGTGCGTGTGTGAAAGAGATGATCTTCTATCAGAAAACAGGAGAATCATATCCGCAATCATTGTTGGCCACCCGCAAAACAGAGGAACTGAACACTTAAAGAGCACAGAGAGACAGCGAGCAAGGGAGAGAAAACGTTACTGAGAGCAAAAGAAAAAAGCAGGCAGTCATTGAATCATTCTCACACAGAGAGCTTTGGCCCAGATCAGCCAGAGAGATAAAGGAAGAGGATTACACTGGCTGAAAAGACTTGGAAGTATCCTGAGTCTCCTCTGACTGTCTGCCACTTCTACAAAGTCACCTCTGACAATGGAACTGTGTGTTAGCGGAGTGATAGATCAAAAACACACAAGTACATTTGAGAAGTAAGTCGTAGTGATGCGGAGGTCATTCAAATGTCCCAAACATGAAGAGATGTACAGTGTGTTGCAGAATAGGCAAATGAGCAGTGTTTGTGATGGTGACTGAGTGTGTCCATGACAAAATGTGGAAAACTTGAATCATTTGTCCATGATGTGGTTGGTTAACAGTGCAGAAAGGACTCACCTGTGGTACAGAGGGCTGGTTTGATGCTATCCAGAACTATACGTGCCGCAGGGAGACAATCTGTGTCTGTAAGGGTTAAAGACAAACATTTATAGTTAGTTTCACCTTAAAGGGATTATTTTACAGCTTGGGTCCCATTTGTATGGCTTTGGCCTTTATATCAGTTAGGGTAACTTTGGATTTGTCAAAGTAATTGCTGAGATTTGGAAATAAAGCCACTTTGCTGTGGCAGTTTCACAAAGCAAGACGGATCAGACTGGTTGTAATCAAGACTGCAGTTTAGCAAGCCCATTTAAAACACTTTCGTATTGAGGGAAATTCAAAAGCACTCACAAAGTGCGGATAACAATCCTTTATTGCACAGGAGGCTGTGTTTATGGTTTAACTGGGAAGTAGGTCTGTATGCAGGGTGGACATTTTAACTTTTGGTATTCCAAATAAGTTTGGCAATTCTTGTTGTTTGTTTAAAAGATAATTGAGAGTATGGGTGTGTTGGGGCTATTACCAGTATAAATGGTGGCCACAGCTAGCAGCGTGCTATTTGCTAATGGGTATTGACTGTTTGAGGCTTCCTGACAATAGTGTGAGCCCTGTTTGTTGTGGACATGTTTGCACATTTGTTTCTTTAACAGGAAACATCCAACACATCTGGGATATTTTAACATCTTTAATTAATATGCATTTTTGAGTTTCTTACCTCTCCTTTAGGCAGCACTTGTACATGCTCTTTCAGAACCAGGAAGTGCCAAACCAGGTCCAGCCTCTTTGGACTCCTTTTATGGAGGTTGTCACTACCCAATGTGAGTTGAGTGCAGATGTGAGTTCGGCATGCGTCACGTTTCAACAAGTAGCCTATGATCCTAACAATTGACTTCTGTAATGTCAATACAATACAAATGGACCTACATGCCGAAGTTTGTTCACTGCTGGCTACAAGTTAGCATCAAACACAACAAAGGCTGTCAGTTGAATGGCGTTTTGAGCTAACGTTAGCAATCAAACAATCTTAGATAACTAAGCTAGGAAACCCTAAACGTTCTGAAATGATTACCATCTTCTGTTATTGTTTCTAATGACAAAAGTTTATAATTTTATAGATTTCACAAATTTCAATATGACACACTATGCCATAAACCATTTAAATCTGAGCATGCACAACTCACATCTGCACTAGACTCAAATCGGGTAGTGACAGAGGTGTTCCTAGGGGAATGCACCAACCGTGGTATAGGTGGAGGGGGGTTGTGATGTGTTTTGAGAAAATACTAGGTTTCTAAAATGTTTTTTAACTGATTAAACATTTTATATGTGATTTGGTGGCTCTTAACTTATTAGGTACCGGAGAAACTGATAAATCGCTGTTGTGAGTTGATTGATTTATTAATTGGTATTTCCTAAAGTAGGATGGGGGTCATAACTTAAAGGGCCTTTTCTCAAAAAAAATACTGTATTCCTTTTGCTGTTCTGTCACTTGAAATAGATTTAAAACATTGAAACGGGAATGGCTTGCACCTTTCCTACTTTGGCTCTTGAGCTGTAGTTTAAGCAAAGTGGTGGCCTGAACATCAGTGCCAAACCACAGTGCCATATTGCCAGTGAAGTTTAAGATTATGTTTTTTGTAATATCCTTTACATGAGATGTTAGTAAATGTTAGTGTCTTTTTGTAATATCCTTTACATGAGATGTTAGTAAATATTAGTGTCTTTTCCATGCCATTTCTTGAGACGGGAGTGACATTTTATATGTTTTCTACTGTTGTAGCAGCTGGAGTGATGCTGCTTTATGATGACCTTAAATAGCTTATTGATTTCTGGTAAAGCAGGAATGGACAGACTAGAGTTTCTTTCTCTGCCAACCTCCTTTTGTGTTTTGTCCCTTCCAAGCCATTGGGATTACCAGGGTCAGGTTTATTGTGGTAAAAAAATACTTGTTCACTCACTCTGCCTTCTGCTGAAAATAAACACACACATACAAACACGTACACACAACCCTCGCTATAGTGTGATTTTGCTGTGTGTTGCGTTTAATGGCAGCCGTGGAGTTACTTATCCAAAAAGGTCAAAAGCATAATGGTTTATAATCTCCTTGTGGACAACCTTCTTGCCCAACAACACTGCTACTTGTAACAAAGAACTGGGCCTCAGCCCTCAGCTGTCGCTTACCCTCCTTGGCTGCCACCAAGCAGACCTTAGACGACTGGTCCATTATCTTACGGCCTATCGACTTGTCAGACAAATTCAAATTTCACATGTCAATTAAATGAGTGTTTCCCTGGTGATTAGCAGATTCCACTAATTGTCGCTCCCTCACTCCCTCCACCTCTTTCCTCCACTTTTTTTGGCCCATTCCCCTCCTCCTCTTGCTCTCCTGCCATTTTCCACATGGAGGAGCAGGGAATGGGGCTTTGTACCGTTGGGCCCCATGTCAAAGATGGCTCCTCAGCTTCATCCCCCAGCCACGCTCCTCCTCTTAAACTCCCAGATCCCCTCTCTCAACTCTGGGGTGTAAGGACAAGATGGACTTAAAGAGTGAATGTGTGTGCATGTCTCTGTGTGTGTTTGGGGAGCATATACAGATCACACAAGCGTGAAGAAGTATATAGGGCTGAGTGCATATGCATTTCAATCTGTTTGGGGCCACAGCATCAGGATGGAGTATGGGTTGCTTGGAAAAATTCAGCCCTAGAATCTCATGTGCACTTTACAAACGTGAGCACAGGGACACGGCCACTCTGACACACACTCCCACACGTGCACCCTGGCAGATAATTACCCCAACAGCCTCTGGAGAGCAGAACGCCCATGTTGGCCCCATAACCGCTTTAGACAAGGGCCATGGCACACCCAAGAACCTCCTTCTTTGAATATCTCCCAAGCCATGTGTTTGTTTCGCTTGACTCAATGAACCTGATCACAGTTGTGTTGAAAAATGTTAAATCAAGACATTGAAGAACTCTGAAAATGGAATTAGTTTAAGTAGAAGTATACATGAATGTGTAATCCAATACACAGCATTATACTTTAAACGTCCACACTATTTAATAATATTTCCTTACTTCACTGCTTGGAAATGTCTCACTCCTTGATCAAATAAACTCTTAAGGTCACGTTCAAGTAGCTGTTTGCTTCCATCTTGCCTTGCTCCCAATCTAGGAGTAGAAAATCTTCATGAAATTATTGCATATTAAGTGAGTCACCCTTTTGATTTCCAATGAAAGTGGTTCCTGCAGGTGTTGGATGAATGCATTGAAAATAAAAACTGGTCTATTTCCCGCATGAAGATCAATACACCCACACACATATGCCCTGCTCTGATCACTTTGACAAGTGTGTCATGTTGGCGCTGTCTGAGAGCTCTACAATATTGGGATTTTAAAACCTTTGAAAGCAAGCCAGACAGAAAACTCTCCTCCAGTCTTAAGCAAGGCTCTAATCAACCCTCATTACAATTATCCACAGTGGACAGCAGCTCCAAACACTGGGTGACATCTTAAAACTGTGTGAATGGTCCCTACCCCCAACAGCCCCCCCCCCATCACCTAATGTTCAACACTAACCAAGCATTACACAGACCTACATTCACAACTACAATAGAAAACACTGCAGCAGGCCAGTGCAGCCCAGACAGTTTCGTTTGCACTTTATCAGACTATACAAAACAGCAACGCCTCATTGAGCCACAATTTGCTGCTAGTTTCCTACAAGAAGCAAAACAATGAATGGGGCGGCGTGGTCTTCCTTTTTGTGCCAAAGCACCGGACCAGAGAAGGCACATGGACACACACACACATATACACACAGCCAGAGTAGAGGAAGTACATACTGAGAGAGAAAGCAGTGAGAGCAGAAGAACAACACACTCCAGAACACGTCTGTCACATCCTTCAAAGGACAACATGAGTATGCTGCTGCGCCACTCAAAATAACACAGTAAAATTGCACACTTCAACAAAACAAACCTCTCATTTTACTTGTATCAGTGCATACGGTATGTGTAGAACAGACTTACATACACAAATGTATGGTTTCAATTTAAATGAGTAACTACTGCAACTTTCATGTCTTACATTGGCCTTCCTACAGAAGCCACAGGAGAGAACAATGGCTTGTCCTCATGACTGGGTCACGGACATGGCAGTGTTTAAAAACCGCTTGGGGATGAAATACTTCTGTTGGGGCAATTGCTCTCCTTTTCCCTCCCTCTGCTTCCCCCGTCTCAGTCCCTCTTCCTCTCTCTTTGTCTCCTTCACTCTTCCTCTCTAGTTTTACTACCACGATAATTCCTGAGTGAGTAAGCGAGCGTGTTTTGTGTGCGTGAGCCAGTCAAGGCTGAAGTCCTGCTTGTGCATTTGTGTAGTCATGCGAAAGCACGTGGGAATGAGTGTGTTGCTTAAGGATGAGTGCTGCGGCAGAGTGTGTTAAGGGAGACAGAAAACTGCACAACCAGAGGGGCTTACTTACAGTAAGGCTATCAAATAGCCAAAAAAAAACTACAGTTAGGAGTTTGTCTGTGGCTGCCCCTGCACACACAACATAGGCAAAAAGAAACCCTGGAACTGCAATTCTCTTTGGAATGAGAGTATTGCAAATGATAAAATAATGTCTAAAGGATAAAGGCTGCACATATCTAAATAAACAAAGGCCAGGAGTGTCTTTGCAATGCATACCAGATTCATTAGCATACAAACAGAGATCAAAAGGCTTTGTCAAGTTCAGTATATTATAGCTTTCTGCTTAAAGAATTCCTTATCAGAGTACATTCAAGAGCACCCCGCCCCCCTGCCCCTCTCTCCCCCCCCCCCCCTTGACTTCCAACTACCACTAGCCTTACAGTGCAATTTTAAACAGAAGAACAGCTCCTCTGGAGAAGAAAATTACGTTGCCATGACAACATTGACAACACTGAATGTTGTTTTGGACCCCAGGAAGACTAGTTGGTCGTCTAGGCGTCAGCTAATGGGGATCTTAATGGGGGTCCTATGACAAGACGGTGCAGATTATGTGCTGATTGTGCCTTGTGTGTGAGAGTGTGTGTTGGCCTCCCTTGTTCCACCTTAACCCGCCCCACCCCAACCTTGCCATACCCTCTTCCAGCTGGCAGCTGTTGGTCCTGGTACAGGATGGGTGTGTGTTGTTTTGTCTGCATGCGCGGGGATAAATAAATTATGAGAGTGTTGGATCTTTGGGACAGGGCTCGGCCGCTGCTCTGTTTTGCTGCAGCTTTTCCGTCCTGTCCACATGGCAAAAAAAGGGTAAGAGATGGCCGCTAATTGGAAGTGGCGAGGTGATCTGATGACACTGCAGGGATACTTTGGTTTGTCACAACGTGTAAAGGGTGGCTGCCTTCAAGGAGGAGTTAATCAATGCACAGCTTAAAGCAAACGACTCAGGACAGAGCACAGTTGCTGGTCAGAGGGTATGGTTAAAATCAAGAGACATTTCAGACAGACAATTACTTTTCCCGCTGACTTTGAAGCTATTAAAACACAGAAACTACAACTACTGCACCTCTAGCAATACATCACACACAAAACTGCACCGTACCAATATATTATGTCAACACTGTCATCTGAAGTAGACAAGCTTGTGATTTTGATATTTTACCTCAGCTGCTGAGGTAACTACTGATAACAGAGCACACCACAACCTACAGAAAACTGTGATAGAGAGCCTGTGAAAGAGAAGATAAAAATGCATAAGCTCGGAGCATCAATCATGGTCCGAAAAAGTGATCCCATTCACAATCAATTTCCATGGTACCTTCACTCCCTAGAGCACATATGATACTTTTTCCCCAATGACTTTCTTCACACTTACAAAGGCATTTGAAATGGGACATAGTAAGAGAAAAAAATAGATTTTTTTGCGTCCGGGAATGCCTACATACCTGCATCCAAACATGTCATATGTTCCCCTCTAATTCACCTTTTAAAGCAAAGCGCATCAGACATAATATCTATGTCTAAACCTCACTCTCTCTTTTTCTTTTTCATTCTCTCTCACTCACACACATGCACATTACCCGCCACGTTGTACGGTGCACTACACTGACTTGTAAAGTTGTGATTTACACTTGTGTACTAAAAACAGCTTGAGGCAAACAAACACATTAAAATCACAAATGCTGAGGTCTTCAAAGTGTGCCAGCAGTTGGGCTAATTTATTGAGGCACCCTTAATTTAACATTGAGGCAGACATTTTTTTTTCTCACAAAATACACTTAAACTAAAAGGAGAAAGAGTTTAAGAAAGTTTCTAGAACCGTCTATCATACATGAAACCTGGGTATTGTGTATATGCACCCAGACCACCTCTGGTGCGTCCCTTGGAGAAATTAAGACCTTTAGAAACCCATTTACATTGTAAACACACCATGCAAATCTTGTTTACCATGTTGGGGGTCTGTAGGGCATGGTGGTTGGTCGCAGGTCTGAGGATGGAGGATCTAGGGAATCTCCCTGGACCACCACACAGACATAAACACACACAGTGCTCACCCTGCACCCACTGACTGCATGGACCCCCCTGGGGAGAGCGCCCACCTCCTGACCTCCTCCAACAGGGGGGTCAAAGGGAATTTAACACAAGGGTCCTACATTCTTTAAAGGTGATAATTGATGTACCTGCTGGCAGGGGGTCACCAGGCACAGGGTAAACATGCAATGACTTTCTATATGCCCCCCATCCCCATTCCCACCCTGCTAAATAGTATGCATGACTGTGACCTGGTTAAATTATGCTATCAAGCCAGGCGTGACAGCATGTCACCCATTAAAGTGAACTGGGTCTGCTTGGTGTCTGAGAAACCGGGTGTCTCAGTTAACTATAACTAAATCATTAGCGATGGCATGGTCAAGTACATGCTAGAGGATAGCTGTATTAAATAGACTGTAAGCTAAGTGGAAGATCCAGAACGAAAAAGAGCTCAACAACAAAATAATCAGTGCAGCCTAATCCCAAATCTCTATTTTCTCTAAAGCTCTGCAAACCTGGGAGCAGGTAAGGAGAGAGTGATGGATGACAGCAGGGAAGCAGTGAGGTCTACTTTGCTCCGTCTTACACTCTGAGTCTCCTAAACTCTCTGTTGCATTGGGCCTTGCCCTTATCATCACTATCCGCAGACCAATAAGATAAGATAACACATACTTTAATGTTACTTTTATGTTACCGTTTTATCAAAGGTGGCTGACTTTTTTATAGGAGGAATTCAGTACCCGCTTTTCAATTCAAACTAAATTTACACTGCTTCAGCACAAAAATCACAGAAATCTTACTGGGTAACGCCATGTGATATTTTATGTTTTTCTTATTATCCACAAATCAGAAGAATAAAAGACAATATTGAATTGATCCCACTAACAAGTATTGTCTGTGTATCTTATTCTGCTGTGCCACAAACCTCCAATGTTGCCCGCAAACCTTTAAAAACACATCAATGTGCCACACCATTGCACTGGATTACATGTTCCATGATTATGCTGAACATGGACATTGTAGTTTATTTTGAGTCCCTGATGCATCATCCTGCTGCTGTAAATCCTCACAAGTGCACCAAATGTGTATTAATCTTTAGCTGAAAATTGTCCCTATTAAATATTCAGTTTTCTACTGTTTTCTCCTGAAAACTACTGACTGTTTTAAGACATTTCTTAGCCTTTTTTTTTTAAAGTGAAACTATATATTTGTTGTCGGGTTTGTTCTTTTCATGGCATTTATTGAAAATGACAAAAATACTAGCTAGGAAGCTGGGTTTAATACAAAAAAAGAAAAAATACATTTGTATGATAACATGTTTCAAAGAACATCCATGAAAAAAGTATTCCAGCTTCTAAATTGTGAATATTTTCTAGTTTCTTCACTCCTCTATGACAGTAAATTGAATATGTTTAAGACATGTGAGAACATCATCGTGGGCTTTTGGAAACACTGATCGACATTTTCCATCCTTTTTAGACATTTTATAGATCAAACAACTAATTAATCGAGACAATAATTGACAGATGAATCGACAAGTAATCGTTAGTTGCAGCCCTGAACATTAAAAAAATATTATTAATTTAAAATATTAAAAAAGGGATGATATATGTGCTGGTGTCCTGTGTGTTGTGAGTTCAGTTTAGTTTTTGTTTTTTTTCCAGCCAACAGTCAATACACTGATAACATACAAAAAATAACATTGTTGTTTTTACTACCACCAACAAAAGTAAAACAATTATATGGGTGTAGGCTTAAGCCTGAGCTTATTACACTTACCCTTTTGTACATGAAATTATATTCTTTCATACGAAAATGAAAGTTACAGAAACTAAGCATACACAATATAACCCAGTACAACACAACAACTCCAAACCAAATTGTGTACCTTCTGGTATCCTCACTTCTGTTTTATATTTATTAATCACCTTATGTTTACATATTTTGTTTAATCGGTTGACTGTGTTACACTTTTTCACGTCAATTTCTAATTCATTCCACAGTTTAGTTAGTTAGTGGTGATTATCTTAGATAAGAGTGCCAGGCAGTGCGGTTATTTTCTAGTCTCTGCCCACATGTGGTTCCCCCCAGCCACACACTAGGCTTGGGGAGGTTATAAAAGCCGAGGGGGTGATTAAGAAGCAGGAATAATGGCCTCCACAAAACTAGGAATGTGTTTCACTCCTACAACGGCTCCGGAATCGTTCTAAATCGGACTGTCGCCGTTGATATCAGGAATGATTCTGCTGCTCTTGAGTAGGGACAGTTGCTGAGGTTTTAACATTATGTTCAAAGGAACTGGCCTAGGAGAATATGGGAAGCAGAGGCAGGATGTACTATAAGTTGTGATTTATGTCCGAGGGTGACCTCTGAGGATTTAGGTTGGGTCTATCTAGAGCTGTGCTGACCTATCCACCAGTTCTGCATTGTTGAAGGTTGGTGGATCCTTCTAAATCCAGGATTGCAAAGTCACATATACAAACACCTTCACCTCTCCTCTCTTTCCCACATACAGACACACCAAGAAGAGAGAGACAGAAAGAGTTATCGTTGGCTGCTACCTGCCTCCTAAGCATGCCCAAACCACATCACTTTCCTCATTACTGGAGCTTCATGGCTTTTTAGGGCTCTGTGCTTTATCTGGGATTTCACATTTCCCAGCCTGCCACTTGACATGGCTCAACCAGCTGCCAGCAATCAAATAGCAGAGGGCAGCAGCGGGGCTGGCTGAGTCTTCAGGCTGCACCTTGATTTGAGAATTCCACATCACAGCCACTGGCCCTGCTAAGCTTCTGTAATTACAGGCTACACATCCCATCACGCCTCCAACCCTATTTCTACCCCACATCATACACTGACCTGGCATAATGGGCGCAGGGGAAGGGGGTGCATACAGGGAGATAAAGATGGTCACGGGTCAGGGGTAGATTCTAAGGATGTGGATCTGTGCCTCGAAAGGCATAAAGTGTGTAACAGTGTTGGGAAAGGACTGAGAATATGCTCCATTTTCCAGCTATACTGTCAATCTCAGATTGCTGCGTGTATGAAACAACCCTGTGTGTTTTTTTGCATTTCTGCATGCATGTACAGTTGTTCTTGCATCTAAAGTACACACATAGTATGTGTATGTTCCTAATTGAGAGGTAAGCAAAAAAAGTTGCCTTTAAAGTTGCCAATAAATATCCTGCCAGTAATGTTAAACACCTGCCCGTAAAGCCCAGAGGAATGCTAAATGAAACCAAGTTGCAGAGCCTGTCTCCTGTCTGGGGTCTCAAGTCAAGACAGCAGGATTTGTAATGGCTGTATCCAGAATTACTGGGTTCAAGCAGAACAGCCAGGAAGCAAGAAAAAAAAAACATGACATGGTTGGCAACACTGCTTTTCCTCCCTCCAACGGCCAGTCATGTGTGTCCCGTTTACAGTACAGAATAGTCAAGAGTATTCTTAAGTGTAATTGCAAAGCGGAATCACTGCTACAACTTTTGGCATCAAAATGATGTCAAAAGACATCATGGCAGCATGGTTTTTAATGCCACTCTTATGGCTGAGTGATCAAAGTTCCTCATGGAGTACTGTATAATACTAGTGGACATATGTGTGTTTAAACAAAAAAAGTGTTCTTTGTGCAAGTGTGAGCTAGATAAAGTAAGACAGATTATTATCGCGATTCAAAACATGCCCCCCTGATCTTCTCGCTCCAGTGTCACACGCTCATAAAACATTCACCCCACACACACACACACACACACACACGCCTGTACATGCACAAAGATAACCGTGCACATATGCACTAATGCACCTACATTCACAAAGATATAGTGTCACGGCAGGAAGAGGCTCTCGCTGTGCTTTGGAGCCTCCAGGGGTGAAGGAGAGCATCTGACCCCAGAAGCCAGAGACGCTGCCGTTTGGCCTCATCTCTGGTTTCGATTCCCTAAACTCCTGACGCCTTCCTCCCACTGCACCTGTTGAGCGCCAATAGACCCCCTGCCCAGACCCTTTCACCACAGAGAATATATGGCCCAGCTCCCTGGTCCAGTCTGGCTAATTGCTACTGGCCTCAAACTGGCCCCAAATGCCACAAGGGGACGGGTCGTTTAGCTGCTGTTGCCAACCTGAGGCACAGCTCAGCAGTCTTCCCACTCACTGGTGCCCCTCCATTCCTTAACAAGGGCCAGATAAGGCTGACCGAGCACAAGCGTTTACTTCCAGAGTCACAGGCTGCCCCATTCAACTCAGAGATTAAGCACTGCTGTCTACACGCAACCATGAATAATGAAGTTATCACTCCAGACAGGCAGGCAACAGCAGCGTGAGTTACATACACCAGTAATCCCATAGGCTGCTGCGCACATGTGCCAAAACATATACAGTAGTAGCGCCACTGTATAGCTCATGCATTATTTCACATTGCAAAAGACTCGCTAAGAGCCAATTAAAGATCTTCAATGGCCTTAGGTTTAAGTGTAGGATCTTCAATTTAGCTTTACTATCATCTTACAATAGAACAATGCTTTGGCGTGGAAAGCCAAGGGGCCAGGTGCAAAGAAGAGTTACGCGGCCCCACTACACGCTAATTTAGCACAAGTGCCTTTGGAAACAACTTCAAGTGCCCTGCATAGACAAAGAATACACGAAGTAATGAATTCGTTGCTAGCCTTGCAGACTGCATTCAGCACCAGGGCTGGGTACCCGATTACGTTTTAGGCACCTTATTACCAAGTATACCAAAATACCTCGTCATTCAATTCCAACTTTCAATACGTTAGGAGTAAATCTCATCAGCGTCGGTGAGCCACTGCAGCATGCTTCTACCAAGATATAATGATGTTGGAGATTGGCTGTCCAACGTTATATGTCGTAGAGACACGCAGGAAAAACTCTACATTGCGCACAAAGACGGGCTCACAGAGTAGAAGCTGAAAGTTATAGTATTGTTCAGGAACCAGGGAAGTCATGGTATTGGTGTCGGTACAAGTATCGAACATTTTTAAAGATATCCAGCACTATTCAGAACTCACATGTAGCATAATTGTATTATATAAGATGTCATCAGCACAATAGATCTGTGGAGACAGGTATAATATACCTAAGAATTTGTTAAGTTGCACTGTTAAATTTAAGCTGGTTATTTAAAACTAAAAAAGGTAACGTCTGCCAAGAATAGGGATATTCATTTGACAAAATGTATATAGTTGAAGATTTGTATGTATACTATCGTAATTTAGTATTATCTGTTAGGCTAACTATGACCTCACCACCTCTTGTCAGGCTGAAGTCCTTGTAGTCAGGACAGCAGGTGGCAAGATGATAGAAGCAGCCTGTTCATCATCTTCAAAAATAATGTCCATTTGTCCATTTTACTTTGACAGGAATCTTTTATTGTGATAAGACATCTAAACTGGAATTATTTAGACTTGTGCAGTGAGGTGTAGTGTAAGTTTAGTGTTGTACATTTATAAACACAAATTAATATTTTTAAGTTTGATTATTAGTGTTGATGTTGTTGCCTATTTTTTATATTATTATCTTTTCTCTTATTATTATTTACATCTATGTTTTCTTTTCAACTCTAGTAACACTTTGGTATACTATATCTGAGTTACAGCCCACGCAATTTTCTAAACATCTTTCTCATCGTTAATTGTGGAACAAAACCCTCCCTCGTGCTGCCTCTCTACAGCTGTACCTGACGTGAGAGTGGATAATAGCAGACAGCACGTGACTGCAGCACTCTCCAGTCTGGACTCACGGCAGGTCTGTCAGAGCCTCCCTCGTGGGGACGACACACGCACTGGAAAGATAAAAATAGACGCCATTCATGTTTTGAAAGGGAGCTTAGAAATCTACACGATTCTCATCCAACTTGGTAAACTTTATCACAAACGCTTGCTTTTTAGTAGTGGAATCATTAAAAATATTTAAACTGTCCGTCTGTTTACTGTACAACAATGCGTAAAAGCACCCAGACCAGCCCCGCACGGATTTCACTCCTCCCTCCTGTACTTGCCATTCAGGTAAAAACAGTAGTGTTTTCTGTTCCATCGCATACACCTCACCCCCGTCTCGTGAGAGCGACACTGACACAATTTGCCCACTCGCACAACAAGTCTTATCGCCTCTGCTATGAACTGCGTCATCGGCTTCAGAGAGGGGCAAGGTATGGCACCATATCTGCATGAATGAAAGTGACGGAATTAAAGCACTCAGTCAGCAGGCGACTCACTCAGCCTCCAGTACGTCTGTCTGTCTCGCCTGTGTGGCGCTCTGCTGCATCCTTCAATGAGCATCACTTTGTGGAGCCGGTGCGAGCCATCCTCCTTTACAAACACCGGTCCTGAACATCCTAGACAGTCCGTCCTGCGACATATTTTTAGTTTGGACCCGTTGATGTCACTTCCTGCTTGGGTAATAGCTTGCACAAATGAGCACAATGATGTGGAGGGGTGTTCAGAGGAGCCGTAAGAGGGGATGTTCGAGGTCACGCCGCAGGCGAGTTCACAAGGTCATGCATAAGCAAAATTTCCAGACGCAGACAAGAAGCGCGTTAGTCTCGAAAATGACAGCCATCATCCCATCTGGCTCACTCCAAATGTGCCCTGTACTTTTACATAACCAGTTACATCCACATCATCCTACCCCCCTGTGATGCGCCGGAGAGTTTCATTTCCTGGTACGTTGTGCGCATTTACGGCCACGGTTATGCAATGATTAAGGCGGCATCGTCACTTCAGCTGTCAGCGTCACTATGCGTCTGCATCACAACCGGTTATAATAGATTAAGCACATGAGGCTCAATAAAAGCTATAGTTTCATCACAAAGTCCTAGGAACACCTGTTGGAGTCATAGAAGGAATTTTAGGAGATGCACAGTTAAATGTGGGTCTCCTGTTCTTTTTCAGTTTAAAAGGAGCATGTGGCCTATTTCAACTATATTACATCAACTGTGTTACTTCTCACAAAGTTCCAAGCTACTCATTGCTTTAAGAAATCTACTTGCTCTTTGACACACATTAAGATAATCTGGAAGATTCAAAATGGGCATTTTTGTATCTGCCTGCAGACTGATTGCTCTTGCCTGATGAGAGGTAGGCACACTGAGGTGATTTGCTGGATGGTTGATGGAACCCGGTCTGAGTGTCAACTCCTGCTAAGAGCGCTATCCTCTTTCCTCACCCAGGTCTCTCCTCTTTACCTTTGAACCCAGGCCCAGCAGCCCATCTCTGATCTACAGAGGGTCTCCTCTTACCCCCGTCCCCTCGCAGGCCCCTATGATAGATGACCATCAGCATGCCAATACTGCACAATATTTCAATTTCCTGCCCAGGAAGAGGAATTTAAGGGGTTGATTGAAGTTCAGAGGCACAGTGTGATGCCTCCAGCTCCCAACCAGCCCCCAGCCTCGTACTGAAGACCCAAGATCCAAACATTCAGCCGAGAACATTCCAGAAACCAGGTCCTCTCTGTGTCAACAAAACAACCCCTGCTGCCATCGTCCTGCCTGACAGACTGCAGCGCAGAGGACACTGACAGGAGACCCAACAGCCTCTGTAAGTGCAACAATACAAAGAGAAGAAATTGTTTTATTCAAAAGTGAATATCCTGTCTGCAGGTTCAGGTTTGGCCTGTTGTGCTAGTCACTGCTGGTATGGCATTTGGTTTTTAAAGGTTTCTCAATAAGGATACAATTCTGCAGAAATTTATTTTTGGGCAAAATTGTGAAATTCACGCCACTAAATATTATAACAAAATACTTTGCTTATCAACGACGTTTAATTTTCAACCAGAGCTCTTAATTTTTTTTGTGGGTGGAAGGGTTTGGCAGTTATTTGTTTTTTGTATTATATAAAATGTCTCAAAAAGTCACGACAACCAGCTCAGTAATAAAAACCTTAAAAACTTAGATGAAAACATTTAAACGTTTGCTTTAAAACAAAATCTTTTGTAAAACATACACTTTTTTATTTCACCCTTTTTTCATGTAATTGTAACAATATTCAAAAAAAAATGTTCCAACATAAGGAAAATGAAGCCATGTTTCACTCTTTTATGTGGATTAGTTATATTTATATCCCACGGTGATTCAAACAAACAGGATTATGTACATTGTATGCATGTGAGTAAGGCGGGTAGATTTTCAGGAGGACTGTGCAGATGTACACATGCATGTGTGTAGAGTAGTATTTTTTGATAGGAAGACACTCTCATGTGGCTCTGTTGTAAAGGTCTACGATTGGTTGGATTACTCAGAGGGCTGTGGTAAGAAGGAAGAGAGGCTGCGAGGCAGGCACTGCAACCTAGTGGTGGAAGAGGGGTGTGTGGTACAGAGGGGAGTGCACTTCGGATCACACAGATACAATTGCAAATACACATTTCCTTCTCGCTCATAGATAGACGCAAACAAACAAATGCATACATTTTTACCCACATGCTTTGTTTATTTGTTGTATAGTAATTTCTGTCCTTGAAACGCATGCTCCTAACCTCTAACCTATGTATTTGATCTTACTGTATGTCCTTAATACCCAACCTAGTGTTCTAGGTTTAAATATAACATAATTCCCTACAACCCACCCACGCACATGACTTAACGCTCTCTAACTAGGTTTGTACCCATTTGTTATGTCAGCCCACTCTCCTAGCCCCTCGACCTTACACCCCCCACTCCTACTTCCATCCTTCCACAGCCAAGCCCAGCTCTTGAACCAAATGGCACTGGTGGCAACTTCAAAGTCAGGAAGCTCTGTCACTACCCAACCTTCAAAAAGGAGCACCCCTTTTGCCTCTGCTATGAAATATTAAGGAAGTACAACCACACCAGCTGACTGAGCAGTAGAGTCCACCTTTTTCCAATCAACCAGCGGCCACTTAGCCGGGCTGTTTTTGGAGATGTTTGGCCCAGGATCACAATTTGCCCCCTAAACCATGCACCCCCCCCCCAAAAAAATAAAAAATAAATGACAGATTACCAGATGTGTCCAGATGTGTTTTTGCAGAGATTAAGGGGGCCGCAAGAGGGTAGTTGGGTGGGTGGAGCTGGTCACCAATTTTGGACGAAAGAGGAGTACGGCGTGGACAAGTAAAGTCCAAAAAGCAGGGTTTAGTAGGTGTAGAGCTGGGCTACCAGAGCTAAGGCCCATTTTTTTCTTTTAGGGGATTAATAATGAATTAAGGCACTCCCACCCCCCTTCTTAAAAGATATTCATGCATGCTAATGCATCCATTATTTATAGTGTTCATAGAGGCTGGCTAGTGGTGGCCACATGCAAGCGGGAGGGATGTAAGGATGAAGTGAGGAGGTGGGGGTCTCTTCCCCCCGAATGAAGCTTCGAGGCTCTGGAAGCAACATCCGCCCATTGTGGCTGGCCTGGAGCTGGGTGGGGATGGGACGGGGACTGGATATGGACAAGCAGGAGGAGGTGGGGGATGAGGGGCCCTCGCTGCCAGACAGGCAGCTCGTGCATAGGGAGAGGGCCGCCAAGTGTTGTGGGGGGAGGGGTGGATTAAACCAATAAATACATGATAAGAAATAATCATGCCAGGGAGGGAGGGCGCGATGGAGACAAAGAGGCTAAGAGGGATGAGGTGGGGAGGTTATTTAAATCAGACAGGATTTACTGTCTGGACGGACCCGTTCTTGACCAAAAATGTATGTGGGAGACGTGACAACTTTTTAGGATGTTCTTCTGATTTGACTGTTTGATTTGTTAATTTGGGCTGATGACGCTAACTAAAGCTTTCCCACTTTGTCACGATATCAGGAAAGGAAATAAACTAGATACATCTCATTGAGCTCTTCCTGGGATTTCAATGCCAAGTTTAATAATAATAATGATAATAATTTATACTGTTTATTGATCCCCAGTGGGGAAATTCAAATTAGCACATACAGTAATACAGTAACGTAGCCGTGGGTGATAATTAAAGCATTACAGAAGTCGATGCAGTAAAAGCAAAAGTTAAAATGTAGAAATGTGAAATAGAGGAAAATTGTGAAGGTGAGAGATGGCAGAAGAGTGCGAAGAGGCTGAGCTCTTTTCATGTGTGCAGTATGCTAGGTATGTGTGCTGATGCAGTGAAAAAAGTCACAGAGCGAGAAGTGTGATAAGATAAAGCGAGGCACGAGCCAGATGAGCTTTCTACCCTACTGATCCCCATATTAGCATAGATACAGTCATCAGCATAGCAGGGGACTGGTGTTGTGGAGGTGACATCGGGGCCGCGACACCCCAACTCATCTCCATAGATATGACTGGGGCCATGCACGTAAATCATACATTAGGCTTATCTAAGATATGTCTGTAGTTCGTGACATTCTGCCAACAAGCTGCCACCATATGTTTTGGTAATCCTTGTAAGAGATTCATTCCTAATACTACTTTGGTTGTCCCCAAAACAGAAATGAAACACAACTTAAAAATTGATGGTGAGGTGAGGTGTTTTTGTCCTTGTTTCTTGTGTTCATGACTGCACTGTACTACACAACACCTGCTGCAGATCTGGTGATATCTGGTGGTATCAGGGGTAAGAGGTTGGCTTAGCAAAACCTGTATAGGATTGCCCCACCATTTCAAAGTGTTGGTCTGGCATTATACCCATGATATGCTAGTGAAGCAAATTCCATGGCATGATGGAGTTATGGAGGGTTGTAAATGGACCAAATATTACTACACAAACTGTATGATTCAGGAACAATGCAGGTAAAAGCCAGACATCCATTAATGGAAGACATGCAACATGTTTCCCAAAAAGTAGCACCAGAGGCAAGACCTCCCAGGAGTGACAATCTGCATTATGCAAACATTGCAACCTTTGTTCCCCCAACAAACCCAAGGTGAGCCACTTAAGTGTTTTGTTATAACAAAACCTCAACCACACACAGGAAAATCCATAAAAATTGGAATTATGTCAAAACAACATTGTTAGGTTTTAATTTTCCACTGCTCAAAGTAAAAATGGCTGCTGCAACATTTCCTGCACCCCCGGTGATTTTTATGACAAATACAACAGCAGCTTAATTATACATGCGACCACCGCTATAAAAGCAAAACCATTAACTACCATCTCGTTAACACAGAGGACCTGCCTTGAAAGTGCTAGAGTCGAATTTTAAAATCTTTTCACTCAGCGCCTGTCTGTTGTGGCAGATTGGCACCATTTAGAGGAAATATAAAAATGAACGTGGCAATGTGCACAAGCCCCATGCATGGGTATCTGGTTTGGATAAACAAGATAGTGACCACTGAAGCTAATTTTGATGACCTGTTCTTGATGTACTGGCCGTTAGCTGAATACCATCTGGACACAGACATATCCAAAGAGTAAAATCAGGACACATACTTTAACTGACTTTGTCATACAGCTGCGAGGATGCAGGAAGAAAGGTGGCTCCTGGTGTCCCTGACCTACCCCAGTGTGTCCAAGGAGAAAGCTTTGGTGTTTCCAAATGAGTGAACTTCTAACCTCTTCCTTTTTTAAAGTTTCAAAGGCTTCCTGGTTTTACGTTACTGAACAAACACGCCCCAGCTGTACAAAAAGTGGCCACTCTAGATGAGACCCTGTAGAGGCAGAGGGAGATCAGACACCCTGTGACGTAACCAAACATCTCAGTTAAAAGAAAAGGGAACAGAGGGGATTCCATTGCTTTGCGTGCTTAAGCAGGTCAGTATTGGCTCATGGCAAGTGTGATATTACAGAAAGTAATAGAATACTTGCGAGCAATGGTTAAAGCCCAGAGGCGTATGCAACGAGAATCCAAAGTTTGCCACTGTCATTAAGAATATTTCATACTCAGTCCTTTAATCTACTTTATCCTAAAATGTCCATATGGACTTCATAGAATGTGTCAATCTCTTGAGTGATAGAATGTAAAACCCACAAAACATTCCCCCTAAAGGCAATCCCATCAAGCAGCATTCACTGAGAGATGTATAGCCCTATGTTAAGCAAATAGGCAGAGAAATGGTGACCCACTGAATCCATTATTTCTCCTCCTATAACCATTGTCTTAAAGCCTGCCTTATGTGCCTGAAGTGCCTTTAAAGAAATGTTAAGAGAAAAGAGCTCTCTCCCTTGGAATGAGCTAACTTAATTATCATAGCAACTGGCAGCGCTCTTTAACATGTCAATAGTACTTGGCCCGCATGCATAATTTTGCTGTGTTATTGTGGTGGCCTCAGTGTTTTTCACTGACAAAAACCCAAACCACAGGCACGGGGGCCTATTGTCATGGGCACATCCATCTGGATCAAGGCCATTAGAGGATATTTGCACTTCCTCTGTGGCTCCTGGCTCTTTTTGACATGCGGCAGAAGGAGCAGTCTTCACCCACCAGTGCAGGGCCAATTGAGGTGCAGATTGACCAGAGGGACAGTGAAGAAGGGCAGCTAGCAGGGCAGTGCTGCTGTCAAATCCAGTGATGGACACCCACGTGGGGGTTGGTAGTTGGCCTAAGGTTCCTGAGGTCCTATGGCAATTGATGGGACATGACGAGGCAGGCGCCCTGGTTTTATTCTTTTGTCCCTGGGGATGTTGTAGGGTGTACCAGAGTGTCAGAGGCTATTGGCTACAGCACACTTCTGGTGTCAACTGCCTACGATATATAACTGCCCCCTTGCCAGCCCACACATACACTGATACACTGAAGGAAAAAGATATTCAAGCGGTATTAACCGACAGGTATCCTGTGCCTTAGAAAAGAAAAAAAGGGGAAAAAAAGGTGTTTTTTTGTTCAATCTTAATACATGAATAAAGCATGAATGTATAGAACCTATATGCTGTGAACAGAGCACAGACGATCTGAACACAATGTGTAAGTGATGCCCTATGAAGCTGTGGAAACATGCTGATGAGGCACACAGATAGGCCTAATGTGGTTAACACCCCAGCATTTACAGGGATCTTGACTGTTCCTTTTGTGTGTCTGTGTGTGTGTGTGTGTGCACAGGGGAGATGATTAATAGTAAAAGCATAGCTATCTATAAGCATATGGTAAAACACCTTGCAGAGACATATCAAACAGAACCAATTCCCGATTCCAACACATCAACACCTTAGCTGTCAATCCATATCTCCCCACGTGTAACTTATATGCTTGTCGCTGCACATGCAACCCCTCTGTGCTGTGTTGGAATGCTGACACCACAGAGATATGAATCTTGATTTGATTAAGAGTCAGAGTTGAGGGTCTAAACGCTGGAGTCAATATCAATTTGGGCGGGCGGGCAGGGAGACTGTTGCGAAGAAGGTGAGGTGGAGGGGAAGGGGCAGAGTGTGATGGCAGGGGGGAGGGTTACCTGTGGCCCTGGCTCCAACTGGGAGTAATTTGGAACAGACTGTTCCCAATGTGTTCATTAGGTTGTGATTGGGCTGAGCCCAGGTGGGGAGGGCATGCCCTGCCTGACGCTGAATAGTCCTGATTGTGCCCAGCATAAAACACCATCTGTTTCAATGAGGGAATGAGGCAGAGAGAGAGAGAGAGAGAGAGAGAGAGAGACACACACACACAGCCATGAGGAAGGAGGGAGTTACCGGTGAAAAGTCATGTTTTATGATGTCTGGACAATTTTGTGTAATAACAAGGGGACAAAAATGAAAGGGAAGGAAAAGTAATGTAAAGCGACATGTGCAACTCTCTTGCTTGTCTTAGATTCACGAGTAGAATAAAATTAACATCAGTTTCTTGAGGGAAAAAAACCTTTAAGTCACCAAGTCAATAAAGTTTACTAATGACTGGGCATGGGCAAAATGAATGCCATATAAGCAAATTTGGTGTAAAAACACAAAGAGGGACTTATTCTAGACAAGAGGTAAAATGGCGTCCATTTCCAGCTTAAATGGCAGGTTTCAGTCTGGCTACGGCTTGCCACTGTGAGCAGACGGCTGAAGAGACAAGGGGATTGAGATGGGGCAGCAGAGTTTATTTATGGGCCTTCTGCTTCAAAGCTGGGATGTTTTGGGATAATCCTGTACTCATACCAAAAGCAGACATACAAATGTTAATCTAGATGTTTACACGCACATTTAAACTGACTACTTTGCTGTAGACACAACATTATCCAAAATCCCATCCATAAGTCTCATGTGAGTAAAAACACAGAAGACAAAAATATCTTTTTACTCAGTCAGCCTCCCTTTCTGTCTTTTTTTTCTCTCTGTCACTGCAAGGTCCTGGGAAGAAAAAGAAGAGAGCAGAAGAGAAGACGGCCACTGTTTGCTGCTCGACTTTTGAAGCGTCTTTATCGGGCTTGGCAGCGTGGTCCTGCGTGTCCAAGCCTCGTCGTGCTTTTCATCCTTTGTGATGTCCAAGGTGTGTCCAATGCACTGGGGCTTTGTGTGGGGAGGGAGATGACACATCACATTCTGTCTTCTGTCCCGAGCTGGGGGATGGGGGTTGATTGGGGGGGGGGGGGGGGGGGGGCTGTACAACAGAAGGGGGACAAAAAGCATACTTATAGAGGACCATGGGTCTTCAAAGCCGCGATGCACAAAGGTTTATAAAGCGTTACTTCATGTAGAGTTGTGCCAGATGTAATTGCGGGGTTCCTGGAGATAGGGCATCACATGCAATGCTTAGCCCCACCCCTGACACCATGAAAGGGCTGTAAAGCTTCAACTGCAAAGGGGGGTGAACAGAAAAGTTTGCTTCGCTTTGAAGCACAATAAATAAGTGAGTAAATAAGTTATCTTTAAAGGTCCTGGTACAAATCTACAACTTGCTGCCTCAGAAAGGGTTATTTCATGCGCAGATCTTGATGGATGCAGGAAGGCTGGCTTTTACCCATTAGAAATCAGGAAGGGGGGAATCTGCACCGAGCGACAAGTGATACCCCCTCCCCTTTTTCGCTCTGCCATCAGCTTCATGGTATAGGCTCTTTTTAGTGTGAACACTGCTTTCCACAGAAAATTACATTGATTCATTGTTAATAAGCCCAGAGGTTGGCAGGGTGCGCACAGTGCATGGCAAGTAGAGGTAGGCTGTAGTTTTCCTGATTAACCTGACTAGTCCTCATCTGTTTCCTATGGCCTCCTGCTGAGATGGTACGGGTGTCGAGTGTGCATTGTTAAATATGTTCCAGGGCACAAACGCTGCCACTGTCAGGTACATTTGCACAGCAAGCTCCCTGTTCGGTGTGTGCAGGTGGGTTTTTGCATGTTTGTTTGTCTCACTGACAGTGAATGGTGATGGGTGTGGAGGAAAGGGTGGTGCCATCACTTTAGGCCTGCAGATGGGGTTCCCAAAGGAGGGACACGCCCCGGTGATTTCCGAGACAGAGACGAAGGCAAACATGGCGGCAGATCCATCTTTGCATCTTAAAGGTTCAGCAGATCCTTCTATCGCCAGAGAACAGAAAGTTCTTGTTGTCTCTTCATGTGTCATTTCCAAAGGCCTCCTGCTAGGACTGCGGAAACCATGGTGTCTGTATCCACAAGGTCAAGGCTTAGATGTCTTGCAAAAAGATTTTCTTTAGCAGGTTTCATTTTTACAGAGTAAACTAAAGCATGTAGAGCTTCATCAAGGTGACATAGCGTGAGCAATATAAAAGCATGTAAATGCACCTTCTCTGTGGAGGTTGGGTTTACTCAGGGAGCTGTGTTTGTTTTACAGGCTTCTTTCTCACTACTGTGGATCAGAACTAAAGTTTACTTTATGTCTTCATTGTAGTAAAAGGGCTTGTGTTTGCTCTAAACCAGCAGAATTACAATGGCTGTTCGTGGCAGAGTGAAACCTTGCCCGTGATTAGAGTGGAAATGAAGGATCTTTTGTATATCCAAGTGATATTAAATGGCACCTGGCAGAGCAGGGGTGCTAAAGCCTCAGCCTGTACGCCTTTGCATATCAATAAGTAGGCGCTCCATTGAAATGGAATAATTCAACTACGCGTGAAAATATTAAGATAAAATAAATTACAAATGGACCTGGAAGAGAGGATCCAAACATGCCGCCACTCCTTTTTGTAATAGCTGCCATTAGGCAGATGGCAGTGAATAACACTAAATGTTATATTCAAATACAGAGGAACATTGTAACCATGTGCACAATAAAATACTGTAATAATGCCGCTATAGAGAGGTCATGTATCGGTGCTAAAGTGTGCAGCACTCATTGGGTGATTTACTACTGCAACGTGTGTCCACATAAAACTTTTGGATTAGCTGTAAACTGGCCAGTATCTCTACACATGTATGCACAATTCTCAGGTCACAGAACAAAGCACAAGGGCCAGCAAGCAGGTGTCAGGGGGCACAGTATCCCAGGGGGACCTTGACTCTCATCCCCAAACCTCTAACATTTTTCAAAGCCCTCCTGCAGCCCAGGCCCTCATCAGCGTGTGCCCCCGATGGCCCCGTGCAGATACGCACCACCCCAAACTCCTCTTCGTTGGTTGAAAGAGGGAACCTGAGTGCATCACCTGGAGCCCCAGTACGTGACAAACAGGCTTGGTCTGTCCAAAACCAGCCTGAGACCCGGTAGGGGGGGGTAGTAATGATGCTGAGGGGGCAGAAACACATAGAGGGGGCAGATTTCATTTTCTCTGTATTTCACAAAGGCTTTTCGCACATTCTTGTTGGACTCAAATCCTACCAAGAGAGGGTTTCACCCCATGAGAGATAATTATATATAACCCACATGGCCCTGTTAGCTTGGGTTCACTCAAATTTCAAATATTCTATCACCATAGATTTGCTCAAGGAGAGCCACAATAAAAGAGTTCAGTTTGCTTGGAGTTAGAGAGTGATCTTCCCATACATTTCCAACTTTTGACCACCGACAGTGAGAAACCACCACTAGCTTTGAGATCAAGGGCAATGAAGAACAATCATATAAAAAATAAAGGAATTCTACTTGCACTAATCCTGCATTAATTGGATGAGTGTGAAAGTGTCCTTTGGGCCTTGATAAAGTGATGTGGTTAAAAACGTTGATGCAGCTAATCTAAACCCCCCCATCCCCTTGTCTGCCCAATCAACCATCAAATAAAATCTCTCCCCTTCACTACTGCAGACAGTTACAACTCTTGGCCAGCCCTACCTGAGATAGGGAAGAAGACTCCATGGCCACTATGCCACATGCAAGAGGCTGAGAAAAAAAAGAAGGTGCTCTATCTCTCAGCAGATTATACTTTATCCGAGATGAAGGCTTGAAAAAAAGCGAGTGTAGTTCAGTCAAACTAGCTAAACGGGTGAGAATTAAGATGTTGTAGCGTGGGATGAGGCAGTTATGCATACATAACATGTTGAGGCTGGGACCCCCTACTGGGGAGAGGCACGACAAAGCCTCTCAAACAGCAATACCTCTGGGACAACTAATGATTAATTAGCTTGTGTCATTAAGTGAGGCAAATGTCACCCGAGCTTCCTGGGGAAGCTGTCACACCATGTGTAGGCTACTCACAAGTTTCCCCCTCAGGTGTTGGTGAAGGGTGGTGGGGGGGTAGTGCACCGTTACTAGACAAATCCTGACATCTAGTGGTCAAAAAATATAACTGCATCAGTCTCCAGCTGCCATAATATCAGCAGAGCCTATCCAGAAAACTTTGTTTTCCTTTGTCTTGAGCATTGTATCTTAGTAGTACAGACAAAATATAAAATTGTAAACATATTACTTATGCCTAACATTTCACATCAACAAAGTGGTTAACCAGATTCAGCTTTTGGATTACTTCCTGATCTCTGATCCCTGATGGCTAAATGGGGTGAGGTGACCTCTGACCTTCAAGTGTCATTCACCCCATTAACTGTGGCATTGACGTCAAAATTGGAGAGCTGATGCTTCCTCACTTCCAAGTTTTTGAGGAGGCGTGAGCTGGCATACGGGGATGCTCAGCGAGACAGACATTTTTATAATTGCAGGACCTGGCATCACAAATACATTTTATATATAGCTTGCCCTATTTTCTGTTATAGTTTAAAAAAAAAACTAAACTAACTATTAATTAATTACTATTTTTTATTGTTCAAAGACAATTAAAGTTTTCTTACCAAATATCCGAGATGGAAGGTGGGAATTGACGACTTTCTCGCACAGTTTGGAACTAATCCAGACAAGACAAGCCACTGAAATAGTGATAAGAATTAAGTGACTTACTTTAACTGCAACTAAAATACTATTTTATCCATCGGAAACCACCAACTTTTTACTGCACACATGCTCACTTTCTCTCTCTCTCTCTCTCTCACTATCTCTCTCTCTCTCTCTCTCTCTTGCTCTCACTCTCTCAGGATCAGTTAGTCTGAGTCTGATGAAGGTCAGCGCTGAATCCTGGCCTGCTATTAGACCAGACCAAGATGAAGTCTCTTCATCAGGGAGTGGCAGGTTTTACGCTCACAAACGCACACACTTACACACCTCACATCTGTGTTTATTCACGTCCCTAAATGCACGTGCACACACACACGCACAATCTGCCTCACCCTCGCATAGACATATGCATACAAAAGCACACCTGTCAGGGTCTTTCCACTGTGTGAGCAAAAGCAAAGAAGTCTGGCCCCCCCTTTGTCTCTCTGTATGTGGTATCCCATGTCTCTTATATTAAAGCAAATCCATTCAGTTCCCACTTTCTCATCTGAAATAATGGAACGCGCAATTTTCACATTTAGACAAGCAAGGACACATGCAGTCTCTCGCTCATTCTGTGTGTGTCTCTCTCTATGCTTAATGAATGGAATCGGATCTGGGCCCCTGTAGGCTGCGTATTAATCTGCCTTTGAAGAGTTCTACAATTTCCAGATTAAAAAAATAAACTTGAACCTTTTTACACAGTTGTATACTTTTGCCAAATACCAGGAAATAAGACATCTACTTATACCTACTTATGCATTTAGTAATATCTACAAGTGCATGTGATTTCTGTTATTAACCTCAGCTAAAATTGCCAGAGGCCTTGCCAGGAGGCTCCCGATTGTGCCAGTCTACTGGTGTGTGACATCCATTTGAAGGGGGAATCTGTCCAATAGAATGATTAAATTAAAGTGCACTTTGGTCCGAAGTGCTCTCTCTTTGCCACTTTGCACCATAACATGTCTTGTCTTAAAATAATTAGATTGAGGCCTTGGGTGGTGGAGTGGCCGGATCTTCAATGGTCAAAAGAAGGAATGGTCTGGCTTTGAATGGAAGCCTCCCATCTTAAAAAAACACTTTATTTCTTTACACTTGAGGTTTGTTGTCTTTTGTGACTATTATACCCATTCACCATTTGCTTTCATGCAGCTGTGCCCCTCTTAAAAAAAAGTCTTTGTGCTGGCACCATGAATACAGGGAATGTGTCTATGGCAGGTAGCCCTTATTGCAAGTTAATCTCCTGAAAGAGCCTCATACAAGTACTTTTAAATTCTCCCAACAGAGCCACAGAGGGCTCATCATCTATCGAGCACTTCTCCCCTTTGTGAGGCTGATGAGTGTGGTGCCCGGCCGGTGACAATGGCTGCCAAGTGTGGCAAAGTAATCACCTTTTTGGGAAAACACTAGTAATTACTTCTAAACTGTTTGGGCTTCGGAGACAACTGCTATTGTGCATAAAATGAAAGGCTCCCTTCAGAGAGCAGTGCTGTGATGGTTGCTCTCAATCTTTTTGTCATCTGTTTGTTTACAGAGATCTTCTTTGCAGTTGCCTACTACAACCATGCTTTATCACACGTGTGTGTGTGTGTGTGTGTGTGTGTGTGTGTGTGTGTGTGTGTGCATGTGTGCACATGTTTTAATGTACGTGTGTCCCCATGCCTCATCAGTCTCTATCCCTGTATTCTTGACCAAAGAAAAAACAAAACAACATTCATTACGCTTACAAAAAGACATATTGCATTGCATAAGCTATAATGTTAAAAAGCGTCTCTTTATTTCAATTACACAGTAAGACAAGTGTAATGTACCCTCCATTTCTAAAGAGTATGTTAATTGAGCACATTCCGGCATTCAACCAGACCTGTATTCATCCTCTATTGGGCTCTGAATAAGAGCATCGGAAGAATGTCTCAGACTATTTCCTGAGCAACACTAAGCACATAGGTCTCATTTCTGTCACCACATAACATGTCCATAAATGTTTATCACTCTAGCTGAATTAATGAAATATTTCATGTATTGTAGAAATACCTTGAAAAGAGTATAGGATGCTTTAAAAATTAATTTTAGTATTATTTTTAGAAACACTTATCAGCAACTGTGTAGCCACTTTAATGGCTTAAATCACCTTAATGCTTACTTAAAACAGTCATAGCTAAGACAGTCAATGTATCACATCATATCCAGGAAAACTGATAAATGTGTTTCCACAAGCACTATTGTGAAAGATGTATTTTACCAGGGGGCGACTAGTAGATGAGCAACACAGCTTAGTTAAACTCCTGGTCCCATAGTATGCCAACACTGAAAACTACCACAGCATTTATGCGATTATTAAGGTGTATGTTTAAGAGGGACTTTGGTTTGGTTTGCTGGCATTGCCACATCTGATAAACAACACAAAATATTGGGATTTGTTCTATTTATTAATAAATCAGACTGTTGTTTTATTCACCTCAGTTTTTAGTCAATTCAAAGCATTTTGACATACTGTAAATTAGAATGTGTGGGCAAACAGTGATGATGTTACGCCTTTACTGTGAGTCTGTAATTATTTACCGCTAAGCAGACATCTTTGTTTTGTATCAGTAAGGAAAGTTGTTGAAATTACTATGACGGAGACACCAAAACATGATCTTTGTAAAGTAGTAAAACCGTTCCTATGACAACAAGAACATTGTTCTAATGTCATTTATCAATGTATTAATGTCATTGTTTATTTTCTTAACAATCTCTTAAAAGTAAAATATCAGACACTCTTTTATATGTGTGTCCGACAGAGATTATCAATAAATACAGACATGTATTAATTGAAAGAAGAAATGGCATTTCAAAAACAATCCTGGTTTCAATGAAGTCTTTCATTTCACTGTTGAAGACAGACCAACACAACACCACCTTCACCTACCTCATCTTCACCATTAGCTCATCTCGTCAATTGGACACAGCCATGTGGGGCCTGACTGGAAAGGCATGCAGGACTTCACATCAGAAAAAGAAACAGGAATTTAACACACTAATAACATTTTCTGTGTAATGTTCTACTTACATCATTCAATTTATCTCATAAGACAGTACATGTGACCAAATTTGTAAAGTTGATTATAAAACATTGTTTGTGAAGTGAAAAAATATATGAACATAGGATTTTTACTTAAGACACATAAGGGATAAGCAGTGCGTTTTTTTCTTTCTCCTGAAGATAAAAGAGCTGTCTAATGATAGTGTAAATTCAATGTAAAGATTACAGTATATTGTGTGCATTTGTGTGTGTGTGTGTGTGTGTGTGTGTGTGTGTGTGTGTGTGTGTGTGTGTGTGTGTGTGTGCAAACATGCCCGTGTGAAATCCAAAAGTAACCTTAGCATGTATACATATGTATACATTATATGTACAGACCATAGACCGTATATATCGGTCTATGGTACAGACATATGTTGTATTTCATTTGATTATTATTGATAATTATTTATTGAATCAATGTTATGTTTGGATTTATGTTCAGACAGAAAAATATCAGACAGAACAGCTCGAAGGATTGTGAGAAACGCTAGTCGAAACCCACGTTTGACTGCACGATCCATCCAGAAAGACCTGGCAGACACTGGAGTAGTGGTACACCATTCCTCTATAAATAGATACTTGTACAAATATGGTCTTCACCGAAGAGTCATCAGAAGAAAACCTCTTCTGCGTCCTCACCACAAAAATCAGCGTTTGAAGTTTGCAAATTAACATATAGATAAGCCTGATGCATTGTGGAAACAGGTTCTGTGGACCGATGAGGTCAAAATAGAAATTTTTGGTCCGAATGAGCAAAGGTACGTTTGGAGAAGAAAAGGCACAGAATTTAATGAAAAGAACCTCTGTCCAACTGTTAAGCATGGGGGTGGATCAGTCATGATTTGGGGTTTTATTGCAGCCAGTGGCACAGGGAATATTTCACGAGCAGGAGGAAAAAGGGATTCATAAAATGTCAGCAAATTTTGGATGCTCACTTGATTCTATTTGTGAAAGAGATAACACTAAAGAGAGGATGGCTTCTACAAATGGATAATGATCCTAAACACACCTCAAAATCCACAGTGGATTACATCAAGAGGCGTAAACTGAAGGTTTTGCCATGGCCTTCACAATCTCCTGACCTCAACATAATTGAAAATCTATGGATAGACCTAAATAGAGCAGTGCGTGACAGACTGTCCAAAAAAAGGAAGGAAGAATGGGCGAAGATACCTCAAATAGGAACAGCAAGACTCTTGGCTGACTAGAACAGGCGTTTACAAGGTGTGATACTTGCCAAAGGGGGCAGTACAAGGCATTAACTTTGCAGGGTGCCCAAACTTTTGCAGTCACAATTTTTTTGTTTTCAGTTATTTTGAAAGTATAAATGATGGAAATAAAATCTAACTTTTTGTGACATATTATACGAATGTCTAATCTGTCAATTGATGCCTTTTGGATATTTTTAAATCCTTTCTTGGCTTCTTATTGCACATTAATACAATTTTCTTTTTTCAAACTTTTGAGCCCCACTGTAGATATTGTGCTCCAAGGTTAGTGTTTTAGTGAATAAGGGAACAGGGACCTATAATGTAGCCTATAGTTTCTCTTTTTCTCTTCTCTCATTACATTAATAGATTCTTACATTATTAATTTGACACAATTGTACATTTAGAGTCATGCCAGTTAAGCCCCTATTAACAGAAAGGTACACTGAAAATAGATAGAGATAGACCGTGGGAGATAGTTGTTATGCACAAGTGGGAGCTTTGATGAACTATTCCTTCCTGTCTATTGTGTGTGTGTGTGTTGTTGTTTTTTTACCATTAGGTGTCAGTGAGTGACAGCGAATAGGAGAGAAACTGCATGACCGAGCAAAAGATATCTGAGACCAATGTACCAATGAACGTACTGTATAGCCAGTTTTATAATTCCATGAGGCAGCAGTCCTGTGGATTTCTCTTTAGAGTTCATTCAACAAAATAACAGGGACACATCATCCCACCTCACTCAGTCACCAGCGTTTCATTTGCAATCCAAAACTAAAACACAGGGTTTTCGTGAATCACATCAAAGGGCTTTTTGATGGCTCGGTGAGAGCAAAGACTTGAAATGAAATGGCTAATTACAAGCATTGATTCGTAGGCCACAGAGCTATAGACTAATTGAATTGCACAATGTAATACTGCCTTTGTTTTCTGTGCATCTTAATTACTTATTTTTGCTAGTGAGGCTGTAAGGCTGAAATGTTGGAGCAATTTTTATTTTTACAGCAATACAAATATATGGTGGCTCAGACAAATGTGTATACTATACAGGCATTCATAGGAAAGAGGTTGTGGTTATTTTATGAAAACTGAGCTACCTACATAGACATTGTAAATGTCAGAAGTTCCATGTAAATACATTTTAGCTCTGGGTTATACTGATCTATTCTGTCTCTGTTGAAGTTAGATTGAATCAAGGAATAGTTTTCCGCCTACTTGCAGAGTTTGGATCGTGATGCCTAATGGAGTTGCAGTAATGGAATAAATGCATTTCACTTTTCACATCAGTCAAGCTAATTGCTTATTTGGTAAAATAAAAGATTTCCCTTATACTAAGTGTTTCGGTTGTTATATTGACGATATGGTACCAATCAGACAGAGCAGCAGCCAAGTGTAATAACAAATATAGAACTTAACCCTTTTGTTGTCTTCATTTTCGGGACCCTCTCGTATCCCTCGGGTCAAATTGCCCCGTGACTATTTGGGGTTTGAAAAACAATTCTGAAATAAAATATTACCTGGTGATCTATTAACAAATATTGTCTTAATCTCAATTTCAAACAATTGAGATAACATCTATGTTTAGGGAATGCAATCAGTATCTACTAGAACACAATTAAAAATGGAAGTGTGATTTGGTTTTTGTCATAAGGTTATAATTCATGTTAAAAATCCACCATGGAAAAAACATAAATGATCTTATCTAGAATTATTTCTGAATTGAGTCAGGAAATCATGTTTATCACAGACAATTAGGTAAGGCCATTGATTTTCAGGTAGAAAAAATGTAACTTGTACCATTTTTCTTCTTGTAAAAATTTGAAATGGGTCAATATGTGCCAAATACAAGGGTTAAGATAAAAAAGGAATCATCGACCAGTACTTTGGGACACTAGGTCAGGTAAACTAGTGCAGAACTAATACAGGTATTGTGGCAAGTTGCTCAGAGTGTAGAGGGTTGATCCTCAACCACAAGATTGGAGGTTTGACTTCGGCCACATGGGCAAGACACTGAACGCCACGTTGCTCCCTGGGCGCTGTGTGTCCACTGCTCCTAATGCTTAGGATAGGTTAAATGCAGAGATCAAATTTCACTACATTGCACTGTCGTTGTATGTGACAATTAAGTTTGTTTAATTCTGTTGTGATTGTCTGTCTGTATGAATCCCTGAGAGAACAAGCGGGAGAGCTGATCTGAGGTGGTGCAGAGAGAAAGACGAAATCACCACGAAAATAGTTGATGATGAAGTGATGTGACTGAAAGCGCCATAGCAGCTACCGAATGGACCTTTTAGTGAGATTGTTTTGTCAAATGCTGTTTCCAAAGTCATGACTGAACATTGACGCTCAGCATTTTAAGCCAACACAAGGTCATCAAAGGGCTCTAGAGAAAGAAATGGAATTTGGACAGCTAACTCCTGGTCACAACTTTGGGCAAACTACACTTGCTAATGAGAATAGTGTGATGATCTAAAGCTCCAGAACGAGAACTAATAGGAACTTAAGGTGACAATGAAAATGAGCAAAAAATGTGAATTATGGTCTTTCAGGACTCTTTCAAATACTTAAAACATTATAGATTTGATAGTTTTCCTTAATAGTGCCATAAGGTACCATGATGTTTCACCACATACCAGATGCACCAGGGATGTTAAAATTCCCTCACTTACCACTTAAATTTCAAACACATTGTAGGCCTACTTGGTGCTCTGCAGAGATGCCTGCAATAGGGGTTGACTATAGTCCTTTTTGCTCTGTGTTTTCCCTTTTAGATCAACCACCTGATTGAATCACTTGATGTTACTAAGGAGATCTGTGTGACTGGCTGGGATATAAATTGAAAATCAAGCTTGTCATTGCAAGGAGCCATAGATTAAGACTAAGACATTTTTTTGTGAACTGACTTCTATATGATCCATATAAAAAGGACCAGGTTACTTTATGCTTAAAAACAAAAACAAATAATAGCCTATGTAACAATCTAGATATGTTCAACTCTCAGTTGATGTTTTAATATCCGTTAATTAGAAAATAACATTGCCTATTTAACAATATAAAAATTGGGATAACGGTTGTATCATGTTACCATGTATAAAAAGGTGTCAGGCAGCATCGAGAAACGCACTTGCAAATTCACAACAAAAGGGAAAAAGGGAAGGGAGGGGGTCGGTGACAAGCTCCAGCTGGGGAGATTTCAGCGCAGGTGTCCTTGGGTTTTTTATGACATCTCGGAGACAAGACCCGACCGTAAGTAGCCTAATACGGCTGAGGAGGAATCATAGCTGATAAAATAATAAATGTTTGATCTGCCATGAAATCCGAAAGGACCAGCGAAGGAAAGATATGCTCGTCTGGATGAGAGACCCCCGCTGGGTGAAGACACGCAGCGTATGTTAGCTGAGCCGTGAAAGCTCGCTGCCATTGACTGGAGCTGAGGCTGAAATGGGAGCAAAACGATGGAAACAGAGCGCAGCGGAGTGAACATCATCGCGCTAAGCGTCGCATCACTGATCATTTCAAGGTATTATACATCATTTAAGGATTAGCAATTCCTGATATTTGCCAGTGTCAGGACATTGCCAGCAGATGCTGATACGCCGGCATCTATGGTCGCTAGGCAAATTCAGTTTTTCTCTCTGCAGATGTGGGCTGCAAGAAGAATAGGGCCTGTTCGGTGGGTGAAGGGTTTTATCATTGATCACGTTGAACAGAAACTTGATCATCTCCAGCATTACAGGCCATGCATGGATGAGTCTTCTGGACTGCTTTCACATGTAATGGACGATGAGGCATGTTTAGGTGAGATAGGCTACATGGGAGAATAGGCTGATGAGACAGGCATGTTGAATTTGGCAATAAGAAGGAGCACCTCATTGTTGCACATGAGAAAACCAAACCTGAGCTGGATTTCTCTCCCGACATCATTCTCATCAAGATGGGACTAAGTTGACTTTATGTCAACACGTCGCTGGATGTGAAGCCACACATGCAAACAATGCCAAGCTCTGTGGCGTCCGTCATGGGCACAAATTTTACTGATGTTCCCTGGGAGCCCGGTTCCAGTCAAAACCTGTTCTGGTCCTCCACTGTTAACAGCGTGGTGAAGATGGTGCTCATATCTCTCATTGTATGTGTGTCCTTGTTTGGGAATGTGGTGGTTCTGCTGGTGTTCCAGAGGAAGCCTCAGCTCCTTCACGTGGCCAACCGCTTTGTCCTCAACCTCCTCTTGGCGGACCTGCTCCAGACCATATTAGTCATGCCCTTTGCCATTGCCGCCACCCTACCAGGTGTGTGGCCCCTGGATGCCCGACTGTGCCAGACTTTGGTGGTGCTCATGCACCTTTTTGCTTTTGCTGGGGTCAATACCATTATCGTTGTCTCTGTGGATCGCTACCTGGCCATCATACATCCTCTGTCCTATCCCACCCGCATGACCCCTCACCTGGGCACTAACCTGATCATCTGCACCTGGGTGCTCAGTTTCCTGCAGAGCACGCCTCCCCTCTACGGCTGGGGAGCAATTGACTTTGACCGCAATCACAGCGTGTGCTCAGTGGTGTGGTCCTCTAGCCTGTCCTACTCTGCTGTTGTGTCCACCTTCTCCTTCTGGCTGCCTGTGCTCATCATGCTTGGATGTTACTGGATGGTGTTCAGAGCAGCTCGGAGGCAAAACGCACTTGTGCACCCCATACAGACACAATCCTACACCCAACCCTGCCCACAGGACTTCCAGGGGCCTAGCAGTCCCCAGAGGCAGCCCCAGCCCCGGCAAGCCAATTCACCTGAAGGCCCCCATTCAGCCAGGGGGTATCCTGTTCGAGTTAGGCACAGACGCTTCCGCTACCACTGCAAGGCAGCACGTGTAGTTTTTGTGATTATGGCTTCATATATCATCAGCATGGGGCCTTACAGCATACTAAATACTATATCAATGAGTGCCAGAGCAGCTGTACCACCCTGGCTGTCCTCCCTTGCCCTTGTGCTCTTCTTTTTGCAGTGTTGCCTCCACCCGTACATTTATGGTTACATGCATCGCAGTGTGAGGAAGGAATTCCTCGCACTGCTCTGTGGGCTGTTCTGCAAACAGGGGCGCCCCAGCCAGAGCTCTGCAGTGGAGAGTTGCTTCACAACTACAGAGGGACGTTTAGGTGCCCACCCTCACCTGCCCAGCCTGACTGCTCGAGTCTTCCCTCTGCGGACTTGGGAAGAGTGCACGACATCTTCCTCTCCCACTTTTGAGAGGAAGTCAAGGGACAGCCGTAAAGAGACCACTTCTACCAGCGTCAGCTCTGAGAGGGAGCTCACAGTCCACAGCAAGCAAAGCACATAAACTGCCTTGAGTATTCATCAGTTATAGACCATGTACAGTGTGTTCACACATAAGCTAACATGCCTTCTTGACAACAGGGTCATTCATTCTGAAGTTGCTGGCATTAGGGATGGTGGTATTACCTAGTTGATCAACAACATAAGGATATTTAACTAATTTGTCATATGCCTAAGAATGATGAATTAGAGGTTGAAAATATCTCTTGAAAAAAATGACTTTATTTTATTTTCATTTGGTCAAATCTTTTACAGTTTTAAGAGTTACCAAGTACCAGATAAGTCTCAATGTGCACAGCTGTGTTTTTTGTTGCATTATGTTTTGTCTCTTCAAACCACTGTTAGTATTAAATATGTATGCAATTTTTTGTACTAGCTACTGTTACAACAAATGGGCATTCAAATAAATCTAAAATTTAAAAATATTCAAACTAAAGGAAAACCCAGGAAAACCTTTGCCTGCAAGTCTTTAAATCTTCTTCTTTTTTTTTTTTTTAACTAGACTTGCTGGGTTGAAAAAGAAATTGTTTTGTTGGATCAAAGCGGTTGGTGTTCTGACCACTTTTGCCTTAATCATGGTAAAAAGATGTCTTTGATAAGGCATTAATCTGCAGTGTCTGCACAAGTACAATATCTCCTTTAAACTTTTTGTGTGTACATCCTCTGTGATCCTGCCTGAGGGTACAGTCCTTGTGTTAGTGCAAGCAAGTTTTGCCTGCAAGGAACTCAGGGTGTGCTTGTAGAACAATGCGGAACAATGCCCATCTCTGTTCTTGAAACTTGTGGAGCAAGTAATCATGTGTGTGGTTCATGTCACTGTAGAAGTAACTGTTCTTAGTCTCAAAGCACCTTTTAAGTAGAATAGTGATTTGGTATGTCTGCCAGTTACAGAACGCACAAGACTTGATAAATCCATCTTCCTGATGGGACGGCCACATTGTTCTTTTAACTCTAGCATAATCCAGGTGGAAATTTTGCATCTTATCCGGGTGCGCCACTGTACATCTGGACTCAGTATTTGCTGCCTTTGTAATGCCAGCCTTTCTTTGAACAAGCAAAATATTTTTGTACAGAGAACAGGGTATGATAACAAATGACTCGAGTGGACTCGACCTGTGATTTAACTTAGGCTGCATGCCGCAAGATCATATGTGACAGAGTGAACAGTTTCTTACATTCCACTGAATACATGTACATTTTTTAATGATACCTCCTGAAAACCCTGTGTGATTAAAGACTATAATTACTTACGTGAGTGTTATATGCTTACAATGACTAATTTAAGAGAAATGCAATCTATTGAGTTGATTGGATAGATGTGTTGCCAAAGGACGTCCAAGGTGCATCACCAGCCAGAGGGCTCCCAGTGTGTTATTATTATTATCATTGTTGTTATTTTTAGACCATGATAGTTTTCTTGGAAACAATTCACAATTTATGGGACCTTACTGGACTGGTGTGGATTTGAGCCTTGGTTTATTAAAAAGGTTAATGTAGAAATCTATACTACAGTATTATAAATGACAATCAAACTTGTATAAGTTTGTCAGTGTTGCTCAGTAAAAGACAAAATGGGTAAAGTACAGTATGTAATAAAGTTGATCATTTAATAGGAGAACATTTAAGTGCTTTAAAACATATATACACATATTTCTGTGATCTTTATTGTGCTTTTGTATTATTTTTGGTTTCATTATCCAACATCAAGTTGTCTGTATTTGAATAAAGGTGAACTAATTGTAGCATGTGTACAATTTTATATTCAATTTGACACATCCCTTCTTATGTCATACCCTTGAGATTAAGTTGACCACAGGTTCCTTCCTTGACCCCATCAGCCAATGCCTGGCTTTAGAAAGGAGTAGGATCTTTAAAACACTAACTCACAGGACGTCTGTGTAGACAAGTCTTGCATTGGACACAAAACAACATTCAGTAGAACAAGTGAGTGAGGCTTGAGTTAAGGAATTCCAGAAATCAAAGTGAGACTAATTAAATTTGTGAATGAAATGAGGACAGTTATATTTTTGAATGTGTAGCACTTTTAAAAATACTTGCCAGAAATGAAATTAGATTTAAACAAAAGCCGGACATTCTCAATTTGAGATTTTCGTCCATTTGATGTAAAGTTCTACATTTTTTAAAGTCAGAACAAAAAAAAGAATTGAAAGATGTAAGAAATCCATGGACAGTCAGCTGGAAATTCTTATACAACTTTATGTAGTTGTTGACAGACGACTATTATAGTCAACATGCTGAAAACTGAATCCCATAGCCTTAAGTCCTGACATAAAAAGTAATAAACATGGTTATTTGTGTGTAAAATGTTCATGTATGTATTTTAGGGGCTCAAAGAAAAAAACGTGGCCTTCATTTTGAATGAATTGCATTTATTTGTAAAAATGTTATCACCTTGGGTGATGACTCCACACTGCTCAAAGCAAAAGGCAGCAGTGTTTTATGTAGTTACACTTCAGCAAACTGTTGCTATATCTAGAAGGGTGCCTCTCAACGGTGCATATGCACTTAGTTAATTAATTCATGGACTGCGTTAGGATCCTTCATGTGCAACTGACTGTTGCTGTAACATATTCATTTATGATACGGATGTGCTTCTTAACCAGGTGTACCCTTTTGTTTCTATGCCAACTTAAATGTAGCCATCAAAAACAAGAAAATGGACATGGATCATAGTAATGTCAATGTTTTATATGATTTCTGACCTATGATACAGGCTGATTTTTAAGGATGTATAGCCCCTTCTTCACCTTAAACAAAAAAGAACAGAAAAAGAAATTCCTACAGATGATTCAATAATGTGACAATCTTTAAGGAGAATTATCTCACTCACTCTCTATACAGTATATGTACACACATTTTTTCATCATTACAATACAGGTAATGAAAAACAAAACATTTAGCCATGAAGGAATAGAACAAAAATTGGAATATTTTACTTTCTTTAGAAAATTAAAATAAAAAACGTTTTAGCATTTCTTGTTAAACCCACCAAAACAGACTCACTATGACAGCTAGATAGATCAATGGAACCCACACAGATTTTCAAGGTGGCACTCAAAATATTACTGGTCAACAGTGAAGACAAAATTAATTAATTATATATATATATATAGAAAAAAAACAATAGCAACATAGGTTTAAAGCACAAAAGAGGACGGCTCTGCTCTTCGGGTCTTTTCTATGATAAGTGATGGTTTCAGTTCAGGGCCATTCAGACCACTTTATCACCCAGCCAGCCCCGAGGAGGCCAGTACTGCGACAAGAAGGAGTCAGTCCTTTAGTCCACCTTGACTACACTGTAGATCTTATTTACAAACCAGAAACAGGCGAAGAAGCCAATTGTACCTGAGGAGAAAAGACAGGTCATAGGAATGATTTGATAAATATAAAAAAAGACACACAACCCAAACTTAAAAACACCCATGAGTGACTAGCTGCCTAACCTTTTGCTGGAAACAAAAATGAGTAAAGCACAACATTAATAAAAGGCCACAAGGTCCTGAAATTAATGTACTTTACAAGCACACAAAAAAAAAGTTTCCAATAGTACCGCCAGTTTGCCTTCGCAGCAAAACCAAATTTTATCCACTAAAGTTTGAAAAATAACTTGACAGTTGGGACTGCAATCTCCACAAGACGGCAACAACACCAGCACTTCATCTTCCTTCGTCAAGGAGAGAGCATACACTCCACCAATAGTGAGAAGCCAGATTGGTCAAAATCCTGGATATATTCAAGGGGGTATAAAGTCCTATCTGCCTGCTCAACAGGGGCCAAGCAGCCCAAACCCAAATTAAATTGTGATCAAAGTTGGGACGAGGAAAAAAAAAGAAAGAAGGAAATTCAAACTTAAGAATGGGGAATGAGAGAGTTTAGGATTATTTAAATCAAAACTGGAAGCAAGGAGGGAAACTGATCATCTTTTCCTTGAATCCTTGGATTATTTCGTAGTGATAATCTTCTGACATCTTGTCCCCTTGCTACTTACAGCTCTGTCTTAAGATAGTGTCAAGCAGGGCTACAGGCTAACTTTTTATCTGGCCTAATGACAGTACAACACCAGAGAAAATGTCATCATCTGACATCATGGTGAGCAGTATGATTCTGGCTGACATAAAGACTAGGCTGTTATCTAGTCCCATATATTCTCCTTTTTTCTGAACCCACCCCTAGTCTCATCTGAGTGGGTGTGTATGAGAGCTGGACAGGGCCGGAGAGTGCTGTTACCATGTCAACCTGTGTAAATCGTTGTCTCTTTTTATGTGGAGACAAAAGCAGTAACAATGTTCTGTTCATCCTAGCTTTGTGATAATGTGTGTGGTGCATAAATCTGCACAACCTTAATGACACGGCTGGAGTTTAAGTGCAAGAACAGAATTGGAGGGGCAAATTTATTTCAGCGTGGTTGTGTTTGTCATTTGAAATACTCTTGATGACGGTCCGGAGGGAGGTTAGTTGAATATAAAACGATGATGTTATAGCAAGAGCAGAGTGCGGGATTTATTTTCCAACGCACTTGCACAAAAGAGTTTCTTCAAAAAAAGAACAGGGAAATTGACATCACAGCTGTGGTCAGGAATCCTGAGTGCATATTAACTTTTTTTTTAATCATCCATTGCAAAGAGTAAAAGTGGCGCCTGTATCTTTTAATAAACAGAAAAAGATAACATAAAAAAGAAACTCCAGGATAAAACTAGGCTCTGGCTTGTCAAACAGCAAATCACAGTAAAATTGACCCAAATAAGTCTGCAAAACTAGATTGGACACTGAGGGATTTGGATCATTCTAGTGGAATTTCCAACAGTCTCTCTGCCTTTAATTTAACTTGATCTAGAATTATCACATCCGCCAACCAGTCATGTTGCAGATAACAACCAAGTCTGTCCAGACTCATAATATATGTAGTGAAGACTGAAGGAATTTAATTTAAATTTAATAAAAAAAGTATTTAAGTGTACTTTATAGGCGAAACGTAGATGCTTCGCGCACACACAAACACACACACATGATCTATACGAGCGGCAAGTCCCTTCAGACCTAACCCATACCTCGCGTTACAAAAACAATAGGAAGTGTAATTTTTTTTATTTTTTAAATAAACTTTCTATTGATAAATACATTTAAAATTATATATAATAAAAAGTGACATTGAAAATAGAGTTTTTCTGTGATCTGTACGGATTCCCCTACACAGTTCGGCATGCGCGTGAACCGTGGATTAATTACAAGGTTTAACCATCACAGTATGAACTCGTTTTAATGCTGCGGTTAAGTGACAGGTGTGGCAAAGGTGGGGTGGAAACGCAGCGAGACTACGTCGTCTCTGCAGCTTGTTCAAGTCACAGTGAGTCAGGCCATATAAAAGGCCGGTAAAGAGGTTGCACCTGTGGTTACACTTTTCAAAACTCCACGCAGACAACGTTCGCTGCAATGTAATGGCAAGCCAAAAGCAGTCGCGGCGTGGTTACACTTTCTCTGAAACAAAGGCATTGTTTAGAGGTTGTAGGGATGTGAGAGAGATAGCGAGGGGTTTTATTTTATGTACTTTTCAAAATGTTCTAAAATAAATAAAATGTAAATAGGATAAAAAGGTTTGGACTTATTTTTAAAACTGAAACACATTTTTTGTTATTACAAAGGGTAAGGAAGTTACTGAAAAACTGTAGCTTTTTTGGTATCGAATTCCAGACATTTGGGTGAAAATGTGTTAGAATTAGCTATAAATTCTTAAGTCATGGCCAACAATGTCTTATGGGAGGTCACAGTGACTTTGACCACCAAAATCTAATCAGTTCGTCTTCGAGTCCAAGTGGACGTTTGTGCCAAATTTGAAGAAATTCCTTATAGGAGTTCCTGAGACGACGTTGGCACCGAGGCAACAAAAAAAAAAGACAATCCAAATAAGCGTTCTCAACTTCATCTGACGCAGTGTCTCGTACATGCTATTATAAAAATAAAAAGGCCATGGATTTGCTTTGACTAAATGACGAGAGAAGAAAAAAAATGTGCACTGCTTCTTGGTGCATCATGTTATCAGAACATGATGGGAGGTCCTGAATCTACACAACGCTGTTGAACCACTGAGTAAACAATGGCATTCACACCTACAAACTACACAAACCTTTCTGACAGTCATGCAATAAATTATTGGAGCTTACTCTCTAGTCATAAAACAATTAGGACGTGAAAACTGTATATAAAGTTTGGTATATAAAGTATGAAGATGATGTGAGCTCTTCAATAAAAGAAACATTACTATATGCTATCTATTTATCATTGCAATGTGTCATGACAAGCAGGAAATGGTTGTGGCTGCTTAAGGAGCTCACATATCAGTTATCTCAAAGCCTCACCTGTGAAGAGAAAAAAGATGAGGACCATAATCATAGTGTATCCAAAGTAGAGGATGGTGCTGGCTGCTCCAATTATTTGTAGCTTTGAGAAGAAGTAATGCACAGCGTAGACAAACAGATAGACTGCTGTGAAGCCGCTGGTCAGGAAGGAACGCCACCACCAGTGGTAGTCCTGGACAAACATTACAAAAGATTACGTTAGGATAAGTCAACTGAAATTACCTTATACAAATACATTATTAGCATGACATGAAATCATCAGGGCTGTGCAACTAAATAACTAATATATTCAAAAGGCAAGCTCTAGAGGAAGACACTTTAGATATTTGCATTTTTAGTAGGACTTGATATGACCATTATAGTATCTGCTCCTACTCGGAATTTATTTTTAAGTTGAAGTAAACAATTTATTTATTTCAGACGCACGATTGATAAATGAGACAAATTTCTCTGAAAATTCAGGTACCTCTGCACATAGATGAAAGTAGCAGAGCAGAACTGTGGCCTCAGAGCATGTGATGAGTAGAATAATGAAAACCAGGAACAGGAAGCCGAACATGTAGTACATCTGATGAGACCTAAATAAATCAGAGGCAACGTGTGACTCCTCCTTTCTGTAAAGAGTGCAACTTGAAAAACGAATTTCCAGAGCAATAAGAAAAGACAGCATTCCTCTCTTCTTACCAAATGCTATTGAGAATGAAGAAAAGTTGGATGAAGATGCACCCGAAGGGCAGGATACCACCCATTACTATGCCAGGAATAGGTTTAGTAAAGAATGACTGCTCAGGAATCTGACGGGGTATTTGGTTTGTTCGCACTGGTTGCTCAATTGCCTGTACAAGAGCAGAAACAGAGAAAAATTAACACACACACACACACACACACGCACACACGCGCACGGAGGCCAAACTCACAGCTTTCTTGAATCCAAAGTAGGCACCAACGAAGGTGAGGGGCACAGAGATTCCAAACCACAGAGCCAAAATGGCCACCAGAGTGCCAAAGGGGATTGCTGCTGAGGAACCCTCCACCCAAAGGATCAGGTTCATCAGGAAGAAGTCTGCAAACACAATACTAGGGGAAGAAAGTTGGATGACAGACAATGATAATACTTGTGAGAGTGTGCAAGACAAAGTAAGAGCATATGCAGCGTAACATCTTGCTCTAGCAGAAATGGAGTACAAAAATGAGACAAATTAACGAAAATGTAATTAGCAAGTGAACTTACCCTGGGCACAAGAGTGCTGTCAGCAAAACGTTTGTCTTCCACTTCTCACCTCCGAAAGCTGAGAGCAGAAATAGAGAAAGATGAGATATCAAGATGAAAAAGATCAGACTGACTGCAAAAACAAACAAAAATATTTTGTTGAAATTTTGCTGCAAAGTGTTCCCTGGACTCCTACTTTTGTAAAGGCGTGCAGACACATAGCCAGCAGGCGTGCCCAGCAGAACCCAGAGGACCACAGCACATGTCATGAGAGCCCCTCTGTTGGCCGGTGACAAGAAACCCAGACAGGCCAGGACTACAGAGGACAGACAGTCATCAGTGCACTCATTCAGACATAGCATAACCATTGCAAATTAAAGACTGAAAATCAATACGTATGATACAATACAATGATATTCTTATCCACTCCTCACTGAACACCAACAGCAAAACCTAAAACTGGCTTGACAATGTAGATGCCTTGAATGGGCCTTTAACCTTGATCTAAACTTCATTGGTGGAAGGATTTTGACCTGAATTGTTCTGCCTCTCTCGCTGTAAAGATGTCAGTTACCATGATGGCAAAATAAAACTATGCTAAGAGAATTAAATAAGGTATGTTTTGGGGAGATAATGAAAGTTAAAACTCAGCTGGTTGTCTTAAGTTCCATATGATGCCTTGCATTTAAATTCAGTTTTCCCATGTACTCTTATTCATTTATTTTAACTAAACTGACCAAATACAACAACGAGGCAGCCTTTAAGTGTAATACTGACTATATCACTGCAATAATTTGTAAATAGCAATTAACAAATGTGTGTGCAAAAAAACATCTGAAACTGGCATCACTTGAAATACTAAATGTGGTGAACACAAAGGCAGAGGGAATGTAAAGAAAACCAATTCAGGGTGTGTAACTATTATCAATATTGCATGTTACAGCGCAATGTAAAATAGTCCTTACAGAGAGTAATGAAGGTCATGATGAAGATCTGGGTGCCCTGTCCGAGAAACACAGACAGCAACATGCCTTTCCTGGGGGGGCGGAAAACATCCCCGTGCACCTGCTTCCACCCTGACTCCTCCTGTGCGTCCTCCTTGGGAGGAAGAAAGAAAGCAATACAGCAACAATCAAAATCAAGGAAGTACTTACCATGTGCAAATAATAAAGATTAAAAGGTTAACCCACCACCAAGCAGTGAACACTACCTCACCTTTTAGCAAAGAAAAGTAAGGTGTGACAGAGAAAACTGGGTTAACCAAAAGCCATAAAATGCAGTGTGAAAAACTCCTCATGCCTAATTTATCAGTAGGTGTGCACTTCTGCAAGCCCTGCCAACCGTCTCTGTGGCAAAGTATAAATTAGCCTTTAGTCAATGCTTTAGACCACCTGTCTTGAAAGTGGCACAACAATATTCACACCACATTTTACATCCTGTCCTAATGCACTAGTTAGGTTTGCTACAATCACACACCCAAACACCTGATTTAATTACCACAAAAGATTTTCTTCAAACAGCTATCAATAAGCTTACGTAGGGTATAGAGGATTTTTCCTTGGTCGATGGAAGCATTATCAAGTCTGCCTGTGAAATGTGACAAAATATTTATAATTCTGGGTACTGTGTACCCAGTGTGCTGGGTGGTATTTCACATTGCACAATTAAAGCCTTACGCGCATACCTGTGATAAAGATGACAAGGTTTTACCGCCAGGTGAAAACCCTTACCTCAGATTTTTGTCATTGAAATGTTTCAGCTAAAATCTAATACAATTATGCAATGTGGGTTAAAAAAGGAATAAGGATGCTCTTCAAAGCCGTAAGCTTGAATGTATAGGGTTTCACTGGAATGGTATCATCTACTTTGAATAGCTCATTTGCATGGTGGCAACATGTTGCCTGCAGTACACAAATAAGAGAAAATCTAATGAGATTAAAATTGTCCCCGTAAAAAAGTATGTTATTGGTTTATTTTTAACCACAGCGTCTTCAAGAAATCTTCACTTGAATGCTGCTGCTTCATATTCACATCAGGATCAGCTCCAAATGATGAGAGTTTGACCATGCTTTTTACCTGGTCCACCTGGTTGTATCTGGCAATGTCCTTGTGCAAGGTTCTCAGCATGATCATGGCAACCATGCCAGACAAGAAGAGGACAATGACCAAGGAGTTCATGATGCTGGACAAACACACAAGACAAACCAGAGCATCAACTAACAGGCATGGAGACACGGCGAGTTTCAGGGAGACCGTTTCTGTGGTTAACAATGTGAAAATGATCTTCATACCTAAACCACTGGATGTTGGTGTGAGGCATGGAGACCAGGATGTAGTCCCACCTAGATGCCCACTTGATAGAATTGTTTTCCTGTAAAAAGGAAGTCAAATTATTGCAAAAAACATCACACAAAAATGTTCCTTTTCCTCATTCTCATAGTCAGATAGAAAGTGTTGTTAGTTACACACATCAAAACATAAAATACAATTGGTCATATATTTTGGATACCTACCTTAAAAGTGACAGAGTAGGTGTAAACTATCGACAAATCCTCATTAAACTCCCCAGGGACCTCCATTGGGGTGCCTCCTTCACAACTTGTTTTTTTTTCATCTGCATGTTTGATACTGTTGTGCGCAAAACACATAAAATCTTTCATGTTAGATTATTGATAAATCTAGTGTTGGTTTTGAATTGCGAGTTGTAATTCAGTTGGTAGATTAGCCTTAAATCAAAAATATGTTGACTTCCTATCAACCTGCTACATATCATAAATACCTCTTTGGCTCCAGAGTAGCAGTGACCAGCCGAGCCCCTCTCCACCCTTCTGATGCTCCACTGTGGTAAGTGATCTTGATGTCCACATGGTTGAAGACGTAAAAGGTGTTCTTCTTGTTGAACTCCGACTGGAATTTTTTTTTTTTCAAATCAATAATCATATTTCAAGTACTCAGATTCAAACGGTACGATTTTTAAACAAACCCCTGTATGTTTTTGACAGTCTTCTATACTGTAACTGTTTTATTCAAAGACCTGCATAACCTGACTTTTTGGTTACATTAGTGACCATGCTTCAATGATTATATGGAAGACTCTTACATAGTGTATCTGTAAGTATTATAAAATACTGTTTGAGACTTTCAATGTCAATTTATTACAAATTAAAGACATTTGTAGTCTTACACAATAATCAAATATACTCTATAAATACTCACTAAAATGTACAAGATTCTCTGGACTATAAATTGCATTTTTTTTAAATAGTTTGGCTAATTTAATGTTTTTAAATGTTAATTCCTAATGAAAACATTACCGTCTACAGACGAGAGAAGGCGCTCTAGGCTTGTGACAACTATGTGCTCCTGCTAAACACAACTGAGAAAGACTGAACACAAACAGCAGCAGAAAGAAAGTTTGGAGTGAGTGAGAAACTTGTAAGGGACTGGCGAAAAGGTTCCTCTTACTGCTATGAAGAAAACAAAGAATGCTTATCGCGGGCCGAAAGCTCGATGGCCAGAGCTGGAGGAACAAGTACACAGATGGCTGCTTTAACAACGTGCTGCCGGGAAAAGCTTATCATGTCTCCACGCCTTGGTAGCTGTTCTGTGTGTTATTGTGTAGTTGAAAACTTGCCTATCATGATTAAATGTATGTTCTTGGTCTTGGATTTTGAGGAATCGATTTTTATATAAAGGCAATTTATATTCCAGTGCAACTTATATATGATTTTTTCCTCTTCATGACGCATTTTTTGACTGATGAGATTTATACTCCAGAGCGTGAAGTGGACTACATGTTCAGAGACACAAATAAAAACTCACATTGATAACACAAGCATCTTTAGCTCGGCCATCTGAGGTAACGAGGCAGCCAATGGGGAAGCCAGGGTTGCAGTACTGCTGACCATCTTCCACATCATAGCACCATGTCACCGGCATGTTGTCAATGATCCTGAAAAAAATAATTGGCTTATCACAATAAACTTCTTGATAAATATCGGTGCTTGAGTTTGTTGCTCAACTGCTCTTATACATTTCTCAAACAAAAGCCACTTAAATACAGACAACCTACAAGTAAATAATGGAAGTGTCAAGTGTACAAACCAGTGGTGCTGGTAGTTTAGCTGCATTCCCATCTTAAGAAAATCCAGTTTAGTTGCATCATCCCGGTTGCCTTTCTTATAAGTCTTTGTGCACACCGCTTGGCATTTAACATCTTGTTTGAAGCTGACCTGTAAAAAAGGAAAATAAAAGTAATGTTATTTTTAATTAATTAATAGAATAGAAGGTATTTGGGCAAGGCCACAACCCCACCTATCTCCTCCTCATGAGCTACAGACAGATATGGCACGTCTTAAGGAAGTTGTGGGACTGGCTCTAGTGGCTGTAATTCTGAACCGAGGCTGAATTTCAGGAAAGAGACTTCAGATACAGTATTAGAGGACCACTAAGGCCTATATGAATCCAAAAAGAAGCATGTCATGGGACCTTTAAACAAACTTCTATGAAATCTATCAAAAGAAACCCCATAAATGCCATTGCCATGCAGGCTTAGATTCTCTTGTTTAAACCCACCTTGTATGGTGAAGACTCAATTCGTTCGCCAAACAGCACCTGTCCAAGATTCTCAGACGGCCTGATTTCCTTGGCATCCTTGCAAAAGTCAAACCTTTAACACATACAGATGGTCACATGTAATGGGACTACGTTATTGAGCTGGAAAACATTTATCTAGAGATTACATAAATAGCATCAACGTAAAACGAAACGCCACTTACACATCATACTCATAAGGTAGGACTGATTCTACTGAGTCCAAGCGATTGACGAACAGCTGAATCACAGTCTGTTGAGAAGCAAAAACAGTTAGTTTTATAGTCTATATTATAAAGGTGGTCAGTCAAGATAGGTATGACTTTTCTCCCATAGTTCATTATTTGAATCAGAGTTGATGTGCTAACAGTATCATACTTATGCTGGATTACACTTTACATAGTTTATTTAAATGCTCCCTTGGCCTGCAAAATCAATTAGCAATGCAATAGAATAGTATGCCAGTGCTACGTTTCCATGGGATAGCCGGGGCCTAAGGAGAGGGTTGGCTAGCTAGCAAGATTTAGAAAAATAACAAATTGAAATGAGGATGCCAATTCCATCTACTTAAGCCAATCCACTACATAAGAATATGAGACTCATGAATTAAACATACCTGGCAATCTTCACCGCCTTCGCTTTCTCCACAAAAACTCACTGGGGCTAAACCCGGAAGATAAAATGCCGAGCACGAACTGAAATACGAGACTAGCGAATAAACCAGCAACGTTACAAAACCAAAATGTATCCGCCTCTTCATTTTATCGCGGACACTGTTCTCCTAAGAGTTTATATACCTAGCTACGTCAAAGGAGAGTTTTCCTTCTTCTGAGTCAGGAAATGTTTGCTAGTTGTACAATGTTAGCTAGCTACGTCTTTCTACTCGGGACGCGGTAGCTAAGCTGACCTGTCCGACTTGCTCACCGTGCTCAACCAGCATCAGTGACGTTCCGCTCCGTAAAGCTATGAACCACAAGAATTGCACCGGAAATTTAAGACTTTAATTTCAAAATAAAGCATTATAATAAGTAATCTGTTAAGTATGTAGGGTTTATACATTTGTAGCTGCTGGTGGTACACCCAATGTCATCCATGTACGATACGTTTTGTATAACGATGCTTATAAAAGACTACATTTTTAATCTTAGCAACCCCTACGTTGCCAATTGTTTTAAGCTGAAAGGAAAAGACTCGGACGTCGGTTCTGACCGACTTGACACCGTGGAAGTAGTCAACGTTGCTTATCGAATCCGCCATAAACATCCTTGTTTGCTTTTTCGAACAATAACGTTTCTGTGCTTTACACTGCAGATAAGTTTGAAACGCGTCATGAAACAATATTTCTCTATGTTTTACCAACCCATACAAACTAGACATAACCCCAAGACCAATAGAGTCAGTACACAATTCAATCACTTCAAGTCCTTCTTACACCCATTCAACAATTGTTCCATATCTATGGTCGGAGGCCTACATGGTTTCATCTCTTCACTGCAGCTGTTCAATAAATTAACTCCTTTGGTTGTGATACAGTGATATTAAGCATTTGTTCTATAAGTTTCTCTTTAAATAGCTAGAAAACCGGAAAGGATTTATCCACCCTGTAAGTATCTGTCTACCCTTGTAGAAAGTAATAAGTGCATGTCCATGAGTACAATTGTGATGTACTAGGTTACTTTACTTATTACACAAACTTTTCTATAGAAGTATAATGAAGTATCAACCATTGCTTTATCACAACGCTGTTACAAAAAGTTCACCTCATTTTGCGTTTTTTTTAATTCTAGCTAGGTGGCAGCCTTGCTTGTTGGGGCGTTCTGGTCTGCCGGAAACAGAAAAGAAGAAGAAGAAGGAAGAGGAAAGAGAAGAAGAATCAGGGAGAGAAAACCCGTTGCGCACCCATCGCTACTAGCTTTAGCTTATACAAAACCGCGTTATAGTGCAGTCTGGTAACACAGTTGAGTGCGTGCTTGCACACGTGTTACAAACCACAAAATAGTATTGCTTTTTTATGTTTTTTAAGTAGAGTGTTAACATTTGTAAAGCTCGAGTCCCCCGTTAGTCGCTCGAATACTTGCTAACTAACGTTAGCTAAGTAACTAGCTAGCTAGCTTAAACAGCTGGCACGCTTATCGCCATTTTGCGCATTCAACCGCCCAAGACTTTCACCAGATAACAAGGTAACGTTAATCAGCACTGCCATGTCTGTAGCTATACCCAAGGCAAATAAAATGTTGCATGCCTGTGTTTGCAAATGTAAAATGTTTTAAGGACTATTCACCTCCCTTCTTTTGTTGCAGGTGGTGGATTTTGTAGCATGGCAGAAGCAGACCGACCAGGAAAGCTCTTCATCGGTGGACTGAACACCGAGACAACCGAGAAGGCCCTGGAGCAGTACTTCAGCAAATATGGCAGGATTGTTGAAGGTGTGAGCTTAACTACTTTTGGCTATTTTATTCACAAACACTAGTAGCTAAACGTGTTTAACGTTAATGCAGTGCTGTTTGGGTTATCTGTAAAAATTAGCAGCTTATGCTGATTCGCATTTTTTACGTTACTAGATGTGTGTGTGCCTTTTAACTTTACCTGACTGTACTTGAATTATAAACACATTAAATGTCTGCCTATTAACAATCTTTTTTTTTTTTTAGGGGGGGGGGGGGGGGG